>NW_011494718.1:3439225-3444817 GCF_000754665.1 Bison bison bison
CTACACACACAAGATTAGCTTCCCTCTTTTCTTGCATCTTAGGCCTTAAGTTGGAGAAGGCGATAGCACCCCACTCCAGTGCTCTTGCCTGGAAAATCCCATGGACTGAGGAGCCTCGTAAGCTGCAGTCCGTGGGGTCACGAAGAGTCAGACACGACTGCACGACTTCCCTTTCACTTTTCACTTTCATGCACTGGAGAAGGAAATGGCAACTCCAGTGTTCTTGCCTGGAGACGGTGGGCCGCCGTCTATGGGGTCGCACAGAGTCGGACGCGACTGAAGCAACTTAGCAGCAGCAGCAGGCCTTAAGTGGAAAACTGCACCTGTATCTACGTTATCAATACAAGTTGTTAAAGGTATACAATTAGGAGCCATACCTGCACACACTGGTTGTTACTGTCAGCAATCAGTATCTTTCCATTTGTAGATGCCGCTACCCCTTGAAGATTTGTGAATTCCCCTTTATTTCTTCCTTTGGTACCTAAAAATAAATGACAAAACCATAGACAATTAGGAATTTCCTTGGCGGTCCACTGGTTAAGACTCCGTGCTTCCATTGCAGGGGGCACAGGTTTGATTCCTGGCTGGGGGACTAAGATCCTACGTGATACATGGAGTAGCCAAAATAACAAAACAAACAAACAAATACCATAGAAAATTAAACAATAGAGAGTTAGATTTCTCAGCTATAGCAAGAAAATTATTCAGTCCTCTATAAGTAGCCTGAGAATGCAATGTTTTTTAAATTACACTTAAAAAAAAGAGGAACCCTTCCCACTGACCTAATCTATATTCTACTAAACTTGTCTTCCGGACCAATAAAGTATTTGCAGCATCACATTATGGGGGGCAAATATCAATCTTTTCTTATTAAACTGTGGCTGCAGACTAATATGATTAAACTATATTTAGATTCCACAAAGACATGATTATAAAAACAAATATTACAATACTGAGGATATTTAGTAGCAAAGGGTCTTATTTTGGGGTTGTGCCAAAATTCCTTCTCCAATTCAGCATCTCTTAGAAACCTGGACACTTGACTTCGAACACTTTTAACTAACCACAAGGTCACAGGTGTTACAAAACCAGCAGGCTGATATTCAACCACTGGAGTTATCTATGAACTATTTTCAAAGACTCAGTGTCTCATTAAGCTTATCTCTCCTATAAAAGATATCCTGACGTGCTTTCTAGATTAAGTAACTAAGAAAGGCAAAAGAAAATTAATCAATGTAAGTAAAAGCCCCTCATCCTTCTTAGAGTTTTTTACTGAAGAGATGAAGAGGGAAAAAAAGCTTAAAGATGTCTACGGTTAACAGATGTTTGTTTTTATTTCAAAAGAAGTATTTATAACTTATTTTAGTAGGACCATGTAAATATTAACAGATGGAAATAAAAGGAACTTTGCTCAGAAATGACCGGGAAGGAGGTTTAAATTTTCACAGTTGGAGAGTGAGAGCTATGCCTCAGTTTTATAATTTCATTTACATTCAAAAGAGGAACTTGATATTTGTTTTTAGACATCAATGCAATTCCCCAGGACAGCAAAAACAGGCTGCCAGTGGCCAATGTCAAGGCCCTATTGAGGTGCTTAAGAACAGGGAGACTCTTCAGAAACTGGCTTCTGCATTTAGGAAGTGAAACTGTGACAGAATTAAACTTAGAACAAAATCGACCAACAGAATCTCTGGGTGAATCATCTGATCAGCTACTGCTAACTGCTAAGTCACTTCAGTCGTGTCCGACTCTGTGAGACCCCATAGACGGCAGCCCACCAGGCTCCCCCATCCCTGGGATTCTCCAGGCAAGAACACTGGAGTGGGTTGCCATTTCCTTCTCCAATGCATGAAAGTGAAAAGGGAAAGTGAAGTCACTCAGTCATGTCTGACTCTTCACGACCCCATGGACTGCAGCCTACCAGGCTCCTCCGTCCATGGGATTTTCCAGGCAAGAGTACTGGATTGGGGTGCCATTGCCTTCTCCGGTCAGCTGGTTCTTATCAAATCCACAAGATAGTTGTTTTATTGAGATCCTGGGCCCTAACACGATGACTCATGATCTCTGTCTCTTTTTATAACATGAAATAAAAATCTGATCCTCAAAAGAATGTCTTGCATGCTGTAGGACAAACGGTTCTATTTAATTTCAGATGTTTCAGAAAAGATGATCTTTATACTTGATCTTCACAAAATCCCTTGAATATGAAGGTCCATGGGATCAGCTAATACTTTAAAAATGGTATGTTGATATCTGTTTGTGTTGGAGGGAGGGGCAGGAAAAGAGGTGGTAGGCCCTTAAAAGTGGTACGTGACAACATGGTATTAGCTTTGGGGCATTGAAGTCTGAATAACAGCTGATTAACAGGTACAGCAGAACAAAAGGATGGACTAAAAGCAACAATTCTTCTAAAATGCTCAGTTTGTACTTTTTAAAAGGCAGTAGGGGCAAGGCCAGGGTCTCCAGAGACTAAAAGGTTAATTTATCAAGAACGTTGATAAACAAAAGCATGAAGTTATTAGCAAGATAGGGAACTGAGGACCAAACAAAGAATCATAATACAAGAGTCCTACCAGTGGACTGGAAAAGAGGTGACTGTAAAGAAAACCCAGGCTGTTTTGTAAAACTGGAAGTTTACCCATGGCCCAGAGGGCATGCAGGCAGAGGAAAGAAATACTGAGAGCGGGACGGGAGTAAGAAGCACGTGGACAGAGTGGACAGCACTGGTTTGCTGTTTAAACCCGCCTGTTGTCCTCTTTTCTTTAACTTTTGGCCCAGGCTACTAACAATGTGTGTGAGTCTCTCAGTCCTGTCCGGCTCTTTGCAACCCCCTGGACTATACTGTCCATGGAATTCTCTAGGCCAGAATACTGGAGTGGGTATCCTTCCCTTCTCCAGGGGATCTTCCCAACCCAGGGACTGAACCCAGGCCTTCCACACTGCAGGCGGATTCTTTACCAGCTGAGCCACAAGGGAAGCCCCATTCTGCTAAGACAAAGCCTATTCTATTCAGAGAAGGCTCTGCAGGCAGCAGCAGTTGAGGTTTGAAAGGAAGGAAAAAACAGAGACTAGTGCTTCCATAGATGTTCAGCAGTTCCTCTGTCAAAAAGATTTAATTGTCCTTCTAAAAAACGGAGGTGATGCAGAAGGAGAGAATATCTGAGCAAAAAAACTATGGACACCTTTTTTTGCTCTACAGAAATAAACACATTTTTGAGGGTCAGTAGAAATGGGAAACAACTGTATGAGGGACCATAATTTTAAAATTCGGTCAGACGTATAATTGGCCTCTGTATCAATATTGTTTGGAACAAGGGGAGAGAAGCCTCTGCCAGTCTGAAATGGATGCGAGATGCTCCATACAGGCTCTGAGAGGAAAGCATCTACAGTACAGAGGCCCACCCTGCTGGGGCAGGTCCTCCCACCCCCACCACGCCCAGGCTTCTGTGCAGGCCCAGCTGTCACTCTCGGTCTCAAGTTAACGAGAGAGCTTGAGTCTGCTGCCCCGCATGTCAATAAAACCCCAGGGCTGGAGGCACATCTGTTAGATGGCTTATATATTTTTAAAAAAAATTAGATGGAACAGGCATTGCCATTTCCTGAGGATTAAAGGAAATCCAGCAACATACTTGAGGGACAACTCGTGTTGACTATATTTACGAGGAAAATCTTAATGGTGAGTAGCGATACGCACGGAATCATTATGCTGAAATGCCCAAAGTCCAAGTGTTTAAAAGTGTCTTGGGTCCAAAGGAAACAGAAATTCCAGAAGTTAGAAATAATTTGGAGTGATGCGTTCCTCTTCAATATAGTAAATAGTATTTAATCCAGATAAAAATGTCTAGCCCGCCACAAAGTATTCTAAATAAATAAGGAAAACCAGTTCTTTCATAACAAATATAAGTGAAGTATAAAACATATATAGTCATCATAAAATCTTTCCCTGTCTAATGGCTACATTTGGGCTAGTAAAATGAGTAATGTGAGTTTTTAAAGTAATTATAAACAATTTGGTAACAATTCCATAAGATAATTATATTTGTTTAATTATAATTATATTTGGTAACAATTCCATAAGATTTTAAACTAGCCTATGACGCACAGAATGACTTTTTATCAGCTTCTTATCCATGCGCCTGCCCATGCCTCTAGGAAGATTACAGAAGTAAGGTAATAAGTTCCTGGGCTGAAATAGGTGATCACAACTGCAAACTTCTTCCCACTCCCACTCCAACCTAGTAAGAAAATTAACGCTAAATAAACCTAGATACTTAAGAGTCGGATAACGCTAAAGGACGAAACAGCCAGACACAGGGTTTAACACAGGATCTTCAACCAAATAGGTGCTTAGCATACATTTGCTGAATGAATGGGTCTCTAAATGAATTATGAATGACTGAGTAAACGACAACCCACATTACGTCATGGGAAAAGGAAGTGTTCAGTAATATTGACAGCACTTTCATATACATTCTCTGATGCACTCCCTGTAACAACCCCAAGAGTCATCAGCAGGATAAATATTATCATTCCAGTTTAAAGACGAGGAATTGAAGCTAGACATATCACAGAGTTAGCAAAGAGACAGAGCAATGAATAAAACCTGGTTCTCCTAACCCTTTACAAAATACATATTTTTAATACATACATTGCTTCTCTCTAATTGGGTATCAGGTTTCTGAAGTGAGGACAATTATTCTGTGGGTTCACATGAGCCATGCTTGCTCCATAAAAATCTTTGAGGAAATTCTGTTTTAACTGGTTCACTGTCTCCCTCACTAAACCATGAGCTCCCCAGGGGAGGCTGCAACATCTGTCCTGTTCTCTGGAGCAGCTTACAATACAGCGCAGTGCCTAGTACTTGGTAAACAGCAGTGGCATCTTTCCACATGTGAAATGCAAGAGACGTTCCCAAGAATGAGTTTCTCAAGGAGTAGGTCAGGGTTCCTATAAAAACCTCAGATGCCACATTAGCACACTCTCCTTCCTCAGGGATTTTAGAGAGGGAAGATGATGCCTTGCAGAAATGAGGCAGGGAAGAGGGGTATAAATTATCATATCTTCCTGTAAAGCCTCTGAACTCATGCTAAGTGATTTTATACAGCCATCTGCTCTCACAAGAAAGTACATTGATCTAGAGAACAAATGAATGGTTCATTCACCACTTCCCAAGGACTCATTAAGGTATGGTTGGATGAATTGCATAATTTGAAACAATTCATCTGTAATTCTTTCATTCCCTCCCACCTCTTCAGCTTCCCCTTTGTTCAATGCTTTTCTTAAATAGCTCACAAAACCACCTCATGGCTTTTAGTCAGCAAAGTCTGACAGTGCAGGGAAAAACAATCTCTTGATGTTTTAAGGCTTTATCAACAGATGCGCTAAGCCACTCCCCTGTACTCCTTCAGGTTTGTTTTGCAATTTAGCATTCAGTTTAGTTCACTTTAGTTCAATCGCTCAGTTGTCTCCGACTCTTTGCGACCCCATGAATCGCAGCACGCCAGGCCTCCCTGTCCATCACCGACTCCTGGAGTTCACTCAGACTCACGTCCATCGAGTCAGTGATGCCATCCAGCCATCTCATCCTCTATC
>NW_011494718.1:3444917-3445810 GCF_000754665.1 Bison bison bison
CACGTCCATCAGTCAGTGATGCCATCCAGCCATCTCATCCTCTATCGTCCCCTTCTCCTCCTGCCCCCAATCCCTCCCAGCATCAGAGTCTTTTCCAATGAGTCAACCCTTCGCATGAGGTGGCCAAAGTACTGGAGTTTCAGCTTTAGCATCATTCCTTCCAAAGAAATCCCAGGGCTGATCTCCTTCAGAATGGACTGGTTCCTTGCAGTCCAAGGAATTCTCAAGAGTCTTCTCCAACACCACAGTTCAAAAGCATCAATTCTTCGGCACTCAGCTTTCTTCACAGTCCAACTCTCACATCCATATATGACCACAGGAAAAACCATAGCCTTGACTAGATGAACCTTTATTGGCAAAGTAACGTCTCTGCTTTTGAATATGCTATCTAGGTTGGTCATAACTTTCCTTCCAAGGAGTAAGCGTCTTTTAATTTCATGGCTGCAGTCACCATCTGCAGTGATTTTGGAGCCTCAAAAAATAAAGTCTGACACTTTCCACTGTTTCCCTATCTATTTCCCATGATGGGACCGGATGCCATGATCTTAGTTTTCTGAATGTTGAGCTTTAAGCCAACTTTTTCACTCTCCTCTTTCACTTTCATCAAGAGGCTTTTTAATTCCTCTTCACTTTCTGCCATAAGGATGGTGTCATCTGCATATCTGAGGTTATTGATATTTCTCCTGGCAATCTTGATTCCAGCTTGTGCTTCTTCCAGCCAAGCATTTCTCCTGATGTACTCTGCATATAAGTTAAATAAGCAGGGTGACAATATGCAGCCTTGATGTACTCCTTTTCCTATTTGGAACCAGTCTGTTGTTCCATGTCCAGTTCTAACTGTTGCTTCCTGACCTGCATACACATTTCTCAAGAGGCAGATCAGGTGGTCTGGT
>NW_011494718.1:3446093-3453497 GCF_000754665.1 Bison bison bison
TTCTCAAGAGGCAGATCAGGTGGTCTGGTATTCCCATCTCTTTCAGAATTTTCCACAGTTTATCGTGATCCACACAGTCAAAGGCTTTGGCCTAGTCAATAAAGCAGAAATAGATGTTTTTCTGGAACTCTCTTGCTTTTTCCATGATCCAGCAGATGTTGGCAATATGATCTCTGGTTCCTCTGCCTTTTCTAAAACCAGCTTGAACATCAGGAAGAGTAAGACTATAATTCACTCACTGTGGGCGTATGTTACATTTTCACGTGTGGGAGGTGTCAAGTATCTCAACTTTGGAAAACTGCGGAAATTGAAGGACATTTCAGATGAAGAGGAATTACTGTGCAATTAAAAAGGCAGAGGCCTCAGAGTCACAGGTGGCTTGGTTCCTACTCGGGCTCTCCCGAGCCTCCATTCCTTCAAAGCTAAGGATGATTATATGTTGTCCTGGTAATTTGGTTCATGAGGGTCAAGAGCTGTAGGGCTGGGGAGGAGCTCTGATTTCTACCACTAGCCCTTTCTACAGTGTAAGAGCTCCTTTCATGGCTGATATCAATGAATTCAGTAAAGCTGCAGATATAAAATTAACATACAAAATTCAGTAGCATTTCCATACACTAACAATGAATTTTCTGAAAAAGAAACAAAGAACTTGATTCCACTGATAATAGCATCAAAAACAATAAAGTACTTAAAAATAAATTTAACTAAGGAACTGAAAGATTTCTTATCTGAAATCTACAAGATATTAATGAAAGAAATTGAAAAAGACACAAAGTGGAAAGATATTCCATATTCATGGATTGGAAGAATTAATATTATTAAAATGTCAATACTACCAAACAACATCTATAGATTCAACACAATCTCTATCAAGAGTCCAATGGTATTTTTTACAGATGTTGAAAAAACACTCCTAAAATTTATACGGAACCACAAAAGACCCTGGATAGTCAAAGAAATTCTGAGGAAGGGGTACAAAACAGGAGGCCTCACATCCCCTGATTTCAAGCTATAATATAAAGCTATTGAAATCAAAATAGTATGGTACTGGCTTTAAAAACCAATAGACCAGGACAGAATTGAGCCCAGAAAAAATACCCAAATATACACAGTCAACCAATATTTTGACAAAGGAGCCAAGAAAAGACATTGGTTCAACAAATAGTGCCCGGATAACTGAATACTCACATAAAAGAATGAAACTGGACCTGTGTCTTCCATCATAGACAAAAGTTAACTAGAAAGGGATTAAAGATTTAAATATAAGTCCTGAAATCAGGTCTTATTTCTTCCTAGAAGAAAACACAGGAATAAAGCTCCCTGACATGAGCCTTGGTGAAGATTTTTTGGATAGGATACCTAAGGCATAAGCAAAGAATGCAAAAATAAACAAGCAGGACCATATCAAACTAAAAAGTTTTTGTTAGCGAGCAAAAGAAACCATCAGCAATGTGAAAAAACAAAAAATGGAATGGGAAGAAATATTTCAAACTATGCATCTAATAAGGGGTTAATATCCAAAATATAGAAAGAACTTACACAATTGAACAGCAAAAACCCAAATAACCCAATTAAAAACTGGGGGAAAGACCTGAATAGATATTTTTCCAAAGCACAGTCACAAAGGTCACATGAAAAGAAGCTCAAGATCACAGCGATCAGGGAAATGCAAAGCAAAACCACAATAAGACGCCCCTCATGCCTGTTAAAATGGTCACCATCAAAAGACAAGAGACAAAGCATGGTGGCATGCTCAGCTAAAGATCCCTCACGCTGCAATGAAGAGCCGGCCCAAATTAAACAAACGGTCGTGGATGTGGACTGCTGGTCCTCGTGCCCTCTTGGTAAACTGGTAAAGCCACTATGGAAAAACCGGATAAAGGATCTTTGAAAAGTACAAATAGAACTACCGTATGATCCAGCTTTTCCACTTCTGGGTATGTTCCATGTCTGGTTCAATAGTGTGACTACTATTCAGACATAAAAGAGAGAAAATCCTACCATTTGCAACAGTATGGGCGGACCTTGAATGCATTATGCTAACTGAAGTCAGTGAGACAAAGACAAGTACTGTATGATCTCACTTACACGTGAAATCTAAAGCAAAATAAAACAGGACTTCCCTGGTGGTACAGTGGGTAAGAATCCTCCTGCCAATACAGGGACAGAGGTTCGATCCCCAGTCTGGGAAGATCCCACATGCTGCAGGGCCACTAAGGCTGGGAGCCACAGCTCCTGAGCCCAGGCTCTGGGGCCTGAGTGTGGCAACTCCTGAGCCCACGTCCCTAGAGCCTGTGCTCTGCAACAAGAGAAACCACAGCAATGAGAAGCTTGTGCACCACACCTAGGGAGTGGTGTCTGCTTGTCACGACTAGAGAAACCCCTTGAGCAGCAATGAAGACCCAGTGCAGCCAAAAATAGTAAATAAATAAAATGAAAACAAAACAGAACTCACAAAAAGAGATCAGACTTGTGGTTACCAGAGGCAGGAGGGTAGGGGAGAGGCCACTGGAGATGAAGGAACTTCCCTGGTTGTGTGGCTGTGAAAGTGGCGCTGCTGGGGCTGGAACCGGGGCCATCCAGCCCCCACGCCCACAGCCTTGACCATTCACTCTTCAAGCCCGCATTCCTGCATCACTGGAGTCAAACGGCCAGAAGCTCAGCTGGGTCCTAAACTCCTGCCTGCTCCCTCCTAAGGATGTTGCTGCTGCTAAGTCGCTTCAGTTGTGTCCGACTCTGCGAGACCCCAGAGACGGCAGCCCACCAGGTTCCCCCTCCCTGGGATTCTCCAGGCAAGAACACTGGAGTGGGTTGCCATTTCCTTCTCCAACGCATGAAAGTGAAAAGTGAAAGGGAAGTCGTTCAGTCGTGTCCGACTCTTTGTGACCCCATGGACTGCAGCCTACCAGGCTCCTCCATCCATGGGATTTTCCAGGCAAGAGTACTGGAGTGGGGTGCCATTGCCTTCTCCGCCTAAGGATGTTAGGAATCTGCATTTCCTCTCCACTCGCTGCATCACTCAATCCTAGCACTTTTAACAGGTCACGTGACTGCTGTAACAGGAAGCAGGCCCCTCCCTCCGGGGGAACACTGCAAGTAGATCCCTAGGCTCTCTGGAAATCAGTATCTCAGTTAGTCACCACATCACACCACACTGTTCAGCGCCCTCCCGTTCATCCACACAGAGACGGTTCTCAAACCTCAGTGCTTCTCAAACCTCAGTGCGTAGAAGAGTTGTGGAGCTGGAGGCATGCAGATTCCTGGTCCCTTCCCCAGAGATTCTGATTCTGTAAATGCAGCTTGGAATCCAGCAATTCTCATTTTTGCCAAGCACCCCAAGGAACTCAAGTGGTTTATGGGAAACACAGGTATACAGATCAAAGTTTCTGCTTAGCAAGGAAACAGAACTTTGCTCTCTTCACTTTATTTCATGCTTCAGATAATGGAATCATTTTGGTTCTTCGAACTACTCAGTGTCTGATCTTCTTCCCCTTCACCTATATCTCCCCTTTCCTCCTCCTAACTGGCAGACTCTTTGTCCTTCAAAGCTGGCTTAGGTTTAGGTGTCATCTCTAGAACCTTCCTTAACTCCCAGCTACCTGTCAGCCTCCCCATCCCGCCTACCTCTGAAGGTGCTCCTTCTGAAGGCACCACATCCGTCATGTCTGTCCCCTTCTGGAGTGTGGCCTCCCCTAGGTCAGGCTCTGATCCCTCTCTCTACATCGCTGCCCAGCCATGTGTCGGGCACACAGCAGAAGCTCATTTAACTAGGGGCTGGGTGACGAGGGACAAGAGGGAAAATGTAAGTCAAAACTACCCTGGAAGACCTTTTCTATTATCCAGAAAGTAGTAGTTCACCTTCACAAATACACACAGGTGTTCAGGTATATACACAGCATATCTGTCATGTATCTGCCCTTACATATCTGTTATAAGCTGAACTGTATCTCCACAAAATTCATATGCTGAAGTCCAGTCTCAACCTCCAGTACCTCAGAATGGAACTGCTTTTGGAGTTAAGATCTTTAGAGGTGATTAACTTAAAGCAAGGCCCTAATCCAGGATGACTGGTGTCCTTATGAGAAGAGGGAGAAACACCAGGAGTGTGTGAGCACAGGGGGAACCTTCAGAGGGCAAAGCAACAAGCAGGCGGAGAGGCCTTCGGGGAAACCGAGCCCGCCGCCTCCTTGAGCCTGGGCTTTTAGCCTCCAGAACTGGGAGAAAATCAGTCTCCTCCAGTTTGCCACACAGTCTGTGGTATTGTTACGGCGGCCGTAGCAAACTTAGACATCACCTTTACTTCATTAACAAACTTAGTGGACTTAGTGCTATATGCAGGGACTGTGCTAAGTGCCTCACAAATGTCTAAACATTTAAACACCTTCCCCCCAGCACCAGTGAATCTCCAAGGGTGAGTGTCTCAATGGGTAGGAGGGGAGAAGAGGGGATCCCCTTCCCCTGGGGCGGGGCTGGGCATTCACAATATAACCGGGGGAAAAACCCCTAAGAGACATGTCTCTTTCCTCGGGTGAGACTCATAGGTGGAATGGTGACAATTGAAAATAGTAAAAGGACGGCCATCTTTAACTCAGCAGTTACTGCACATAGGCAAAGGCCAGCCCTAAGAATTCCTGCTTGTTTCACCCCCACGGCAACCTTAAGAATTAGCTAAGATTTCATTCCCTGTATGTTACCGGAGGAAACTGGGTTAAGAAGGGAGAATGAGAATCAGGCCCAGATCCGGCCCTCTCGCCACTCTGCACACTGCCTGGGAAGCGGACCCAGGAACTCGGCTGGGGGAGGGGAGATTCCAAATGCAAGACTGAGTTTGCTCTTGATGCAGATCAACGGGGAGCAGCAGGGTCAATTGTTTTAGAAGAAAAGGCAGCAGGGAACGTCTAACAGCCTTAATAACAGCTCATGCAAAAACAATGGCTGTGGATGATTTAGCTCTTCCAATATGCCAGGCATTAAGCTTGGAACTTTGAACAGTTCTGAGAAGCAGATATTTTTATCTTTTCTTTTTATGGACATGGAAACTGAAGCCCAGGGAAGCTGGGAGACCTGCCCAAAGTTGAAGCAAGTGGCAGAACCGGAGTGGCAGGCCTGGGTAGCTCCAATCCTATGCCACCCAGCCCACCCCCTCTGCTTTGGCAGGTGTCTCAACAGCCTCTGCACCCAACCGCACAAATGGCCGTGAATGGACCAGGGTCTCCACACGCTGAGAAGGCAGCCTGCTTGCTATGTCACAGTCTTTACCAAGACTTATCCTAAAGAATAGTAAACAATATAGAGTATTAAATAATAAAGAGGAATGAATAATAAGTGGAGCAGCTCTTGCCCAAGAATGTTCCAAGGAGCCTTATTTTCCCAAGATGTCCACAGGAGAAGTGCTATGGTCAGAAGAGCTTGGAAATGCTGCCTATTATCCCTCCACTGCCTGTGAGACTTGCAGTGCACGTTAGCAGATTCTGAAGGTACTTCGGCCAAAAAAAAAAAAATCTGTTTCCCTCACTTAAGCTAAACTTTCCCCAATCTGTCTGAACCACAGAACTGTTTTTCTGCCTGTGTCAGTGGCCATAGCTTAAAGACCTTTTTAGAGATATTGCAGTGGAGGACCAAAGAGGCAGAAAGAGAAGCAAGTGGGAGCCACTTTTGGATACAGTAGCTAACATACAGACTTTTTTTTTCTTAAGAATTATCAAATTGTGAGGACTTCCCTGGCTGTCCAATGCTTAAGACTCCATGCTATCAATGCAGGGGGCCTGGGTTCGATACCTGGTCAGCTAACTAGATCTCACATGCCACGTGGCATGCCACAAAATAAAAAAGAAAATTTTAATATATAATAAAAGAATTAGTAAAGTAGTGGTTGTTTACATTTAGTTTGTTTAGAAAATAAACAGCGTAAAAAAAAACTGGAGGCAATAAAGCTGACAAGGGAAGGACAATTTGCATTCCCAAATCTCTTGGCTCATCCTAAGCCTTCTTGCTTCCATCCCAACCCCATTCTATTCTCCAGGTTTCCACCCACCCTCTCCTCTTGAGGCTGCTCTCCAGCTACACGCAAATGGACATAACCACAGCTTGCAATGCACCATGCCCCTTGTCCCCAGGTCTTACAATGTGGAAGCAGTGACAAGCATCAGACCCTCTGCCCACAGTTACCTCCTGCGCTGGCACATTCCAGAGAAACCATGAAGTTATCTGATAGAAGCATGTCTCTGCCTTTGGGTTAGGCAGAAGAACTCTAAAGACATTATTCCCATGGTGGGGGAAAGATTGCCAACATTTCCTTTAAAATGTGAAGATTATGTACACACTGTTATATTTAAAATGGATAACCAAAAAGGACCTACAGTATAGCAAAGGGAACTGTGTTCAGTATTATGTAATAAAAGAATCTGAAAAGAATAGATAGATACATGTATATATGTAACTGAATCACTTTGCTGTACACCCGAAACTAACATTGTTAATCACCTACATTCAAACATGAAATAAAAAGCTAAAAAGAGAAAAAAAAAAAAAACTGCTACCAAAAAAAAAGTCCAGATTATGAGTGCTGTATTTTTCTAACTCTCTTTTTGCTTATTTTCAGCTTCTGATTTTCCATAATAAATAGGAGCGCTGGCGTGGTGAAGGGGAGGAGAAGGAGGGGAAGAAAGAGGGAGGGGAGGGAGGAAGAGAGAGAAGGGAAGGAGGAGGGAACAGGGAGCAGGAGAAGGAAGAGGACACAAACATCCTCCGGAGAAGAAGCCTGCATGAGCTCACCTAATAAAATACACCAGTTTATCTCCCACACCATCAGCCCGAGCTGCGACCTGCCAAGTTGCAAGTCGACACTTCCCCAGTCCCGCCTTGAGCCAAGCAAAATCCGGCATGCGGCCGCAACGCCGCCCGCCCCTTACCCACTCGGAAGATCAGGTCGTCTTCGATGGGGTTCTCTTTTCGCTTCCCGGTGCTGTACATGCTGGCGGGCCTCTTGACAGCCTTCTGCTTCACATGGCCGCTGCCAGGGGACTTCACTCGCCGCTTCACGCCCTCGGTGGTGGGGGACACATCCGCCGAGCGGATCACCTTCAGCTTGAACGGGCTGCCGCGGATGTGCTGGTCGTAGAGCCGCAGCGACAGCGTGAAGTCGCCCTCCTTCTGCACGGTGTACAGGAACTCGTACGTGCCGTTCTTGTTGTCCAGGATCTCCCCATCGGCCACGCTGCCGTCGGGCGTGCTCAGCTCCGCCGTGAGGTAGGCGTTGCCCGTTTTGCACAGCTCGCCGTCTTTGTCCTTGGTTGTTATGGTAACAGACATGGGCTGCCCGATGATGGTCTGCCGCAGCCCCTCGCCCGTGGCCACTGTCTCTGAGGCAACGGCGTTGGTGGTTAAGATCGTCCCGAGGTTGTG
>NW_011494718.1:3453693-3490729 GCF_000754665.1 Bison bison bison
GCCTGTGCCGTGAAGTTGCTGCAGCTCTTGATGCTCTCCTGCCCCTCGAGCAGGGTGTCCAGCTGTGACTGGAGGACCTGTGGGGAAAGCGAGCAGCTGAGCGCCGCCCACGGAGTGCCCCGGGGCGAGGTTCCGTTTAACCCAGTGAACCCGGCTGTAATGCTAAATCCTAAATTGCCTTCCCAGCCCCTTCTCTTTCCTGTCCTCCTCGCCTCATCTCTCCCACACACATATTTCTGGGATCATGTGTCTGGGGTGAGCTGAAACGTCACCCAGAGCGTGGCGACAGAGTGCTATGCCTGACATCTGAAGTATTCATTACTCAGTCTCTTTCCCTAATGTTCAAAGTTCTCCTGTCATCAGCTCAAGGAACAGAAACCAGACAAATGAAAGCTCCACATCTGAATATCAGAAGCTTTTATCCCTGGTTTTGTGATGGGACGTGCAGAGTTAAACAGAGGCTGCAGTCAGGGTTCACTCTGAAGTTGACTAACAGGTTGGTGTGGGTGAGAGAGTCATCAAGAGACTATTAGACATTATAATTAAGGAAGGAAAACAATCCAGTTTAACCCTAAATCCTGAAAGTATTACTTTATATTCAACCTTGTCTTTTATGTAGTCAAGTTATAAAGTGGTACTTAAGGCCACAGAATCATAGTTTTGGTGAAAACAAGAAGGAAAACATAGCTGGAAACAGGAAAAAATATGCTGTTAAGTAAAAGCTGCTGCTGCTGCTGCTGCTAAGTCGCTTCAGTCGTGTCCAACTCTGTGCGACCCCACAGACTGCAGCCCACCAGGCTCCCCCGTCCCTGGGATTCTCCAGGCAAGAACACTGAAGTGGGTTGCCATTTCCTTCTCCAATGCATGAAAGTGAAAAGGGAAAGTGAAGTCGCTCAGTTGTGTCCAACTCTTAGCAACCCCATGGACTGCAGCCCACCAGGCTCCTCTGTCCGTGGGATTTTCCAGGCAAGAGTACTAGAGTGGGGTGCCATTGCCTTCTCCAAGTAAAAGCTACTCTTTACCAAACAACAGTGACACTTAAGAACCCATTTGAGTCCCCTTTGCTGCTGGTGGAACAGTAAGCTGGCGTCAGGGAGGCCCAGGATCAAGCCTCCTATGGGATGTCCTAAGAATGGCTGGAGTCTTACTTTGTGTTTGAGGCCATAGTTGACTTCCAGCTCCATGAGCAGCACACTCTTGCGCACGTTTAAAGTCTTCTGGAGTTCATCAAAGGTAGAATGGATGTCGTCCACAATACTGGCCTTCTGGTTGGTTAACTGATGGATGATTTCCGAGATGAACTGAAGAGCTGAATCTATTTCTGGGAGCCTGGAGGACAGTTGTCAGAGTTTGTTATTCTAGTAACATCCACAGGGAAATAGTAAAACAAAAACAAAACTATCCAAACACTATATTTTGTCAAGAAACATTTTCTATGCCTTTCATCATCTTTAAAAAGTAAAAACTGAAGAACAGAATCATAAGACATGCCATAATCACTGCCTTTGAGAAAAGAGATTTTGAAGATCCATGTCTTATTTCAATCTACCTCAGTCATTTATTTATAATAATTGATGGTACAAAACCTCAAAGCTCTCAGAACCCCTCGGCTTTTTCTCCCACTCTAAATCAGGCATACTCTACAGTGGACAAGCCCAAGGTCCCACTGTATAGCACAGAGAGCTATATTCAAAATCCTATGATACAGCAAAATGGAAAAGATTATTATGTATTACAGGATGTTTAACAGCATCCTTTCCTCTACTCCTCCCTCACACACAGTTGTGACACCAAATTGTCTCCAGACATTGCCAGTGTCCCCTAGGGGATATCATGGCCCATGCCCAAGGACCACTGTTCTAAATAGACAGCTATATCTTTTTCTTCAATCACATGAAAAACTGACCCAAACTCAGAGTTTCCTGTGAACTTCTTGCAAGTTTCCAAATTCTTTCAATTAGTACAGAACAGCCACACTTTTCTCACTTCAACTATTGGTAAAGATTTATTTTCAGCTGGCTGTTTATTTCCTCCCTTTGATCTTTCTCATATCACACAGCTACCCTTGCCAAATAAAGAGCCTGGAGGCAAGGAAGCAGAAGGAAAACTGAGCAATCGCTGCTGAAGACCTTTTTGCTGGGCTCAAGCAGAGAGAAGCCAGTCACAGTTGGCATAATGGCCTGTGAGTCAAGAACAGTAGCTAAGAAAGGCTCTTCAGAAAGCCTGGTTTCAGGCACAAATTTCAGAGATCTGAGAGCATTTTCCTCGAGTATATTTTGTTCATTTAATCATACAAAGGTGCTGAAAGAAAAGCCTACTTATAACAAGGGGACTGGAATTTTACCAAAGGGCAGGGGGTCACCCTTATCGCTCACTAGTTTATGACCACAGAGCTGTGTTCAAAGGAGAATTTACTTAGGTGACATGAACCTTCTATCCCACTGGGACATGAAACCCGGAGGCCGCAGGCGGCCGGCCGTGCGCGCAGAGGGGGTGTGCACACCTTCTGTTGGCGGCGTCCAGCTGCACCTGGAGCGAAGCCTTGTGCTGCTCCACCACGTCCTTGAGGGGGACGGTGGGGTGCTCCGCGTGCTCCCCCTCTGTGCACTCCCGACACATGGCGGTCTCACAGGACTGGCAGTAGAAGTCCATCACCTGTGGGCGACACAAGAGCGGCTCCTGTTCTCCGCCACAGACTGAGCGCTGACCAGGTGCTGGGTCTTCCCCAGCACGTGCGCAGTAATTCCCACAGCCTCTCCAGGATCCAGCATCACAGGAGAAAAGGAAAGATAAACTTTTGTGTGCCAGGTCTCAAACAGAGGTGGATGGGATTCCAGAGCAGCTGCTACAGGCACAAACTCAGCTGTACTTGGCCACTGCCCCAAGGCAGAACAGCGCAGTGCTGTGGTTCTCAGATATTTGAGTCTCAGGACTCCTTTGCACTCTTTATAAATGACTGAGAGCTCGAAATGCTTTTTGTTTATGTGAGTTATATCTACAGCTGCTTATATTAAAAGTGGAAACTGAGAAACATTCCAGATATTAATTCATCAAAAGCAAAACTAAGCCCCATTAAATGTGAATATAAATAATATGATTTATGAAAAGTATATTTTGCAAAACAGAAAATCCTGTGAGAAGAATGGCACTGCTTTCCATATTTGAAAATCTCTTCAGGGTCTGGCTTCACAAAAGACAGCTGGATTCTCGTATCTGTTTGTGTTCAGTCTGTCCTGAAAGCACTGCCATACAGCCTCTGGAAAATGCCACTGTATACTCTTGAGAGATTGGGAGTGAAAAAGGTAAACAATGCTTAGTATTATCATACAGTTGTGATCTTGTGGATCCCCTGAAGTGGTCTGGGGACCCATGAGAGTTCCTGGATGGCACCTTGAGAACTGCTGCTGTTTGGATAAGAGATGAGTGGGACAGAACACTTTCTGGCTCCATCACTTCCCATGACTTCACCGTGTCTCAATTTTCTCTCTGTCAAATGGAGACAATTGTGCAACCTACTAACCTATTTCACAGGGCTGCTATGAGGGTTCAGGGAGTAATTCGCACAAAGAACTCAGACGATGCCTGGCACTGACAAACAGTAAGTTCCTAAGCAGTAGCAGCGATGATAATGATGATGGTATCATTTGCTTACTTGAAAATAAAACCACTTTATCCTCATTAAAGATGAACTCTTGGTAATAATATAACATAAAGCCCAAAAGTTTCTTTGTGAAAGCATTCCCCTTATTCTCTCAAGCTGGAAATAACTTTTTCCAATATTGAATTCCCAAAGCACTTTGAAGGGGGGGATTTTTTTCTTGAAGTATAACACATATAAAAAAAAATGGCATAAATCCTAACACAGATTGATTGATTTTTTCATAAAGTGAATGCACGCACTAAAGCAATTTTATTCATATCCCTTTTATGAAATATTTATAAGATTTTAAGTTACTGAGCACTGAAACAACTCAGAGCCTAGGTAATTCCTTATACGTAGTAGCTATAATAATACTGCTGAATGTGTGAACTGTATGCTGTTTGTAAGAGATTCACTTTCGGTTGAAGGTAAAAAGATGGAAAAAGATATTCCATGAAAATAGTAACCAAAAGAGAGCTGGAGCGGCTATTCTAATATTAGACAAAATGGACTGTAAGACAAAAGTTGTTATAACAGACAGGAAGAAAGAAAGAAAGGAAAGAAAGTGAAGTTGCTCAGTCATGTCCGACTCTTTGCGACCCCATGGACACCAGGCTCCTCCGTCCATGGGATTTTCTAGGCAAGAGTACTGGACTGGGTTGCCATTTCCTTCTCCAGGGATATAACAGACAGAAAAGGACCATCAACTATACTTCAGTTAAATAAGGACATTAATAATGACAAAATGGTCAATCTGTCAAGAAGAGATGACAATTATTAACAAAACAAAAACCGATAGAACTGAAGGGGGGAATGGACAGTTCAATAATAATGGCTGAAGATTTCAATATTGAACTTTCAGTAATGATAGAACTATTAGATGGAAGATCAGTAAAGAAATAGAGAATTTGAAAAACATTATAAGCCAACTTGATCTAACATCTACATATAGAACATTCTGTTCAATAACAATGCATTTTTGCCATGTACACATGGAACATTTTCCACAATAAACCATATACAAAAGTCTCAATAAATTTAAAATGATTGAAATCATATAAAGTATCTTCTCTGGCTATAATGGAATGAAATTAGAAATCAGTAACAGAAGGAAATCTGGAAAATTAACAAATACGTGGAAATTAAATAACATACACTTAAATAATGAGTCAAAGAAAAATTACAAAGGAAATTAAAAAATAGCTTGAGATTTTTTTATTTAAAAATAACAACATGCCAAAATTTGAGAGACAGTACTCAGAGCAAATTTTATAGCGGTAAATGTCTACAATGAAAAAGAAGATCTCAAATCAATAAACCTAAGCTTCCACCTGAAGGAACTAGAAAAAGAAGAACTAAACCCAAAGCAAGCAGAAGAAAGGAAACAAAGATCAGAGTGGAGAATAGAAAACGAATCGCAAAATCAATGAAACCAAAAGTTGGTTCTTTGTAAAGATCAACAAAATTGACATAATACTATGGACTGCTGTAGGTCAACAGATTAAATAACCTAGATAAAATGGATAAATTCCTAGAAACACAGAATCTACTAAAACTAACTCCAAGAAGAAACAGAACATGTGAATAGACCTATAGTAAGTAAAGAGACGAATCAATATTCAAAAAACGTCCAACAAAGAAAAGTCCAGGCCAAGATGGCTTCACTGGTGATTTCTACCAGACATTTAAGAATAATTAACACCAATCCTCAAAGTCTTCAAAAAGTAGAAGAAAAGGGAACATTCATTCATTCTAATAGGCCGGTAATATACTGACATCAAAGCCAAAAACATCATGGAAAAAGAAAATTATAGACTAATATTGCCTATGAATATAGGTGTAAAAATCCTTTACAAAATACTAGTAAACTTAATCCAGCTGCATATTAAAAGGACTAAACACATGACCAAGTGGAATTTATTTCAGAAATGCAAGGGTGATCCACATACAGTAATCAATATATGTAATACACCATGGTAATAGGATGAAGGGAAGAAAACCCATATGATTATATTAGCAAATGCAAAAAAAAAGTATTGACAATACCAACATCCTTTCATGATAAAAACATACTTATCAAATTAGAAGGAAAATTCCTCAACTTGCAAACGGGAATTTACAAAAACCCACAGCTTCTTTAATGGTAATTCCCTAAGATCAGAAATAAGAAAAGGATGTCCACATTTGCCACTTCTTTTTTTCCTCACTTCTGTCACTTCTATAACAATGTACTGGAAATTTTAACCGGAGCATATAGGCAAGAAAAATAAATAAAATGCATCCAAATTGGAAAAGAAGTAAAAATTCCTCTTTTCAGAGATGACTTATATATGGAAAATCCCCAAGAATACACACATGCACACACATACATACAATATTAGATCTAACAAATTTATTCAGTAAAGTTTTAGGATATAAGATCAAACAAACAAAAAACAGTTGTATTTCTATCCACTAACAATGAAAAATCAAAAATGAATTTAAGAAAATTCCATTATAATAGCATCCAAAAGAATATAAAATATTTAAAGAATAAATTTACCTAAGAAAATGTTAAGACTTATACACTGAGAACTACAGAATATTGTTGGAAAAAATTAAAGAATAATGGAAATAAATGGAAAGATAACTTATGCTTATGCCTTGGAAGACTTAATATTGTTAAGAGCGCAGAATTCCCCAAACTGATCTACAAATTCAATGAAACAGCTATCAAAATTCTAACTTTTTTTTTCACAAAAGTGAACAAGCTGTTCCTAAACTAACAGAGAAATGCACTGGGACCCTGAATAGCCAAAACAGTCTTAAAAAAGAGTTTGAAGAGCAAAATTGGAAGGCTCATATTTCTAAATTTTGAAACTATGAAGCTAACGTAATTAAAATTGTGTGTTACCAGCATAAAAACAGGCATATAGATCAATGGAATAGATTTGAGAGTTCAGAAGTAAAACAATACATTTATGGTCAGTTGATTCTTGACAAGGATGCCAAGACCACTCAATGAGGGAAACAGTTTTTTCAAGAAATAATGTCAAAGCCACTGGGTATCTACATGTAAAAGAATGAAGCTGAAACCTTACTTCACTGCATATATAAAAATTAACTCAAAATAGATTAACAACCTAAATGTAAGGACTAAAACTATAAAAATCCTGGGAAAAAACCCATAGGGTTAAATCTTCATGACCTTGGACTTGGCAACAGATTCCTGGATATGAAACAAAAGCACAAGCCAAAATAAAAAAGATAAGTTGGACTTCATCAAATTAAAAATTTGTGTATCAAAGGACAGTAACAGAAACATAAAAGGAACGGGGAAAATATTTCTTAGTTATACATCTGATAAGGATGCAGTATCCAGAACATATTAAAAAAACCCTGTAACTCAAGAACCCAATTCAAAAATTGTCAAAGGAATTAAATAGACTTTTCTTCAAAGAGGCTAAATGAAAGGCCAATTTTCACAGGAGAATACTTTCAACATCATTAGTCACTAAAAAATTGCAAATCAAAACCACAATGAGACATCACAGCACCTAGGAGGGCTAGACTCAAAAAATCAGATAATAACAAGTGTTGGTAAGAATATGGAAAATCAGAACTCTCATGCTTTGCTGGTGTTCAACTCTACCATATGACCCAGCAACCCATTCGTGAATGTTTACAGCAGCTTTATTCATAACAGCTCAAAGTGGAAAGTGGAAACAACCCAAATATCCATCAACTCAAGAACGGATAAATGAATTGTGGTAAATTATTTAGCCATAAAGAAACGAATGATGTTCTAATATTCACTACAATATAGATGAACCTTGAAAACCTTATGCTAAATGACAGAAGCTGGACTCAAAAGGCCACATATTGCAGGACTGCATTTATATCAAATGTCCATAATAGATCCTTAGAGACAGAAAGCAGGTGACAGGTGCCAAGGGTTGGGGTGGGGGGAGGGGATGAAGAATGACTGCTTAACAGGTACACAGTTTCTTTGGAGGATATAATGAAAAACGTCTGGAATTAGATAGTAGTGATGTTTACACAACCTTTTTAATATACTAAGAAGGACTTCAGTGGCGGTTCAGTGGTAAAGAATCCAGCTGCCAATGCAGATGTGGGTTTGATCCCTGGGCTGTGGGTTTGATCCCACGTGCTGTGGGTCAGCTGAGCCCACACGCTGCAGTTACTGCTCCACAAGAGAACCCACCGCAATGAGAAGCCCACACACCACAATGAAGAGGAGCCCCTGCTCGCCACAACAAAGACCCAGTGCAGCCAAAATAAAAAGTGATGAAAACAGGGACTTCACTGGCAGTACAACGGTCAACTCTCCCAATGCAGAGGGTACAGGTCAGGGATTTAAGATTCCACATGCCTCTTGGCCAAAAAGACAAAACATAAAACACAGTATTGGAACAAATTCAGTAAAGACTTTTTAAAAAGATCCACATCAAGTAAAAATCTAAAAAACTAATAAAGTAGTTAGAAAGCTGAATTTTATGTTGAGTGATTTTTACCTCAATTTAAAAAAATTCTATCTTTGAAAAGACAGCAGCAGACCTGTGTAACTGTCCCTGGTACCGAGTCCTAGTTGTTTCCTGGGAAGCAAAGGCCCTGAAATCATTTTGAAACATCAACAACTAGTTATTCTCTAATGCTTGTCCTTGGTTCTGACAGCTTTGACTCAAGCTGAGACCTCACTGTAGGAGTGAGCGACCCAGCGGAGCTCGTCCATCTTGGGTGAGATTACTCTGGTGCTCCCAGTGCTGGGTGGCCTGGATGAGCTTGTGGCTGTTGACAGGTAGTCAAGTTTGGGTTCATTAGAAGAGAGGATGGCAGGACTATATGCATAATAGCGAGCTATAAAGGATGGTCAGGGCCTTGCAGCCAATCCAGAGGCTTTTGGAAGTGGGGGCTGATTCTTGGCAAGGAATTCTTCATGAGGATCTCTCCTTCACACCTCTTAACGTCCTCCTTAGTAAGGCACCGAAGCCAGCAACAACAGGGCTTAAGGATTATTTGTGCTTTGGGACTTTAAGGCATGAGCTCAAATGTCTGGTTTAAGTGCAAAGAACCTCTTAAATCACTGACCATTATTCCCATTTTTCTTTGTATCTGAACAATGCAGCAGTGGCAGTTTAATTAGAAGACAGTGTCACAGCACTTAAAGTAAATGACAGGCTTTCATCCACATGTGCTAACCAGCACCAGGCAGTTTATGACGGCAACATCCTGCTTCATTGTTAATTACCCGATTTTATTAACCTTCAGACGCTTGAATTGTTTTTAAAGATTTACCCATGGCAATTAACCGCAGCCAATTATCTGTAATATTGCATGTATTTGGCTTGAATATGTAATGAGGACCCCTGTTTCAAAGCAGCGGCAGTGAACTCCTAGGATCCATAATGGAACAACAGAATGATTAAAGAAGCGCAGTTCATTTTCCAAGGCCTCTTGCTGGTTTACACATCTTACGATTCCAAAGAATCATAATGACTCAGCATAGAGAAAGTGCTCAAAACACCTCCAGGAGGATCTGACTCTTTAGAGTTAATTTTCAATGTGATGTGATGTGATATTTTTGGTAGAGAAACAAGGGAAAGTTTCACCCAAAGGCTTCTTTACCTTTGCTGGAATTAGCATCTTTGAGAGAGTTTCTGCTTAGCAGCCTGTGACATCCAACGGTCTCTATTGCTTAGGCATGATCAGAAAACAATCTCGAAGAATTATTTGTGACACTTAACATTTATTTCCTCCTACGATTATCAACTGTTCATATCTCTTCTGACTTTCTTAAAGTTCTGTGCTCATTTTCTTTTGTGATACTCATATTTTTCTTAATAAGTGCTCTTACATGGTAAAAGTTTGCTGGGGTATTTAAATAAGAATTGTACAGCTACTTTCATAAACTTAGTGACTCAAAGTTTTCTTATGTCTTCACTAGACTTTGGTGTCAAGAGTTATGAGTGTATCATAGGTGAATTTGGGAGCTCCCTACCTTTTTTATGGTTCAGAAGTATACATACTACGAATCAGAATCATGTCTGTTTTATACAAGTTTGAAGGCATTCAGTGTTTGTTTGTTTGTTTTTTAATATTTTTACTTACTTGGCTGCACTGAGTCTTAGTTGTTCCTATGGGATCTAGTTCCCCCATCAGGGATTGGATCTGCCCCACCCCAACTCCCGCACTGCCCCCCACCCCCACCTGGGAGGGCAGAGTCCCAGCCACTGGACCAAAGTCCCCAAAGCATTCAGTTTTAAATTAACTTTCACTGGTTTCTTTTTTTTTTTTTGAAGTTTTAAGTCACCTTGGGTTTTTTTGATCATTTTTAGTTTCCTAGGTAATGATCTATTTCATTCAGGCTTTCAATATCTTAGTCTTTAGCAGAGAATTGACTTGCTAATTTTAAAATCTTTTAATCTCTTTATTAGTCTCAATTAATTTATATTTACCATTTGGTGCTCTATCAAATTATTTAATTAATAAAAAAGAGTTCAGCTCTTGGATTTATTCATCAACACAATTGTTTCAGGATTTTCAAACTCTCCAAGGTTGTCTTTTTTATTTTCGTTTATTTTGTGTTCCATATATTTATTTTATTGTTCTTTCCCTAACTTCTTGAAATGGAATATTTTTAAATAAAAGAAAATACTTAAACCTATAAAATTTTCTGAGTATAGATATGACTTTATATTATACATTTAATAAAGTTTCCACTTTCAATATTTTGTAAATAATCTAATTTTTCTATTTTCTTTGGTTAAATAATTATAAGCTTTTAAAAAAGATTTGAAGTCTATATCATGTTGCTAATGTAATTTTAGTTCATTGTGGTGTGGGAACTTGGTCTATACAAGAGAAAATAATTTTTTTAAAGTGACTTATATGATAAATTTGAATTGCTCAAATTCTCACCATCTTAATAGCTTAATAGTTCAACACATTTTAGTATATGCCTTTTTATTTGTGGGGGGGTAGATTCTAAAGGGGCTTCCCAGGTGGCGCCAAAGGTAAAGAACCCACCTGCCAATGCAGGAGACAAAAAGATGTGGGTTTGATCCCTGGGTATGGGAGATCCCTTGGAGTAGGAAATGGCAACCCACTCCAATATTCTTGCCTAGAAAATTCCATGGACGGAGGAGCATGGTGGGCTACAGTCCATGGGGACTCAAAGAGTCAGACACGACTGAGCACAAACACACGCAGAGATGATCAAATAAAAGACTACTCTTTTCTCCGAAATTCATCCTTCATTCTCCAAATCCACTAATGCCCTTCTTGTTCTGTTATCATCCCTCATTTGGACAACTCAGTGCCAAACAGAACTGGTGTTGCAGCCTCCAATCTCTGCTGCTGTGTTCCTCCACAATGCCACATACCCATCTCCTGTTTAAAAGGTTTGAATGCTTCCTCACTGCCCATGGAGTGTAGGCCAGACCTTTCCTTGATGACACCCCCAGCCCATCACAATTTCTCTCCAGGCTCAGCCCTGTATTCTGTGGCCCACCAGTGTTCCACCTCACGGGCGCATCGCCATGCTCCAGTTGTGCTGCGCCGGGAGCTCGTTCCTGAATTCCACGACACACCTGGCGTTCCTCAGTGATGTAATCTTTTTAGCTACCATTATTTATCATTCCACACGGTTGTCTTTTATACCCCATTTTGGACCCAGGTCTACAGCAGTCTCCTAATGTTTCTAAAATGGTGCTTCTCTATCAAGTCAGATCTGCAGAAAGTTCCTTGCCTGGACTACACTTTAAGGAAATTCTTGTATGTGATAGAGACACCTTCTCAGACCAGTATTTAGAATGTGGGCCCCAGGAGGAGACAGCCTTAGCATTTACTAAGAGCTGTGGTTATAAGAAGGCACCCTTCAAGTTCCCTTGACAAAACTTACATGGTAATGCTCCCCTGGAGTACAGTGCACAGAAAACCTATAGTTATTGAGAGCATGGTATGGTTGCCATTTCTTTCTCCAAGGGATCTTCCCTGACCCAGGGATCAAACCCGGGTCTCCTGCACTGCAGGCAGATTCTTAACCAACCGAGCTACAAAGGAAGCCCATGCTTTCAATTAGATAATTAAAAATGTAACACACAATGTCTCTCTTGTTTTGGCTACCAAAAAACTCAGGATGCTATTTCCTCTCATCTAGCATTTATGATGTGTCAACTAGCTGTGTGACTTAAACTGGTCAATTCTCAGTTTCTTTATCTATAAAATGAAAGTAACCAATACCTACTTTACACAAAGAAATGTGTGAGAAACCAAGCATGGTGTCTGGTCACTTGTTCAAAAATATGTACTCTTGGCTTCTGAGAAACTGAACACTACAATGCACAGTGGTTGGACCATGTAAAAACAGAATTCTGACCACAATCTGCCCAGGAAACCAACCCCTGCATCTCCAAGGAAACAACCCACACCAACCAGTATCCTCAAGGAAACACCTCAGACCAACCCCTGTATCCACAAGGAAACAATCCACACCAACCCCTGTATCCTCAAGGAAACAACCCACACCAACCCCTGTATCCTCAAGGAAACACCTCAAACCAACCCCTGTATCCACAAGGAAACAACCCACACCAACCCCTGTATCCTCAAGGAAACACCTCAGACCAACCCCTGTATCCTCAAGGAAACACCTCAGACCAACCCCTGTATCCACAAGGAAACAACCCACACCAAACCCTGTGTCCTCAAGGAAACACCTCAGACCAACCCCCGTATCCACAAGGAAACAACCCACACCAACCCCTGTATCCACAGAGAAACAACCCACACCAGCCCTGTATCCTCAAGGAAACAACCCATACCAACCCTTGTATCCACAAGGAAACAACCCACACCAACCCCTGTATCCTCAAGGAAACAACCCACACCAACCCCTGTATCCTCAAGGAAACACCTCAAACCAACCCCTGTATCCACAAGGAAACAACCCACACCAACCCCTGTATCCTCAAAGGAACACCTCAGACCAACCCCTGTATCCACAAGAAAACAACCCACACCAACCCCTGTATCCACAGAGAAACAACCCACACCAGCCCTGTATCCTCAAGGAAACAACCCACACCAACCCTTGTATCCACAGGGAAACAACCCACACCAAACCTTGTATCCTGAAGAAAACAACCCAGGAAGCCAGGCTTCCATAAGTCACACTGCTTCTCTGGCAATAATCCCAAAAGCTAAATGATAACTTCTGCAACAACTGGCCCCTGAAGGCTAAGAGATATAACTGACATCTTTAATTTTTGTCTCTGCCTTCAACTTAGGACCAAGCTGAGAAAGTCAGATCTGCACCGGAGCAGTCACATAGAGTGCCCCCTTCTCATTAGTCCTCCTGCCTCCCCAGCTAGCCACTCCCCATCAGGGCACACCTGAAGCCTCCTCCTTTTTCCAGAGAGAGCTTCCCCACTCGTCTGCCTGACTCTGACAGAACACACGTGATGGTCCTGCTCTTTGTTTCAGCAAGTGCTGAGTAAGTAGCCTTTGTTTTGTCTCATCTGCCTGGCCTCTTTCTATACGTACACTTTCACGTGTAAGGCGCTGTGCTTACTGCCACCGGTATGATGAACAACACAGCCTCTCCCCCTGGGAGCTCACTCTCGAAGGAGAGCCAGCAAATACACAGATGGAGGCAGGCAGAACACTGAATGTCATGAAGGAAACCAAGACGGTGGTGAGCAGCGGGTAGCTGGGAGTCAGAGGTGGTCTGCCTCAGATGGTGGGCTAGACAGGACTGCTCTGTGGCGGAGAGCTGTGAGCTGGGGCACAGAGGGTGAGAATAAGCTGGCCACACAGACGGGGCAAAGAGCATTCCAGGCGTAAAGAACCAGAGAACAGTAAGGGCCCAAGGTGGGAAACCACTCGGCAGGTTCTAGGAGGCCAGTGAGACTGAGGCAAGGCGGGAAGAGAGTAAACGAACAATTATTAGCTATGGCTCATAGTTGTTGCTTTGCTAACAACCTCTGTTGCCTCAGTTCAGCTTGAAACACTCTGAAGACAACTTATCCATCTATCTATTCATGCGTTTGGCTGCCCCAGGGCTTTGCTGCGGCACTTGGGAGCGCCATCTCTGTTGCAGCGTGTGCAATCTCGTTTTTCAGCTGTAGCATGTGCCCTCGGCACTGGGCGCTCAGAGTCTTAGTCGTTTGACCGCCATGGAAGTCCCAGTTTCACACACTTTTGAAGTGGTCACTATGTTTTTGAAAAGTGAAGTAAGTCATTGTGTATGTGTGTTAGCTGCTCAGTGGTGTCTCTGACTCTTTGTGACCCCATGGACTGTAGCCTGCCAGACTCCTCTGGCCGTGCAATTTTCCAGGCCAGAATACTGGAGTGGGTTGCCATTCCCTTCTCCAGGGGATCTTCCCAACCCAGGGATTGAATCCACATCTGCTACATCTTTACCCTTTACTGTCTGAGTCACCAGGAAGCCATCATTAATTAGAAACAATTTCAATAGCTAATATTTATTGAGAGCTTACTGTCTATTTTCTAGGACTTAAATATTTAATTCTCTACTTAATCCTGTATGGTAGACTATTACTTTCTTTCTACCGATGAGGAAGTGGAACAGAGAGTTTAGTAAATCTGTCAAAGCTTTGCCAAATCCGACATAGGAAATGAGTTGCAGAGCAGGATTTGAATCAGCTGGCCGTCAGCTGCTGTGCAGTGCTGCCTCTTCAGGCTACACAGCTCCTGTGAGTCCTCTTTTGATGAACACACAGGTCCTCCTGAATATGTAACAGTTACTATGCTTGCTGATGGCAGGACACAGTCTGGACTCCAGTCTATAATCTCTTATCAGGGATTCACATAACTTCAGATTATTTATGATTAAGTAACAGGATCTACGGAGAAGGCGATGGCACCCCACTCCAGTACTCTTGCCTGGAAAATCCCATGGATGGAGGAGCCTGGTAGGCTGCAGTCCATGGGGTCGATAAGAGTCAGACACGACTGAGTAACTTCACTTTCACTTTTCACTTTCATGCATTGGAGAAGGAAATGGCAACCCAGTCCAGGGTTCTTGCCTGGAGAATCCCAGGGACGGGGGAGCCTGGTGGGCTGCCATCTATGGGTCGCACAGAGTTGGACACGACTGAAGCGACTTAGCAGCAGCAGCAGCAACAGGATCTAATGGAGCATGAGAAAAATTTCCCTCACAAGAAAAATAAAACACTGTAACATTCTAATAATCATTCTCAGTTTGCAGAACGTATCTACTATTTAATCTCTATCCATAATTTATAACACAGATGTTTCTATGGGTCAAACTATGCCCAGCTGGCAAATAGTCGTGAGTTTGCCCTCCTGGGGAAACACCAGCAATTAGTGCAAAGTGAACACAATGAAAATTGATTTTATTATTCACATAAATTTGGTCAGAGAAAGGAAGCAGGCAAAATAATCTGAGGATGGTAAAGGCATTGTTAACCACTCCTTTTCCAGGTGGAGTCCTGTTTCAGAGTTGATACCCTCTGATTGCCCCAAGCCTCCCCCGTCAAGCAGCCCCTCAGTCAGGATTGACCCGCAGGGCCTCACTTACATTTCCATCGTGGTTTGGGCATGACAGAGGCTTCCCTGCAGCCACGGCGGTGACGGTCTCCAGAATGGAGGACTCCTCAGCACTGCTGCCTGGAGATCGCTGCAGCACATCCATCAGGTTTGTGATGAAGAAGTTGTTCTGGAGCGCGGCCACCCCCTTCTCGGGCAGGATGGAGGTCTGGCGGCACACCGGGCAGGAGAGGGTTAAGCTGTGGGCGGGAATGTAGTTCTGCAGGCACCTGTCCAGGGCAGAAGCGGGGCTGTCAGCATGGTAGGGCTCCTGCGGTAGGCACAAAGCTGCTCTGCATAAACTTTCGTTGTGGTCTCCTTCACTAGAAAAAGTGCATTTCTGAAGTCAACAGGTCACATTACATTGGACTGGTCAGCCATCTGGACAAGTGATGCTCAAGGAAAATCTCATTGATTCCAGTACTCTTGCCTGGGAAATCCCATAGACAGAGGAGCCTGGTAGGCTACAGTCCAAGGGGTCACAAAGAGTCGGACATGACTGAGCAACTTCAGTTTAGTTTAGTTTGGTACTGTTTCCAAGAGCTTTGCCACACAAGCAAAGTATGGTCCATGCTGAGCATCACTGGCCTCACCAGGGAGCTTGGAAAAAATGCAGACTCCAACTCACAGGGCCCACTCCAGGTCTGATGAATCAGACTCCCAGGCAATCTGTATGCCCATTTGAGGTTAAGAACATTGGCCTAGAGTGGCTGGTATGGCATTCACGAATTTGTGGAATTTTACACAAATTGGGGGAAACATGTCACTTCTTGTTCTTGTTAGCATTGACACTCTGTACACACAAGATCATAAGCAGACTTCAGATATTAAAAACACATCGAAGTGGAAACGCTTTGTTTGAAATGGGGATGGGACATACCATCTCTTCTTACCTCTCCTTAAGAGCCATGAATTTCATTCACTTAATCAGCAAAGAAAGAAAGAGAGAGAGCGCCAAGTCGTGTCCAACTCTTGTGATCCCATGAACCTGCCAGGAGTCCGCCAGGCTCCTCCGTCCATGGGATTCTCCAGGCAAGAATACTGGAGTGGGTTGCCATTCCCTTCTCCAGGGGAACTTCCCCAACCAGGAATGAAACCAGGTCTCCCGAAATGCAGGCAGAAGCTTTACTGACTGAGCTACGCCACATTAATAATGATGGACCCACACACTTGTCACTAAATATAAAGTATAGTGGGCCCTTGCACAATGTGGAGTTAGGGGAGCTGACCCCCCGGTGCAGTGGAAAATCCAAAAATCCACCCATGACTCAGAGCCAGCCCTTCAATTAGCCAGTTCCTACACATCCAGGGTTTACACCTACAGATTCAACCATCTGCAGATCTTGTCATTCTGTAGTATTAACTACTGAAAACAATATGCAAATGATAAACTCATGCGGTTCATGTGTTTGAGGGTCAACTATACTTCCAATGATCCTGGGATCACTTTTAAATGTATGAAGAAACACAGGCAGAGAGAGGGTAGGCTACTTGCCCAAGGGACTTAGATGTCCAAACCCAGGCGATCTGGCCCCAGAATCTAAGCTTGCCATAACTACAATGTTTCCCAGCTTCTATGACAAACGGAATTTGAAAACCTCTTATTTCTCCCCATTTCTCTTATTTTGCAGATGGGAAAACTGACATCAAGGAGGTTAACTGACTTTCCCAATTTCACACAGGGATTCCCAGGAGACCCAAATAATAAAGAACCTGCCTGCCAATAAGACATAAGGATGTGGCTTTGATCCCTGGATTGGGAAGATCCCCTGGAGGAGGAAACGACAACCCACTCCAGTATTCTTGCCTGGAGAATCCCATGGACTGAAGAGCCTGGAGACCTACAGTCTGTGAGGTTGCAGAGTCGGATACGACTGAAGTGACTCAGCACGCACGCACACATGTCACACAAGTAGAGAGCACTGAATCAGTATCAGGGATGAAATAACTTCTGCTGAGGTCACCAGCAACACTGAAATCTAACACACATTTTTCAATGCTGTCATTCATCAAGCTTGTCCACTCCCCCGCTCCCCACTCCTTTTTTATCTTTCCTTGCCTTATGATACCACACTCACCTGGCTCTCCTTCTGCCTGCTCTCTCTCTCCTACTGAAAGTCAGTATACTCTGGACTTCATCAAGGCTTATCATAAGCCCTCTTCTCTCCCTGGGGTATTATACTACATAACAATAAGCGTAACGCTCTCATATGTACGTTTCCTCCCATGGATGCCTCCTCTGAGCCCCATACCTGTACACCAACTGCTCTCTTGCATCTCTTCTTAGAGATCTCACAGGTCCTAAAACTCCACCTGTCCAAAACCAACCCCATGATCTTCCCACACTCTTTGTCCTCCTTCTTAGCAGTAAACTGCATCTCCATCCTTTCGTCTAAGCAAACCCAAACCAGGAGTGGTTCTTAAAACAGTAAGAATTCCCTTACTGGTCTTCAATGTTCATATCCAACCCATCACCGAAGCCCGAAAGTGTCTTTCCAGGCTGCCCAGGTCTCTTCATCTGTATCACACCACCCTTGCTTAGGTTTCTGCAGTCACCCTACCCCTGGTATACTGTCATCTACCTTGTATCCCCCTCATCGTTCTCCATATTCTAACCAGAGTGGTCTTCCCCAAATGTAAAGTTTAATCTCCTCCCCTCACATCTAAGATGAAAGCCTTCCATGGCTTCCACCGTTCTTACAGCCAAGACAAGAATCCACACGTGAGGATGTGGGTTGCGCACCTATCTGATCTGGCATCTGCATTTTCTGTCTTCCTCTAATTTGCTGCACATCTATCACCCGAGGCTTATTTAAGTTCTTCCAAAGGCGTCATGGTCCCTCTCACTCTACACCTCTGCAACATACCTGAAATTCTTTTCTTCTGCTTACTCTGCTTTGCTAAACTAATTTTTCTTCATCCTTGGGATTTCTGCCTAATCATCGCTTCTACAGGGAAGCCTTCTGCGTTAGAGCCACATTTCCTATTATACGGTTGCCTGTGTACTTCAGGTACGTGGCCGTTGTGACTGGTTTAATTTCCTATTAATCTGAGTGACTAGGTGGCTAATGACTGGCTGCTTCTCTTGGCTGGAAGCTTCATAAAGCCAGGGACTGTGTCTGCATCCTCCAAGCCCCACTGATGGCATTCTGGAAGAAATGAGAGTAAGAGAGTGGCTGTCCACCGAGCAGCCACTGTTTGTGCCCAGCAAGAGGTGGAGACAATGGTCCTGCGTCTTCCTCTCCTCTGGCAGTGAGACAAGCCGTGAATTTCTGTCTCTACATAAAATGTTCTCATTAAGGAAAGTTGCCAACACCTTGCAAAGGAAATCAGTTCAGTGCACATGATGCTCGAACAACTTTCGCGTGGCATTCCCTAGGGACTCGCTTTGCTGGCTCTTGAAAACCTCCAGCACTAGCTATTGGATGTGGAGTGGAAGTGGCCTGGGCTAGACCTAAGAGACAGCGCAAGAGGGACAGCCAGGGCAGTCTGGAAGTGCTGCTTCTCACCAGTCAGAGCAAGGGAATGGGAACCAGACACCAGCCTGAGCAGGTACCAAACCCCGGCGGCTCTGCCAGGCTCAAGCCAAGTGACTCTCAGCAGTGAGCATAAGAGTGCCCAGCTGTCCTGATTCCTGAATATCACATATGACCTTCCCATGTGAGTCCAGGGGCATGTCACAGTTAGCTGGTGGTCATGTTTCAGCCATGTCCACTGAGTCAGGGAGAAAAACCACTCTCCTTGTTGCCATTTTGGAATATGAATTACAAAGTACTCAGTACTTGTAATTATGTTCAAAATTATAAAATTATGAATAAAGTACAAAGTATCAGTGCCCTATATACCACCGCTTAAAACAAACAAAAAACTGTACATGCACTTGTGTGCATGCATGCACGCGCACACACACACACAAAACAACCCAAAACAAAGAGAGCAAAACAGAACACCACAACCACCAGTAACAAATCCACTTTCTCATCCATCCGTCACCACCAAGGGTGTGGCTATCCTATTGTAATTGAGACTTTCCAAAGGAAATCAACTCAAAGCATGTTCAGGGAGACAACAAGTGTACATTAAACTGGATGGCAAATGTAATTAGCATTGATTTGAAGTCACTGAAAACACCAATTTTCTGTTCTATCATAGGAGGTAGAAAATTTTAATTATGTGTATTAAATAATAAAATGCTGTATTTGCTGTATTACTAAATGCTATAACACATAATTAACATTTGTTAAGAAAAATATGCCAACTTACTAGGGAAATACTAAAATTAGATCACAGATAAACTAATTACCAACAATATTTTTTATGCCTAATTGCTGATGGGGTAAGCTGAACATGAGGGTAAAAATATATTGTGAAAACTGGTTAACTCAGTGGAAAAAACTATTCAAGAACGAATACTCAGGTAATTTACAGTTATTTCACACATACACACACACACACACACACACACATATAGATTTTTCTTCATCTGAAATATCATCATGTTCAAATACACCATTAGTATGTGTCTTCTGAAGTATCTCTGGAAGAAAACTCCCTCCTTTCAACTAACCCCTCATATACGCATGTATATTATCTGATTTGTTATGCTGGAGAAAATGATACATATTTAATTATGTAAATATAAACTCTTCACTCAGTTGTGTCTGACTCTTTGCAACCCCCATGGACTGTAGCCCACCAGGCTCCTCTGTCCATGGAATTCTCCGGCAAGAATACTGGAGACCGTTGCCATTCCCTTCTCTAGGGAATCTTCCCAACTAAGGGATCAAACCCAGGTTTCCCCTGAACTATGGGCAGATTCTTTACCATCTGAGCACCTGGGAAGACTTTTAATTGGCCCTCATCAAAGATTCTCTATGAGGGCAAAAATGGTTTCACAAAGAACAAAGGGAGAAGTTTAAAAACCTGAATCTTAAAATATGTAATGCTCCATCTCCTGTGGAAATAAATCAGTAGCTACTGGACTGCTTCCACCCACTTGTAGTTCCTTGAAAGTAAATTCTTTGCAACTCATGATTACGTTTCTAGATGTCTATCAGAAGCACAAAAGACTTTCATCTCCCATAGGTAACTGAAGAATTCTGGACAGCACCCTTTGGCAGATAGTAGAAAGTCAGTCTGTGAAACCCCTTCTCCGAGCACAGAGGCTTACCTCTCGCAGAAAGTGTGCAGACAGGGGAGAACCTTGGGATTCTTGTACCTTTCCAGGCATATACTGCAAATCAGAAACTGCTTGTCAATCTGGCGCACCACAGGACTGGGGATGTTGGTGGCTTCACTGGCCATCCTAGACCACTGACATGGGGGGCCGGCTGTCTTTGACCCTGCACGCTGCTGCTGTCAGACAGAAAAACCAAAACGGAGACACATGTGATAATCTGCAAATACAAATCAATCATTGCTTCATTTGCTAGGGGCACTGCGCTCTGAATATGGGCAGGATTCCTTGTTGTGACCCCGGCGTAACCAACTGGCAGTGTTACAGAGGGTGTACAGTCAGGGGCCCGTTTTGTAAATCAATAAAATAATCATATGTCCACCAGGCAAACAAAAAAATTAGAATAAGGTAGCTTGCTGGGAGACTCACAGATATGGAGAACAAACCAGTGCTTACCAGTGAGGGGAGAGGCTGGGGGGACATACGGATACAGCAATGGGAGAGTGGAGGATACAAACTATTGGGGGAAAGACAGGCTCAAGGATGTACTGTACAACATGGGAAATGTAGCCAATATTTTGTAACCACTGTACATGGCAAGTAACCTTTAAAAATTGTATTAAAAATTAAATTGCTACAAGAAAAAAAAAAGAGCTATCTTGCTGGATTTCAAAGCAGGGGCAGCTGAAGGGATAGATACTCACATAGCTCTGCCTGTTCACACCTTCAGCCTCGACTATATCCGAATATATATTTATAGTCTTATTAAAATATAGTCTATTATAGTCTATATTAAATAGAATAGTCTTATTAGGATAGAATGTGTTTTCTCAATTATTATACTTGAAGGGGGTCATAATATGACACCTCCAAATAAGCCACTATGACCTAAGGATTATTTTGAGTTGGAGTCAATTGAGAAATAGCAGATGAAGAAGAGCTCTCTCCCTCTGCCATCTGTCTACAAAGGCAGGGCACCCATTCCCATTTGTAAAGATGCCGGGTATCTTCAATACCAGGAAGAGAAGACGACTCTTAGTCACCAGAGTGGAGTCTGCACAACAGACTTGACTAAACAACCCTTATCCACCATATACATCCTGGTCACCTTCCCACAATTTACTGTCCCTAGGAGTCCAAACTTTTCCTTTGCCTAGCCAATTCTCCACAGTTTATGGTCTCTTACTGAAATAGTATATAAGCTCTTGGGTCTAACTGCCTCTTCTATTCTGTGAAGCTCCTATCAATGTAAAATTTTAAATATTCAATTGATAAAGTTCAATAAAACAAATTTTATCTTGAAAAAAAGAAATATCAATAAAATGTGTATATCTTTTTCTTCTGATATCTGTCTTTTGCCACTTTAATTCACAGGCTTCAGGTATGAACTTAAGTGTATAGAAGAAAAATGGTTCCTTCCCTATATACTATTAATATGCAGGAATGGAATAATTAGAAGTTTTCAATAAAAATTCTGTATATAGTTCAAAGCATTTTCTTTACAACTAAAGGTTTATAGGCTTCATACTAATATGTATTTGTCATGAAGCAGGGACAAAGGCTAGAGGCAATCTCTATTATTTTAAGCAGTGTCTGTTGGTGTTCGTGTGGGGGTATCTGAGGGACTGGTGAAGTGAATTAATCCAGAGGAGGTTTCAAAATGTGACAGTTCAGGTCAGCAAAAGAGAATTGGAAGAGGGTAACAAAGAAAGCAGAGGGTTATGAAAGAATAGGGGAGGGTAAAATTATAACATAAAACACAACTCCATTTATCACCTTAAAGAATTTCTGGCTTCTGTCCCACAGGGGTGAACCAAGGCTGGGCTAAAATTCACTTACTAATTGTCTAATATTTGCCAAGGTGTCCACAGCTCCCGCCCCAAATCCCAATAGAAATGCTCTATTCAACAAAAAAGTATGACCCTAGGTGGGAAGTAGGGAAGTACTTATGGATTGTTTAGGCTCAGTTAGGAAGTTTGCCAGAATGCCAAACCCATGACCCTTTCACCCTTTAAACCACTGTAAGTCTCCTAGACTTGGGTTTTCAGAAGGCTGTGCTATGGAAGCTTGGTTTACAAACATTTTAACTTGATCCAGGACCTGTGTTCACAGAATCAACAATTTCACACTTTCTAAAAGAAATGTTATTTTCCAAGTACAAATGGTGTTTCTTCTTTCTCTCTACTAAATCAACTTTTAAAAATGTATGTCAGCTTTTCTGCAGAAATCTATTGGAGAACGGATACAGACATGACACGCCCATTTTCCAGCTCTATGCCTTCTGGGTAAGTTCTCTAAAGAGGATGATTAATAAATAGATGGGGCTCGTAAAAGCACCTGCTGTACGAGTGTCACGTTCCAATGGAACTCCCTGCATTAGTTACACTGCGTAGGTGAGACAGATCTAATTAGCCAGCATTATCTGCTAGACTTGCATAGAATGAAAGTACCAGAGTAGAGAGTGATACCCATTGACTGAATTAAATGCAGCTCTTTTCTCAGGAGCTCAAAGTGCTAGCACATCATCTACTTTTCTTTGACTGCATCCCTAAGATATCCCCAAGAATAGGGAAGGGATGGATTTGTCTGGCCTTAAGATAAGGAAACCAAAGCCGGGGGTTTAAATGACTTGTCCAAGGTCATCCAGTAAAATCAGTGAATCAGAAAGTTTGGATTGCAAGCTTTCTGCCTTCTGATAAGTTCATGTTACCTAGTCGTAAGCAAGTTTAACACTTTACTGGGGTGTGTGTGTGTGCGTGTGACTTATAAAGATGATAGACTTCTCTTTTCAGCAGCATTTACACTGGAACAATACAGAAGATTGGTTTAGGCCCTGAGCAAGCATGACACACCAAGCGTTCCATATATATACATTTTAAATCATACTATATGGCTAATTCATGTTGAGGTTTGACAGGAAACAACAAAATTCTGTAAAGCAATTACCCTTCAATTAAAAAATAAATACGACTTCCCTGCCGGTCCAAGGGTTAAGATTTACGCTCCCAGTGCAGGGGGCCCTGGTTCAATCCTTGGTCAGGGAACTAGATCTCACATGCTGCAACTAAAGATTCCATGTGTGACCACTAAGACTCAGCGTAGCCAAATAAATTTAAAAGGTTTTTAAATAAATAAATAAAATTAATAAAATTTAAAAAATCATACTAAACTTTTCAGTTAAAATCAGTTAAAAAGAATTTTATTTTGAATAGCTTTTGGAAATGTTCACGCTAAAACGGAGCAGGATCAAATGGTCCTTGCCCCCATCATGTCCTCTGCCTACCTTTTGCCTGCGGAAAACTTTAGTCAAAGAATAAGTTCAATCAGAGAAGTGAGACATGCTGGAACAAAAGAAAACAGTCAAAGAAGACAAATAATAACAATGTCATTGAGCACAGTCAAGTCAAAGAGCATATTCATTGAAATAATCAGTCATGTTGAATACTGAAGTAAGCAGAAAGAAAACATCAAACTGGATTTTACTCTTTTTTTTAACCTTAAACTTTCAATTTTGGCAAGAAAAAAACATTTGTTCTAATCAAATGATCTATGCTGACTAAATGAAGTTTCCTGAGCAGACATTTTTATTCTCCAAAGAGGAAATAAAAAACATTTCATTCTAATTTTCACTCTAATTCCATGATAATTACTGTAGTGGGTGAGAGGGAGTCTTTGTTAGTATTGTTAATTTATATGGTAAATTAAGTTTATTCATTAACAGTAATTTAAAATCATGACAACATCACAATCAGTCACAAGTGAGCTGATGAAGACTTCTAGATCTTCAGGACTCCCAGAATCAAACAAAAGGTTTCCAACCCCCAAAGAGCTCCAAACCAAGACTTTGCCAAGATAATGATCATTCCCTGAATATAACTGGATAGCCACAGTAAAAAGAAATTTGACTGCTTTCTGGAGGGAGAATGTGCTTAGAAAAACGGAGGCACAAAATGCACTCGTAAGCACTGTGGGACGCTTCCAACCATCTGAATATGCACAAGGAGTATCCACGAAACATCTGACGGCCTTTCTCCATCAAAGCATCTGGGCACAACTGCAGATTCTGGTCTCCTTGGATTAGAAAAGCTGTAAATACTTACTGGGTTTCCCCAGTGGCTCAGGGGTAAAGAATCTGCCTGCAATGCAGGAGCCATGGGAGACAAGGGTTTGACCCCTGGGTCAGGAAGATTCCCTGGAAGAGGGCATGACAACTCACTCCAGTATTCTTGCCTGAAAAATCCCATGGACAGAGGAGCCTGGCGGGCTATAGTCCATAGCGTCCCAAAGAGTTGGAGATAACTGAAGTGACTTAGCACGCACGCGTGTAAATACTTATCTAGATTCTCAGCTACTGTCCTTTCCCCTTCTTGGTTTCTGAACTGTCTGAGATCCTTCTTACATACATAACCAGCAGAAATTAAGAGCATGGTAACAAAAATCAGAATACAGAACTACTCTTTAGCTGGGGATCCGCAAGACACACATGAACACACCTGGCTGTGCTCTGTCTCTGCAGGAGCCAGCCTGCTTCAGGATGCAGGAACCAGCAGCATCTGTTCACAGGAGGCCGAGAGAGGAACTGATATGGACGCCAGGGCAGAGCGAGCCATTTTGAAACCACACCAACAGCCAACATCAGTGTAGTACCGACACGAGCCAGCTGTGAGAGCTCTTGCGTGGGGAGACTAGCTGAGGGTCCTTGCTGGTGGAAAACCAACAGAGCTGCTCACAGCGGGGCTCGCTCCCCACTCAGATCTTTGCTTTAATGTCCCCATCTCAGTCTGCCCACTCTTTAAAACTGATGCCTGCCCCAGTCTCCTAGCACTTAGCACCCCCGTCCTTGCTCCATTTTTCTCCCTAGCCCTCTGGTCCCTTTCCAATACAGGGTGCGATGTATTTATTGCAAATATTGCCTCCTGCCCACCCCACCCCCACACTACGACATAAGATTCACAAAGGCAGGGATTTTTATCTGATTGCTCTGCAGTAGTCCCGGCACCCAGAACTGTGCTTGGTACATAGTACACACATTTTTAAAAATCTTTTTAGTTTGTATTGGGGCATAGCCAATTAAGATGTTGTGACAGTTTCAGGTGGACAGCAAAGGGACTCAGCTATACATATACATGCATCCATCACTCCCATGCAGGCTGCCACATAACATTGAGTAGAAGTCCATGTGCTAAACAGTAAGTCCTTGCTGGTTATCCATTTTAAATACAGCTTCTCCATTTTAATATGGAGAAGGAAATGGCAACCCACTCCAGTATTCTTGCCTAGAGAATCCCAGGGATGGAGGAGCCTGGTTGGCTTCCATCTATGGGATCACAGAGTCGGACACGACTGAAGTGACTTAGCAGCAGCAGCAGCAGCACCAGTGTGTACATGTCCATCCCGAACTCCGTAACTATCCTTTCTCCCCATCCTTCCCCCAGCAAGTTAGTTCTCTAAGTCTACGAGTCTCTTGACACATTTTTGTAAGTGGACTGAATGAAAGTGTAACACGGGAATAGACTCAGTCCCAGCAGAAAACAGCAGCACTTGCTAAATTACAAGATGAAGAGCATGGTTATTACCGGGCATTTGAACATTTTCACCTGAAATCAGACATTACCTGTCTTCCCATATAAGTCTAATGATTAGCAACATAAACCATGATCCAGAAGCTAAATATTTAGTGACATATTTGAACACTCTTACAAATGCAGGAAAAGAAATTGAGAACTACTAAAGACACATATGCATGGAAATAAAAAAAATATAAGAAGGTTGACACATAAATTCCATGTTAGTGGGGGCTTGCCAATTAAACACAGCTTGTGTGCGTAAAAACAATGTAACCATCAGATAACAAAATCCTTGGGCAGAGAAAAATCCTGCCCCAGCATTTCCCTCCCCACATCATCTCTGGTATTTTGCCTGATTCACTTTCTCAAATCTACAACTTGGTGGAAATTACAACCAAATGGAAAAGAAGAATTTGATAGGAGGAGATGAAATGAAAGAAAAATGCCTGCACCCACAATTCCACAGTTGAAACCGTATCTCCCACTCCAAATTACACCACTGAGATGGGAAAACTATCCCAACCCTTTATTTCTGACGGTAGAGTGATGAAGAGTAGGGAGAGAGGATAGAAGAGAAAAACAGACTGAAAACGTCTTCTGGAGAAAGGGAGATTGGTGAAAGCTTGTCTGGCTGGTCTAAGAAACATGGTTGGGAAACAGGTCAAGAATCCTTTGCAAAATCAAATTTTAACATGTGATTTGTGGGTAGGCGGCAGCACATTTGATTATATGTCATCCTAAGACACTAGACTCCATTTCCATTGTTTAATTTTACGGCATTCCTGGATTATGGCTTCTCTTTGTGGAACTTAAATGAGTTTATTTGTTAATATAGCTACTTTTTTTTAAATTTTTATTGGACCAACAACAATGGTGCAGATGTGCTTAAATCGACTTCCCAAGAAGCTAAAAGTCTTCTTTTACATTTATAGGAAGAAGCTCTTGAACCACTGGGATTACCTATAAACTCACAGTAAACTACCTTTTACCTGCCAGAGCAGGTGGTACCTGGAGCTCAAGGTACGGATTAAAATACAATTCAAAAAACAAGGTACTTTTAATTTTTCAAATTTATGAGCATGTTATTATCCACTTGCAATGAAATCTGCATTGTTACTGAGGACTCAACTGGAGGAAAGAAAAGAGGACAATCTTCAGTGAAATTAAAACAGGGTGACCTATTTCCAGTTCAATCAAGCCTCTATCCCAAATGGGCCATTTTGTAAATGAGAAAAGCCAGATGCAGTATCTTTCTTGATGGGAGGAATGTGCGTGTGCGTGGAGGCGGGGCAGGGGGCCTCAGGAAGCCATCGGCTTTAACTTCTGTCTCCAGGGAGGCGTGTGCCCAAGCTTTCCAAGGGTTCTCCTTCCCAGGGTCAGATGTATGACAGCTCCCCTAGACTGCTGAGCTTGACCATATGGAAGCTGATTTTTAAGCCAAGCCCCCAACTTGTGATATGACAGTTATGCCTGTTTCCTCTACCTCTTTCTTTAGTTTGCCAACGTTTGCCATTGCCTTCTTCCTGAAAGTACTCACCTTCTGTAGTCAGTTCTTAAGATCTGCTTTGGGTTTTCAAAGTTCCAGAAGGCTGGGTCTGTGTGATGGGGAGTGTTAAGTCGTCAGGCTAATTGACATTCATCTGACAGTGCCCTGGGACAGTCAGGGTGAGTGGGGTCTCCTCTCCCCACATCCATCACCTTGCCAAGTCTCTTCCCTTGCTTTCCTTGGGGACTACACAAAGAGGCTGAATATTCTGGAGAAAGGCAGAGGGCAGCCAGGGCCCTAAGCCCCAGGAGGTGGGTGAGATTAGCAAGAAAGGGGAAGAGAAATCTATTCTACATCGGAACTTCAACAGACACAGGCGTATATAGCAGCAATACGTTTTTCCCCCGGAAGCATATTATTTAAATCTGTTGTTGATTAGAATAAAGGTTTACTTAAACTAATAAGTTTCTAATAATAATAATAAAAGCACTTAGAAGAATGGAATTCTCAATAGAGAATATGAACGCAGAGTGGGTAAAGCAGAAAAGGGGAGCCTGGCAGGTAAAAAGCAGGAATGAATATCTCCTCCAGTGATGTTATTTGAATAATTACATTTGGTTTCTTTTCCCTCAGTATTTGGTCTAATCTGAACCTGCAAATTCTTCGAGGAAGCCTGATCTGGTCAATTCTGATAAACTGCATAATAATGATATTCAAAGAACCCTAATAGAAAGCAGATCCTATAAATCTACACTAAAATTCTTATATAAGTAATAAAGGGACACAGATGGTATTAGATTTTTTTTTTGAAAAGTAATCACGGGTGTCTACAAATGAGAATTTTACCACAATTAGAAGTAACTTGGTCACATTTTTTAAAAGAAAAAAAAAATGACTGTAAAAAATTTGTGGCAATTTTTAAGTTTGGAAGTATTTCTCTCCTATACATCTCAATAATACACATAAATATTTGGCTGAAGTCTTAGTTTTATCAGAGAGGTAATGAAAAAAAAGCACAAGGGAGTCTTAAAAATTAAGCTTAGTTAAATAAATAGCTACATGTTTAGGATTTTTTTCTACTTAATAAGAATAGGTAAAAGAAAGTCCTAAGTTTAGAGAAATTAATGTCTAAAGAAATCCAAGTGAAGGACATTTTTACTTTAGTAAGACAAAGAATGAGTATTTTTTTTTACCATATTTCACAAGCAACAAAATCACTCAACTTTTGTTATCATATAAATAAAAAAATTAAGTCATCCCAGGATTATAACATTAACTATGGTGAAAATATGTATAGATTTTATTCTCCATTTAAAAATGTGTGGGTTATATATACGCTGTATTCTTGTTTCTTGAAACAGCACATTCTACCAGAGAACATTTTTACATTCAGCAGTGTTTTAACCTTTCCAATGCCAACCCCTCGTGTCTTTCTAGGTGAAAACTGGAAAGAAACACTTGGAGGTTTAGGAAAGGCCACTATTCACATCTCTGCAACAAAAAGCTGCTTTCTCCACCACGGCACACACGAAACTTCTCATTGTGTGCTTGCTCTGGAGGGGCGTGCATTACTTAACAACACAGTGGGTTAGGAAGGATGCTGCTAAAGCGTCTGTCCAAAAATACTGAAAGGCACCGGGAAACAGGTTCACAGTGGGCAGGAGTGAATCCTAATACTTAAGAAATCGATTGAAGAATCTGGGCAAACAAATGGCTTTCCTTACACAGTCTGATTAAAACAAAGCCGAGAACAAAAAACCACTCACAATTTACTCATGAGGAATAAAACTACTGTAAGATGATCTAAACCAAAGAATTGAACTAATAATTTTTAAAATGCCTCGTTCTGAATCTATGGACCTGTTCCTTAAAGCTGATAGTGAAACCATCTTTTCTTAAGACAGAAATATCATTTTACCTTTGGGTTCAGAAATCTACTAATTAACATTCCATTTTTAATTTAAAATAATAGCCTTCCTACTTGCTCTCCTAATCCCCTGCCCCCCACCCCAATAAGGAATAATGGCAGGGTGGGGCATCGTTGCACAAACAGCTCTTAGATACAAAAATGATGCCTACTGTTTCAGGAAGCAAACCTAAGGTCCAACCCAAGATTTTTTTTTTCCCCTTTCTATGTAGTGCTGCCATTGAACTCCACCCAGATTTGAGTCTATTTCAAAGGCAGCAAAAAAAAAAAAAAAAAGTCAGAAAAGGCCCCAAATGTTCTCCTGCACATTTTCTGATCATCAATGGCATTCAGAATTCAGAGGGTCGAGTCATGCATTATGAATGACTGGGTTTCCAATGGTAACTGGGAACTGTGGCACTTAACCCCAGGGTTCCCTAACAGAGGACACAGTGGGGGAGGGTCGAATCACACAGTCTCCTCTACCCTGGGGTACCGAGGAAGGAATCCTGCAAATTAAACATTTCATCCCCATTTTTGTACCCAACAGCGAGATGCACAGGGAAAAAAATCTTATATTTAAAATAGGCCTATATACACACTAAAATAAAACTAGTAAAAATAAAGATCCAGTTAGATCACATTAGAAACTTGATAAGAAAAATCTGGCATGATGATCGCCCTATTCTTGCTAATTTGATGCTTTTGTTTAAGCAGAGTGGGTCTCCCTCTGACTGATAGTTACAGAGCATACTACATCACCATTAGAGAGAAGAGAGGGGTAAACGCCAGAACAGAGGCAGCAGGATGAATTAGTTATTCCCCTGGCCTAAGACTAAGCAGCATGAACACCGAGGACCTACCCATTTCTGCAGACAGACTAATGAACGAGGCAAAGAACGACATCTTCCCCCACCTGGCGCTGCAGCCCGCAGCCACCCAAAAGAACAATGCACATTTCTGCTCACGTCTCGAGTCTGGAAGCACCATGCAAAGAGACTGGTTAAAATTCCCTACCATGCAGTGCAGCCATCATCAGCAGCCCAGCATATCTTCTGCTCTATGGAGTGATGTGCCAGCTCATGAACAGAAGAGAGGAAGAGAAAAATGGAGGAGACAAGAGAAGGCTCAGGAAAGTCGGCAGGGACGTTTCTGGGTCATTAACAAGTGGGAGACCCCTTTCGGTATTGAAACCAATCAACCTTTATCTCCCAGGACATCTTTTTCTCACTCAGCGTCTGTTGAAAAGACTGCAGCAGACCAAGCAAGGGATTATGGGATCGGGATGCAGCAGCGAGCTGCAATGAGATTCGTGGGTGGCTTGCGCTCCCCTCTGAGTCAGCAGTCAGCTGTTTCCACGCTCCTGTGCTGGGCCGAGGCACCATCACCAGAACCGGCTGCACGGTTACCAGGGGGAGGACTGTCTGTGCACAGCTCCCTGCGCTCGCAGCCGACAGGCTTACTAACCAGAGAGAGGGTGTGCCGCCAAGTAAGCAAAAGGGGATGCAGTGGCCAAAGATCCCAGGAAGAAATTAGGCACGCAGGAGCTCAGTAGGAAAAGTTCGAATTTAGAAGACTGTTTGGGTGGAGTGTGAGAGCACAAACTCACTTCCCTTAGTAAGGAAAAAAAAAATCTATTTCCTTAGATTTTTTAACTAGCTTGAAACACCAATGCAAATTTTTTTTTAAATGCAAAACAGCCCAGTTCAACAAGGCTCTACTTTTTCCTTTTTTGGTCTTACCCAGGAAAGGGTCTATAAAATACAGTTCCTCAAAGTCAAATCATGCAAATGATATTTCTCTGTTTTTTGTTGTTCTAATCATTCAGGAAAAAATCATGTAAGTCAATATTTATTTCAGGGGGCCAACAGAACCTTTTGTTTTTCTGATGACGCCAAAGTTCTCAAAGGTTAGAAACTTGTCAAACTTGACATATTAACATAACTCCTCTATCAGGTCATTTAACTGATCCTGAAAAGGCTTTGGTAACAAAAATGACCAGCAAGAAGCCACATAAAAAGTTAGGTCTTCAAAAAAAAAAAAAAAGTTAGGTCTTCATATTACAAACAATACTTTAGAATATAAAAATCCTATATATCAGAATGGAGGTCTTCATATTACAAACAATACTTTAGAATATAAAAACCCTATGTATCAGAATGGAATCCATAATCATTCCCTTTCTATAGCAATGGAGCAGGGAAAGAAACGCATTCTTTCTATTCCTTGGTTAGTGACTAGTTTAAAAGTAGACACTAATTATTTTATTTAAATGATAAAAATTAAATTTGCATGTTTAATAATATTAATATTCATTAAATCCTTTCTGTGTAATCAGGCATTGCAGCAAGCCCGGTGAAGGGGCACTCAGCTCTGCAGAGGGGCAGGAGGGGAAGGTCACAAAGAATTTGGTGAACTTGACAAATCCAGAAAAATGCAGAGACATGCCCAAATTGGCGTAGTACACAGTTCTCAAAAGCTCAGGTTAACACCTGCTTTAGAAGTTCTGTTTTTTAACAGCTTTATTGAGATATAATTCACATACTACACAATTCACCCACTTCAAGTGTACAGTTTTCATCATTTAAGAGAGGGAGTAAAGAAAAAGCACCTCTCCAGCACTGCTGCTGAGAATGGAAACTGGTATAGCCACTATGGAGAACAGTATGGATACTCCTTAAAAAACTAAAAATAGTGTTGCCATATGCTCCTTCAATCCTGCTTTTGAGCATTGATCTGGAGAAAACTCTAGTCTGAAAAGATACATGCACCCCAATGTTCACAGCGGCACTGCTGACAACAGCCAAGACGTGGAAACAGCCTAAACGCCCATCGACAGGCAAATGGGTAGAGATGTGGTAACTATATACACATACATGCACCACAGAACATACTCAGCTATGAAAGGAAGGAATAGTGTCCTTAGCAGCAACATGGATGGACCCAGAGATGAACTTACTAAGTGAAATAAACCAGATAGAGACAAGCATCATGTGATGTTGTCAGGGGAAGCACACTGATCGAAACCGCCCACCCTGGCCAGGTACCACAGTAACCATTTGCATGAGCTGTTTTACGACAGGAGATCCTGATAAGGAATACGGAACTAATAAGCCACCACCAGCTGGAAGAGTTCGGGAAAGGTCGAAAGGAGACACCGCGTGTCCGTCCACTTTCCAGAATCCCTCTCGCTAGCATCCATCTTGGCTGAGCGATGCGTGCGCCACCAGGAAAGACTCTGAATTAGAATGATTGGCCAAAGACCACCTGGAAATTAATCCCATCACCATAAAACCCGACATTGAGAGCCACGTGGCAGAGCAGTTCTCCTGGGTTCCCTTACCCTACTGCTCTCCACCCAGGTGCCCTTTCCCAATAAAATCTCTTGCTCTGTCAGCACATGTGTCTCCTCCGGCAATTCATTTCCCAGCGTTAGACAAGAGCCCAATTTCAGGCCCTGGAAGGGGTCCGCCTTCCTGCAACAATATCACTTATACATAGAATCTAAAAAAAAGATACAAATAAACTTATTCACAAAACAGAAAGAGACTCACAGACACAGGAAACAAACTTATGGTTACCAAAGGAGAGATAAATTAGGACTCTGAGATTAGCAGATACACATACAATTCTATATATTAGCAGATAGAAAATAGTTAAACAACAAGGTCCTACTGTATGGCACAGCAACTATATTCAACATCTTGTAATGAAGTATAATGGAAAAGAATCTGAAAAAAGTATAATTGAATCACTTTGCAGTACACTGGAAACTAACACAACACTATAAATCAACTATACCTCAATTTAAAAAAAGTTTTTTAAAGCTGTTCCCTTTAGCTGTTACTCCCTACTTTCCCATCCCCCACAGTCCTAAGCAGCCACTCATCTACTTTTTGTCTCTATCTGTTCAGTTCAGTCGCTCAGTCGTGTGCGACTCTTTGTGACCCCATGGATTGCAGCACACCAGGCTTCCTTGTCCATCACCAACACCCAGAGCTTGCTCAAATTCATGTCCATCGAGTTGGTCATGCCGTCCAACTAAATCATCCTCTGTCGTCCCCTTCTCCTGCCTTCAGTCTTTTGTCCCTACAGATTTCCCTATTCTGGCCTGTTACACAAATGGGATCATATAATAAATATATGGGGAAACAGTGGAAACAGTGTCAGACTTTATTTTTCTGGGCTCTAAAATCACTGCAGATGGTGACTGCAGCCGTGAAATTAAAAGACGCTTACTCCTTGGAAGGAACGTTATGACCAACCTAGATAGCATATTCAAAAGCAGAGACATTACTTTGCCAACAAAGGTTCGTCTAGTCAAGGCTATGGTTTTTCCTGTGGTCATGTATGGATGTAGAGTTGGACTGTGAAGAAGGCTGAGCACCGAAGAATTGATGCTTTTGAACTGTGGTGTTGGAGAAGACTCTTGAGAGTTCCTTGGACTGCAAGGAGACCCAACCAGTCCATTCTGAAGGAGATCAACCCTGGGATTTCTTTGGAAGAAATGATGCTAAAGCTGAAGCTCCAGTACTTCGGCCACCTCATGCGAAGAGCTGACTCATTGGAAAAGACTCTGATGCTGGGAGGGATTGGGGGCAGGAGGAGAAGGGGACGACAGAGGATGAGATAGCTGGATGGCATCACTGACTCGATGGACGTGAGTCTGAGTAAACTCCAGGTGTCGGTAATGGACAGGGAGGCCTGGTGTGCTGCGATTCATGGGGTCACAAAGAGTCGGACATGACTGAGCGACTGATCTGATCTGAATAATGTTGATCTAGGGGTCTGGCTTACTTCACTTACAGAACAGTTCCAAGGTTCATCCATGTGGCTTGTATCAGCACTTCATTCTTTTATATGGCTGAATAATATTCCATTGTACAGATAAGCAGATGGGTATTTTGTTTATGGACATTTGGGTTGTTTCAACTTTTTGGCTGTTATAAATAATGCTGCTATAAACATTCATATATGCTGCTGCTGCTGCTAAGTCGCTTCAGTAATGTCCGACTCTGTGCGACCCCATAGACAGCAGCCCACCAGGCTCCCCCATCCCTGGGATTCTCCAGGCAAGAACACTGGAGTGGGTTGCCATTTCCTTCTCCAATGCATGAAAGTGAAAAGTGAAAGTCAAGTCGCTGAGTCACCTCAGACTCCTAGTAACCCCATGGACTGCAGCCTATCAGTCTCCTCCATCCATGGGATCTTCCAGGCAAGAGTACTGGAGTGGGTTGCCATTGCCTTCTCCGATAAACATTCATATACAGGTGTTTGCTAGAAGTTTACAATTTAATTAGAATCCACTCTGGGAACTAAAGGCAGGCACATCCCACGCCAAGCTACAACGTCTTTTTCCTAAGATAGGCTATCACAACAGTCCGTGACTTCTTAAGACAGGACTCTCCTCTCCTCTTGTGTTTCTGATGAAATTTACTGACCATGATGAATCCAGTAGCCAAATTCATCGAAATCTAGTCCTCCCCTCTGACATCATTTCTTCTGACCCCTCCACTCAACCCAAACTGTGGGGCATACACTTGGAGTGAGTCTCTGTTCTCACAGGACGGTGAAAAAGTGGGAGAGATCCTTGGTCTTGTTGCCTGGCTTGCAGTCAGAGAAGCTTCACCTACTCACTCAATCACTGAATGTCTAGCATGTGCCAGGCATTGAGCAGGCTCTGAGTATACAGAGACGGACAGAACGGTGGCTCAGCCTTCAGGAAGATCATAGCTCAGAGTGGGAGATGGATGAGTAAGCAGACAATTGCAGTTGGGAATGGTAAGTCCTTGACTAGTGGTTTCTTTAGAAACCACTATAGAAAGAAACTATATACTCTTTCTGGGTTGGAGTTGCATTGAGACCTTCTGCAGCCAGAGGGTAAAGCCCCAGGAGCAGAGATGAGCCCGAGATCCTTGTGAGTCTGCTGCGTGCCGTGCAGACTTCAGGGTGCTGTCTCGTCTCTCCCCAGTGTTTCCCTCCAGTTGAATAGACGTTAGAGAGCTAACTGTCCTCAGCCAGTTGGACTGCGGTCACTCAGGAAGTATACAGACAGTGCACACGTGTAAGACACGAGAGGTGCTAATAGAACTGGGCTTGGCAGGACCCTGGGAGATAGAGAACTGAAATTTATTGATGGATTACGTGTCAGGTTCAATTCAAAGTCCTTTGTGTACAGTCTACTTATCTCCCATTTAGGGCCATTTATGATCTGCCCTCTGCCTTCCACATTTTTTTTTCCTTGTTGTAGCCTTCCCAGTTACACTCTGGTTCCTAAGTCATGCCACCATGCGTTTTTAAGCAGAATTTCTCAACCAAGGAAGGGCACCGATCCCCCTAATGGAGCGGTGGGGTATGCATTCAGGAATGGGAAGGGGCATTTTTGACTGTCCTACTGATTATGTGTCTGGGGGCTGGGGGTGGGGAGATACTACTGAGGTTTAGTGCCTGAGGCAGGATGCCTGCCATCCCCCAGCACACGGGAGGGTCTCCTACAAGTATCTCTGTCCCCTCACTCTGCTGAAACCAATGCAAGAAACATACCGCTTGTTCTGAGAGGAACGTGCAAGCTCTTCTGACTCCTCTCCCGGGTTAACTCCTTCAAGTCCTCCAGAACTCCACAAAGACAGCCGAATTTTAGGAAGGATTCCCTGTGGCTCCTTCCATCCCAGACCCTCCCATCCCCGTGTGGACTGGGTGTCTGCTCATGAGCTCCACAGCATCCCTTGCTGGAAATTACTGCCAGCTCCATCTCTTACCTCTAACCCCACAGCCCCTATGCAGTGCCTGTCACATAGCAAGCAGCCAGGAAGCAGATGTGCAGTGACAGAGCCCTACAAACGGATGAGCGATACAGCATCATGGAAAGGTTCTGCTCATCTCAGAGCTGGAAAATAGATGGATCAGACACCATTATGGAAAGGCAATTCTTCGTACCTGCTTTGTGGTTTAGAATTTAGAAAGCACCTTCATAATACAAAGCAAAGCAAACCCAGAGACAGAATTTAACAGGGAAGGACAAATCTGACTCCATATTGGATCTGTTTTTTTTGCTTTAACTTTTGTATTCTATTGCCTTTGCTCTAAGTTAAGAAGGCTGTCTACAGGTCTGAAATATACAGGATGGCCCTCTCTCAAGGTTCTGGCCTTTAAAAGTATAACACGTTTCCATTCATATAAGATAAAAAGTTGCAGAACAGAGAATAATGTCTTTTAGGAGGTTTACAGGAACATTTTGACTGGATAGCTGCAAGAACAAAGGATTCCGGCACCAAAAGGTTTGCTGCAACCAACCACACCCCTTCCCTTTTTAGTAGAAAAGAAGCCCGGGGAATTCCCTGGCCACCCAGTGGTTAAGACTCTGCACTTTCACTGCTGTGGGCCTGGGTTTGATCCCGTCAGGAAACTGAGGTCCCTCAGTCTTGTCCGACTCTTTGCAACCCCATGGACTATAGCCCACCAGGCTCCTCTGTCCATGGAATTTTCCAGGCAAGAATACTGGAGTGGATTGCCATTTTCTCCTCCACGGGATCTTCTTAACCCAGGGATTGAACCTGGGTCTCCTGTGTCTGCTGCATTGGCAGATGGATTCTTTACCACTGAGCCACCTGGGAAGCTGGAATGGTATAACCAAAAAATAGATAAATAAAACAAAATAAGGACTCTGTTGAAAAAAAAAAAAAAAAAAAAC
>NW_011494718.1:3490829-3498815 GCF_000754665.1 Bison bison bison
AAAAAGCCTGAATTCTAACGGGGAAGATGGTTGTTTGGGGCACTAGTCCATCATCTTGACCTGCTGGCTTTCTGAATACAGTTGCTGCTCCTCGCCCCAACAACCTGCCTTACTTATCGGCCTGTCATGCTGCGGGCAGTAACAAGAGCAGGTATCTTATTACTTTAGTGGAAACCGAGGTTCAGAAGGTTTACAAGACCAGCCCAGAGCGCAGCGGCCATTGGGCAGTGAGCTGAACTAGAGTTCGGGCCTTATGGCTGGCATAGCTCTTCTTTCACGGTGCCACAATGCCCCTCAAGGATGGGCAAAGGCCGGGACAGGGGTCAGCCAATCCCACAGTGCAACAAACCCAGCTGGTTAGAGAGGGGATGTCTTTCGGGGAAAGATAAACGCAACCAACTAGGAGGAGGCAGCCTAAAACTAGGCGCCTATAAAGTCGACCTAATAAAATCGTCATTTAGTTTAGTTGTTGTTTTGTTTTATTTTATAATATTTGTTTCCAAAAGCCTTTCTGAATATTGTTGCCAAATGGTCTTCTGAAAGAAGATGGTAAGGAATGATTATTTCCAGTCCAGGGTTGAGTGACTGGAGAAGAGATATTGTTAGGATGGATTTTACAGATCAGCACCCCACAAGTGACCCCTCAGAACCAGGCTCTTCTTGTCAGTCCAGACTCTTTGCAACCAACTTGAGTGAATGGTTTGGCTTGGGCCCCAGGAGGCAGTCCTCTCCTCTCCTTTGGCAGAGGCAGCACAGACTGCTCACCCTGGAGTCTAGGAGTCATTCTTCAGTGGGGTGGAGAGGTCCTATACCAAAGGGGACTGTTTGAAAATAATGGTTGATGAAGCAGAAACGATCTTCCCTATAAAAGTGTTCTTGCAAAGAGAGATGGTCCAAGTTGGCCTTAACCTAGTGGGGTTCTGTGGATGAAAACAGAACTAGCTGACCCAGTTAAAGCCCAGGAACTCACACCAGAACTCATCTTGGAATTACTATTTAATTTTTTGGGGGGGAGGGGAGCGGGGGTTACCATTTAATGTCATACATTTTACATATAATTATGTGCCAGGTGGTGTACTAGGCAGTGATGACCCAAAAATACATGAGACATGAGCAGAACCTCTCAGAAGCACTCCTGGGGACAGAGTTTCCTGCCTCCAAGTCACAGGCATGTTGATTGGGTCTCAGGTGTCAGGACGGCCCTTCCTAGACAGGCCACACCCAAAGGTAGTGGGGTTTGCAACTTGAACATATCTTTTTGAGGGAGGTAATTCAACCCCTAGCCTCTACTATGGGTGAAAGGCTACCACAAGGCCTGGGCTGATGCAGACCCACCTGAGAAGGGCCTGGCTTTCCCGTAGCACCGTTCTCTCGTGAACAGAGTTGAGATACATGGAAGAATGTTACATCTGCCTCGTTCTGGTGTGCATGAGCGGAACTCCGAGGTGGCTGCACAACTGGAGTGGTGTAAAAGGTGGGTGGGAAAAGGGGCTACGACTTGTGCTCTCCTCCGCGGGCTTTTATCTCTGGTACACATCCCAAGTAGGGGAGCGGGGCAAGAAGCTCTGAGCCTCACAACATGGTGAAGGTGCTATGCTGCCTGCTTTGCCTCCTGTGCCGATGATTACTAACCATACTATAATATTAAAATCTCTGTGTCTTGTGGGTCTGGTTGGCAGCTTGAACCCACAACCACGCTGTGTTGCTGGCCTTTCCTTATCTGAGTTTCTTCTTGCCCTCAGAAGCCCCTTCTCAGCCCAAAGATGTCCTTCACACAAAAGACTGAAGCAGAACACGATTCTGCAATCCATCAGACATCCCAGCAGCATGCTAACCCTTCCTTATTCTTTGTCTTGCTCTGACTATGACAAAAATAACAAGCAAAAGCAAGCAAACAAAATGCTCTTTTGTTTTACTGTTCTTTGGCCTCACTAAGTTTAAGTCGACCATCTGTCCTGAGCATCCCTGGAAGAGAAGCTCCCAGTCCTAACTCTGGGTCCCTAATTACTGATGTCCATACTGATGAGCACATCAAGACGGAGGGTTGTTTTTCTCACCGCCAGTTTCACAATCACACTTTCCATTTGGACAATTAAACCCAAGGCAGCGCCAAGTTCCGGCTTGCCTCAGCGGTTTACCTTGTTTAAGTAATCACTGCAGTGGCTCTGACTACCAGGTTGGGATTTAGAGTCAGGGATTCTAGGTGGCAAATTTCCCCCGGTGACTGCCCTGCCAAGGCCGGGGCTGAGGCCCAGCCAAGACCTGAGCTGGGAGGGGCACAGCCCTGACCTGAAGGTCCCGGGGCGGCTGCGCTGCTGGTAACGCCTTGCTGGACCCTGACTCCCTCTTCCCCGCGTTCCTTCCTCTCTGTCCCATAAAAAGGATTATTTTTTAACCAAGATATAATTCAGAGAGAACCTTACAAAAGTTCATGTCTGTTGACCAAGTATTTCCGCTTCCAGAACTCTAGTCTAAGGAAATAATCCCAGGTGGCGGCCAATCTCCCAGAGCCTGGCTTCCAAGGCCAGGCGGTGCCCGGAAAACAGCCATCGGTCCAGACGCAGCCCCGCCGCGGTTCCTATGGCAACAGGCTCCGCCCCGAGGCGGCTAGCTCTGTAGAAGCATCCACCGCTCTGCTTGCACTCTGAATCTTTCTTTCTCTCCCTGGAGGCGTCCTTTTCTAACCTTATTTCTCACCAGGAGGCAAGATCACTGTATGAGATAACTGATTCATGTGGTGGTGATGGCAGCGCCGAGGAGGGCGGGGAGACTCAGGCTTTTTATTTGGGTGACAGCAATCAACGCTGTGACAGGGACCACCGAGGCCTGCCCCTCCTGCAATGCAGGTGCGCCCACTGCGGTTCTTTCCCATCCTCTGGGCTGCGCTTCACCTCTCCTGCCTTCCAGGCCGGCAGGCTTCTGCATCTGAGCTATCTTAACCAAGGTGCCACCGGGTCAAGGTGGGGTTTTCTCCTTTCACAGGCCTGAGTTTCCTGAGGTCAGTGCCCTAATGTGAAGGGTGGTACTCAAGGAGGAAGCTGGGCACCTTGGCAGAGGGAATAATCTGAGGATGGTGAAACTTGGCACCACCCGCAGGAAGCTGCCTCCCCCAGCACCTGTAACCAGAGGAGAGCATTTTCCTAAGCAGCCTGTGAGGCACACGCCACACTGGTCACCTTATTAGAATCATACTGCCAAAGTCAGCGTGCAGCTGTAATTTAGGCACTGGCTCTGGAGGCACATCTGTATTTGCTCTGTGCTCAGGCTGCTCATTGCCTCTGTAAGCTCCTTTGTGAACTGTCACTTCATAAGGCTGCTGTGATGATTCAATGATACAGCACAGAGGGGCCTGAGCGCCAGGCTCAGCCCACAACATGCTCAGCCCTCAAGTCACTGCGACCAGGGCAGTGGCGGGGAGTGTGGGCTGCAGTGCCAGGATGGGTTTGAGCCCCCACTCTGCCACTGATGAGTTTGAGCAAGTCCCTGAGCCTCTCTGTGCCTCAACTTCCTCATCCATACAATGGGCACAGTAACTTGGCTCACTGGGTTTGTGTGGGAACCGAATGGTTTAGTCTATGAAGAGAACCCACCCCAGTGCCTGACGCACAGCAAGGAGTCCGTTCACATACTAGGAGAGCAGAGGCACTGGCAGTATCGCCTCTCCCAGGCTTGAGCTCCTTTAGGAATGACTAGTGACTCTCTTTTGTATTCTGAGAGCCTGGCTCATGTAGGGGCTCAATAAACATTGATTTTTTGGATGAAAAGTTACTTCTCTTCTTATGCCAACTAAAACAAGTCAGGAAACGAGAGTGGGCAGAATCATGCAAAGTCAGAAATGATGTAGCTGTCCACTTTTATCATCCCGGAAGGACAGCCTCCCTCAGCCTCAGCCACTTAGCAGTGGTGTCTCCCACTGGCTCTCACACATTTGAGGAAGAGGCTACAGCGCTACTCTGTTGCTCTGGGTGAGTCCTCACACTAACTCTTAAAGGTAGGCCAGCCCAGCAAAGAAGGTCTCTGCTCCCGTCCCTCTGGCTTGTTCTTGTGAGAAAGAGCCCTGGTACTTTCTGCTGGTCAGCGGCCAGTGGACATGAGTCCTCACTGGTCAGCTGCTCGCCTTCAGACCCAGTAGCCTTCTTGGAAAGATAAGAAGAAAAAGGATTCCTTTTGGCACCTTTCCAGAGTCAACATTTCCCCTTTGAGGAAAGCCATCCTCTCTAGATGTGAGAATGGGGGCCCTCACTTCATGTCCTCCACTGAATGGACCTGCTCTAAACACTGACTCATCCAGCTTTCTCCCTCAGCAGTTAGCAGCGTGTCTGGGCTGGGTGCCAGGAAACCACAGAGCAACCAGAGGTGAGGGGAGCAGGGGCAGGAGAGTAGGAGCAGCCAGACCATAGCAGAGGGGGTGTATGCATGGGTCAGGTCAGGCCTGGCAAGTCGAGGGCACCCTGTATCTGGTTCGGTAGGAGTCAGCTTGGTGCCAGGTGGAACCATCCATGGCCTGGCGGCCAATGCCAGGGGCATCCCCACTCTTCCTCGATAATGTCTTTCCTCTTCCTGTCTCTCTTCTCCCCCTGTTCTCCTGCCCTCTCCCCACTGCCCACCCACTTCCTTTACTCCACTAGCTTTTAATTTCCCTCTACTATGTCCTGGGTGCTGCGCTGGGGTCCACATTCAGTCACCATCCTTAAGGGACTTGTGCACTCTTATGTGATGCATACATAAAGTCTCAATTAAACATAAATTAATGAAAATAAAAATAAATTTGATCTCAAACAACTTTTATCTATGGCCTCCACCTCAGACCCAGCAAGGATGCTCATGGGTGTCACTCCAGCTGACTGGGATGGCATTCTGCACTGGATGATATTCCAGACTCTGGAGTCAGACATGCTGCTGCTGCTGTTTGCTACGTCGCTTCAGTCATGTCAGACTCCGTGCAACCCCATAGACGGCAGCCCACCAGGCTCCCCCGTCCCTGGGATTCTCCAGGCAAGAACACTGGAGTGGGTTGCCATTTCCTTCTCCAATGCATGAAAGTGAAAAGTGGAAGTGAAGTCACTCAGTCGTGTCTGACTCTTAGTGACCCCATGGACTGCAGCCTACCAGGCTCCTCCATCCATGAGATTCTCCAGGCAAGAGTACTGGAGTGGGTTGCCAAGACATATGTGTGTGCAAATCCAGCTCTGACACGGACCAGGGATATGATGTGGGGGAAATTACACTGCTCTGACCCTCCTTCTCCTTCTCTGTAAAATAGTGATAGAAGAGTTGCACCTGTAGGGTTGTAATGAGAATAAAATAAGTGGATGCCTGAAAGATGCTGAGCACGGTGCCTGGCACATAGTCAGACTCAAAAGACATCACTATGGTGGTGGTTTTAATAACTGAAGTCCAGGGGTCAGAAAGGTTTCTCTGGAAACATTTTAGACTCTGTGGGCCACACAGTTCCGTGTTCTCTGTTACAACTACTCAGCCTTGCTGTAGAGTGAAGCAGCCACAGACAGAATGTGAAGGGCCATAGCTGTGTTCCAGTCAAACCGCCTTTATAAACACTGATAACATCTGTAAATTTCACACGCACAGAAAATTACTTTTCTTCTGACTTTTCTTCGAGAACCATTACAGCGCAGTGGGTGGATGCGGCCCGAAGGCCTTGGTTTGGGCACCCGGGAGCAAGCCTAATGAAAGGGTCGGCACTTCCTTTCACAGATTTTTGCCTCAAAGGGAAATCTAGTTGGTAGGTCCGTAATACCCACAGACAGTGTCTACTTCAAGCCCGGCTAACTTTAACAAGGGCACAGACCAACCCAGAGACAGGGAAAACCTCATAAAGGAAAAACAATACCTACCTTTATTTGTGCACAAGCAAAGACAAGTAAACAACACCTTCAATTTACTAGTGCCCAAGATCAAAGATAGGAGAAGGCAATGGCACCCCACTCCAGTACTCTTGCCTGGAAAATCCCATGTGCGGAGGAGCCTGGTGGGCTGCAGTCCATGCGGTCGCTAAGAGTCGGGCAGGACTGAGCAACTTCACTTTCACTCTTCACTTTCATGCACTGGAGAAGGAAATGGCAACCCACTCGAGTGTTCTTGCCTGGAGAATCCCAGGGATAGGGGAGCCTGGTGGGCTGCCGTCTATGGGGTCGAAAAGAGTCAGACACGACTGAAGTGACTTAGCAGTAGCCGCGGCAGCAAGATCAAAGATAGAAAAGACAATTCCCTCCTTAGGCACATGATCGCCCTGTGTTTTGTGGACAAAGGCAAGCTGTTTCCACAGGTGCGAGAACTGGCCCTGTGTGTACTTCACTTCTCAAGGTTGGGTGTGGAGACACCAGCTGTAGGAAATGTCACAGAGGGTCACAACACCCCTAAATTTTACATGGAGAGGATGAAAGACTACAGAATGGATGATGAGTGAAGAAGGCTGGGGAAAATGAGGGCAGGCAGTAGGGACCCGCAGGAAAACAGGCCCAGTCCCAAGCCCCCTGCAGATCAAAATGCAGATGATCCACTTGTACCACAGTCAGAGGCCCCAGTCGTGCTGGGCAATTCCTAGTCCCTGGCTCTCCCGCCTCCTCCCAAACTTCCTCAGTGTCTAAGGATGGAAACAGGAATGTGTGCTTCACTCTCCACTGCGATCTAGGATGGAGTTTATTCTCTAGTTCATATCAAATTCCTCGCAAGCCAGACAGTCTTTCTTGATGCTGTAAAAACACCATATTCCAGGTATACTGCAATTAACAGTTAACTTCTTTCCCTTGCTCCAGAGGAAATGCAAAGGCTTTCTTATAAAGCCATTCCAAGAATCCAATCTGTTCTTGTACATCTTTTAAAAACTATACACACTAATGTACTCAGTGCCACTGAACTGTACAGTTAAATATGGTTAAAATAGTATATTTTATATGATGTGACTTTTACTACAATAAAAAAACTTTAAACATACACACTCCTATATATAAAAAATAGATAACCAACAGAACATACTGTATAGCACAGGGAATGCTACTCAACAATATTTTTTAACAACCTATAAAGGAAAAGAATCTGAAAAAAACATATTCATGTATAACTGAATGACTGTGCTGTACACCGGAAACTAACACAACATTGTAAATGAACTATACCTCAATAAAAAATAAACTTCAAAAACAAGACTGTGTTATCTATGTTCTGGTCTCATTACTGGATGAAGAACCTACTAACCCTGACCCACTGAAGTGCTGACTGGCCCTCAAGGTCGGATGTCATGCTAACACCCTCTAGCTGGCGGGGACTCTCTAGCTGGTGGGGACTCTCCCTGGGAGAGGCACGGCCCAGCCACAGACACATATATAGTTCAAGTCATCCCTAACCTGCTGGCTCCCTGCAGAACTGCCTCTTTAACTGCTCTCTAATGTGGAAAGCAAGCAAGGCTTCTTTAGAAAGAAAAAACTGAGAAGCTGGGCTTTGGGAAGGAAACTTGGCCAAGACTGCACCAATATCCCTCCCCTCCCCACCCTGTGAGCACAAGCCCGAGGTCAAAGAACCTGGCCTTTTCCTTCACCTCTCCCTACCGCAGGGCGCGGCACAGGTTCTCTCTCCAGGGACAGAAGCCATCCCTCTGTCATACAGATTGTCACATGACCTGGATCAAGGGCAGAAACTGTCATTTTCTAGTCCCCCTGGGGGCACAGGTCGTCAGCCCAGCTCTTGGCCTGAATCCTGGTCCACTTTCCGTCTTGCCCTGGCAGAGCCTCTCCCCCAGTGACTGGAAGCAGGAAGGCACAAGACTCTCATCCTTTCATAGAATCAGAGGTATTTAAAGTTGGAAAGGAGGGCTTCCCTGGTGGTCCAGTGATAAAGAATCCGCCTGCCAATGCAGGAGACACGGGTTTGATCCCCGATCTGGGAAGATCCCACCTGCCGCAGAGTAACTAAGCCCATGCGTCGCAACTAGTGCGCCTGTGCTCTGGAGCCCGGGAGCTGCAACTCCTG
>NW_011494718.1:3498915-3523956 GCF_000754665.1 Bison bison bison
CACACGCTGCAGCTACTGGGGCCTGCATGCTCTGGTGCCCATGCTCTGCCGCAAGAGAAGCCACTGCAACGAGCAGGCCATCCACTGCAACTATGGCGCCCCCTGCACAAATAGAGGAGAGCCCGCACGGCAACAAAGACCCAGCACAGCCAAAGGTAAATAAATAAAATTGTATATATATATAAAAAACAGTAGGAAAGGACCAGAGAGATGACACAGTCCCATAGTTGGAAAGCAGCAAAATACTTTCTCTAAAGACCTGGTCCTGATCCTAGGGACCCTGCCAACATGCTTGCCTCGCACTTTGCTGGGTCCCTGACTCCTCTCTTCGGGTCAGGGACCTGGAGCTCTGTGGTCCCTACAGCAAGGCAATATCCACTCCAGATCATCATCATGTAGACAGAGAAACTGGCCTGGGGAGGTGATGGAACTCCCCCAGGCCATCAGTTAGCGCGGCCAAGCCTGACCCTGGGCATGCCTCTGTCTCTCCAGCTGCCCCCTGCCCTCTCCGCACAGGCAGACCTGCGGAGCCATTTTGCAGGCTGCCCGGGTTTGATTATGATCCCACCAGGTTTCATCATGATTCTGTTAGTTTTCTGGAGGCTGATCCCAACAGAGATGACTAGAAATACAAGCACAGGTGTATTTCTTGGCAAGTGAAAATAGAAAACTATACCGAGCAATAACAAACAGCTCTCATACTACAGCTGGCCTGCTTGAAGAGTCAAAGGTTCAGAATTTATGAATATGCAAACCCTGCAGTCAAACAGCAGGAGTTCTCAAGATAGCAGAGAAACTGGAAGCCGCCTCAAAGGACGAGAGTACTAAAAGGTTAAAATGCTGGCCGTCCACTTGGCAAAGGGCAGGGAAAAAATAAACCACGACATCCTGTTGGAAGGGGATTCACAGAGGAGGCAGGCTCCTGGGAATAGAAAGGAAAAAAAAAAAAAAGATAGAAGACATAATAGAGGATTATCGACCAACTTTGCACAGCTAAGAAGGTATGTATCTTCAGGATGACCTTGACCATAAAAATCTGACACTAAAATAAACACAGAAGAGTGGAAGTTAAATCAGGAGCTGCTGTGTAGACTGCTCAGGAAGCCCTGTAAGCTAGTCAAATTTGAGAGGAGCAGAAAGTGGTAAAACCACACACACAGATTTACTCAAGAGAGTGCGGCTGGCATCAGATGGCCAATGTGTTCCGATCCTTCTCTCTTCTGTTCCCCGATGGCCCCAGTAGAATTTCCTTTCTATTTTAAAAAGCCATTAACTCATGCTTGCTTGCCCCCAGAAATGGAAGAACCTAGTCTTAATTTAGTCTTGCCCATAAAGCTGATTCATGATAAACACAGGTTTCATTTCTTTCTTTTAACAGTCAGGGCTCTCCTAGCAGCATTCTAGGACCTTCCTTCCCATGCCATCAGGTTTCTGCTCTTCCCTGCATCATTCTCTCTCCATGATTTCTGGCTTTTCAAGAGCCAGTGAATTCACCACCTCATGTCCAAATTTTGAGATTTCAAGGCCAGAGGAAGAGGCTGCTTTTCATTGGTAAATGGCAAAATGGGTCTTCAGGAGGGAGGAGTAAGCTCCCTTCAGAGCATGCTGAGCCCACTGCCTTACTGGTTGGGGCCCCCATCCCCAGATGCAAGCTTGTCCCTGTACCCTTGGCTCTCTGCCCAAATGATGTCTCCTCGCTGGGGCCTCCCCGACCCTCTCATCATAAGTGGGTATCCCCTACCCTTTGTTTTTTAGCACTTTACTGTGTTGGAATGACACACAATTATTTGCACGCTTGCTTAGAGCCACCTTCCCCACCAACCTGTAAACTCCATGGGGACAGGGTCCTACCGCAACGATGGACAGGGTCCTACCCCAATGACGGACAGGGTCCTACCCCAACGATGGACAGGGTCCTACCCCAACGATGGACAGGGTCCTATCGCAACGATGCCACAGCGCACACGCAGTCCTGACATGTAGCTTCCAAAACCACAGGCTGAAGACCGACCAAGAGTCAGCCTGCCCACAAGTTCCCTGGCTGGACCAGCGTGCCTCGGAGAATAGTCTCACTGGCCTGGTTCTCCTGTAGAATGCCTTCAGAAATACTTGTTATGACTGAACCTCCGTTAAAGATACATTTGATATAGCTGATTCACTTCGTTGTACAGCAGAAACAAACGTAACATTGTAAAGCAATTATACTCCAATTTAAAAAGAAATAAAGATACCTTTGAGCTTTATTTGTAGAAGAGATCTGCCAGGAAAATGGTGTAAGCAAGACAGACGATCAGGACAGCCTAACCTGCTTAAGAGTTTACTTACTTACTTTCCAGGAAAAGAGTTTCATATCACTTACTGAAAATGTTTTCACCTGATCCTTAAGGTATGTGGGACTTCCCTGGTGGCCCAGTGGTTAAGAATCCTTGCTTCCACTGTAGGGGCACAGCTTCTATCCCTGGTCTAGAAACTAAGACTCCCCATGCCACAGGATCCAGCCGAAAAATAAATACATAAATAAACAAATCCAAAAAAAGTATGCTTTATAACACATTTACATGATTACTGAATTTTGATAAATATGATAGTGTTAGTTGCTCAGTCGTGTCTGACTCTTTGTGACCCCACAGTCTGCCAGGCTCCTCTGTCCATGGGATTCTCCAGGCCAAGAATACTGGGATGGGTCGCCATTCCCTTATCCAAGGGATCTTCCCGCCCAGAGAACAAACCCAAGTCTCCTGCTCTACAGGTGAAATCTGTACCATCCGAGCCACCAGGGAAGCCCTACATGACTACCGGATAAATGTAAATACTAGGAGTAATAAAAGTAAACAGGGTTTTTGATACTCTGTAACTCACTCTTGCTTTTTCACGTATTCTCAATTAGTGAGCCCTCTCAACAGGCACAGTCCCAGAAACAGCAGAGGAAAAGATACCACTGATCCCAGACTAAGTCCTTTCACAGAGGGTGAAGGTAGCCTAATTGTTAAAAGTTATTAATATTTGATTTTGCTTTTTTAAGTAAGAGGAAAATACTTACTGCTTAGGCAAATACATCATTTTGAAAGAGTTGTTCAAACTACAGTGTAAAACCTCTTTCTTTAAACAGGGAGCCTAAAAACATGTTGGAAAGAAAACATGATCAAGTAAGATGTCGTGCCTCATTGTTTTTATTGGGCGCCCTTAAGTGTTTGTAATCTTATCATTTTCAAATATAGGCTTGCAATCCTTATGCACAGTCTGGCAGTAATAATCTTTTATATTTAGGCCAAATGAGGAAATATGGATGTGAAATTCAGCTTTTATTTAGTGATCCTATCATGGCAGGAAGTTCAGATGCATTTCATGCTGCTCTAAAAACTTTGCTTCGGGACTTCCCTTGTGGTCCACTGGTTAAGGATCTGCCTTCCAGCGCAGGGAACTAAAATCCCACACACCACGGGCAACTGAGCCCAGTGCCGCAACTAGAGAGAGGCCCACTCGCTGCATAGAGGACTCGGCACAGCCAAAAGCAAAGCATCATAATAACAAGAATAAATCAAACTCCGCTTCCGATTAAGCTAAAGATGAATGAGGGAGCTATTACTTGATAACAGTCATGTTTTTGTTGAAAAGAGGAAAGTAAAGAGAACAGGAGAAGGGAGCACGGCAGGCCACTGAGACACGACGGCCACAGATCCCTTCCCTCCCTGCACGTTCATGCAGCAATGACGTCATCTACCAGGCAGAAGGGGCTTCTACACGGAAGAGGATACAAAACAGCATGATGATGATTCTTTGACCAGTACAAATGAGCAAGTAACTTTTTCTATAGATTAGAAGGGACTAGAGAGAGATTAAGAAAACAGAAAGGCAAAGGAAAAAAACCTACCTTTAAGAGGCACGCATGTTGTATGCTAAGTCACATCAGTCGTGTCCGATTCTTTGCGCCCCTAGAGACTGGAGCCCCCTAGGCCCCTCTGTCCATGGGATTCTCCAGGCAAGAACACTGGAGTGGGGTGCCATGACCTCCTCCAGGGCATCTTCCCGACTCAGGGATCAAACACACGTCTATTATATCTCCTGCATTGGCAGGCGGGTTCTTTACCACCAGCACCACCTGGGAAGCCCATCTTGAAAACAATTCAATGAAAGTCAGTTACTTTCTAACTAGAAGATTGAGCACCAATCTCACCATGAGGGCCCCACCCTCATGACCCATCTATCCTAAGGACTTCCCAAAAGTCCCATCTATGACTGAGTACCAGCATATTAGAGGGTCACAGCTTCCAAATATGAATTTTGGGGAGATCAAACATTCAGTCCATTACAGGAGCCCTAAGATTTTGTACAAGAGGGTCTGGACCTCTTCGGCCTCTGGATCCGACCACCCCTGTGGGGACTAAAGCATCCAAACCGCTTCGGGTCGCTGGACACACTAAGAGCCCACGACCAACTGCACACGACATCTATGTGCCGCAGCTGCCGAGCATGTAACTGGGGTCGGATTTGCTGCACTTGGTGATTCCAGGCTGGCCTCTAACAAGTGCTCTATAAAGGATTATAACTGCGCTCACTCTAGGCCTCCAGAGCCTCCCTGTGTCTTTTAAACCTTCGCATGCTTTCCCTCTGCCTGGAATTCTTTTTTTCTCTTGCTAGACATTCAATTGATGTGTCATTGCTATCCTGAAAACTCCCTGATAGCCCCTTCACTCAGGCAAGGTACTCAGCCCTCCTTGTATGTATTCAGGACATCTATCGCTGGACTTACCACTCTCTGCAGCAATCACTGCTTTAGATGTCTGTCTCTCCTACTAGAGAGCGAGCTCCTGGCCTGAGTCTTACTCATCTTTTTATCCCTGAATATAGCAGGGTCTAGATATAAGTAAGTCCTCAGTAAATTACAGTCATTCAATGAATATTACTTTTCCCTTATATATATTCTGGTTCATGGTATGTGAAGAGCAAGGGAACTCACATTTATTTAGCACCTACTATGTACAAGGTTCTATGTTAAACACCCAATTTTATTCTTCAGGTATTTGTAAGACAGGAATTGCTGGTCTGATAAAGCGGAGATTAAAGAACCATCTTATTAGAAATAAGAGTATTCAAAATGTCTAGGGACCGATTTGATCTGTTTTGGATTAATATTTCTGGAGCTTAGTTAAAATGTTAGTCACTCAGTTGTGTCTGACTCTTTGCAACCCCATGGACTGTAGCCCACTAGGCTCTTCTGTCCATGGGATTCTCCAGGCAAGAATACTGCAGTGGGTTGCCATGGCCTTCTCCAGGGGATCTTCCTGACTAGGAACTGATTCCAAGTTTCCTGCATTGTAGGCAGATTCTTTACCACTGAGCCACCAGAGAAGCACTTAGTTATCTCAACTCCAAAAGAGCAGTGACTGAAAATGGGGCCTTACAATCTCACTCCTAGGCATATATCCAGACAAAGCTATAATTACAAAAGATACATGTACCCTTATGTTCATTGCAGCACTATTTATAGACGAGACATGGAAACAATCTAAAAGTCCATGGACAGAGAAACAGATAAAGGGGTGTGTGTGTGTCTGTGTGTATGAATACTACTCAGCCATAAAATGAATGAAATAAAGTCATTTTCACATCATGGATGGACCTAGAGATTATCGCACTAAGTGAAATAAGTCAGAAAGAAAAAGGCAAGTATTATATATGATATCATTTATATGTAGGCTTTAAATATGACACAGGGACTTTCCTCGTAGGGAATCCGCCCACCAGTGTGAGGGAAGCAGGTTCAATCTCTGGTTGGGTAACCAGGATCCCACATGCCAGGGGGCAACTCAGCCTGCATGCCTCAACTAAGATCTGACGCAGCCAAGAATGAATAAATAAATACATTAATTAATTAACATTAAAAACTATGACACCAATAACCTATCCATGAAACAGAAACAGACTCCCAGATAGAGCAAACAGATTTGTGGCTGTGAAAGGCGCGGGAGAGGGAAGGACTGGGAGTTCGAATTAGCAGATGCAAACTATTATATACAGGACAAGGCCCTCTGTACAGCACAGGGAACTATATTCAGTATCCTGTGTCAAACCACAGTAGAAAAGAATATGAGAAGAACACACACACACACACATAAAACTGAATCACTTTGCAGTACAGCAGAAATTAACACAACAAATTTTTAAATAGTGCTTTAACAAGTAACATGTGTGTATAAATGACTGAAATTTAACATTTAGCATAGCTTGGACTTACCAAAACATGTAAATGACCAAGAACCACCTTGGCACTGACAGTTAAGACTGCCTTGTTGTCAGTGGAGTGGTCCACCATGATCCAGTCTACCCTGCATTCAAAGGATTGTGTTGTTACAACACCGCCCATTTGTCTTTGGAAGCTGGTGGATCACAGCGTCCCCACTCATATTGTGCCTTAGTGCAAATGTTCTTCAATTATCACACTGGCACAGTTTTAAAAACTGGATGAAAAACGTCTTTAAAAATAATTCCACTGTTTGGATGCTCCTGGTGTTCAGATGCCCAGATAAATAATCCGTTATTGCCCTGATTTTGTGGTCCCCCAGAACCAACATCAAAAGTACATAGAGGTTGTTTTTTGGTTATCACCAACATTTCCACATGTCTCTGGTGGCTCCCTCTAGTCAAGGCTATGGTTTTTCCAGTGGTCAGGTATGGATGTGAGAGTTGGACTATAAAGAAAGCTGAGCGCAGAAGAATTGATGCTTTTGAACTGTGGTGTTGGAGAAGACTCTTGAGAGTCCCTTAGACTGCAAGGAGATCCAACCAGTCCATTCTGAAGGAGATCAGTCCTGGGTGTTCATTGGTAGGACTGATGTTGAAGCTGAAACTCTAATACTTTGGCCACGTGATGCGAAGAGCTGACTCATTTGAAAAGACCCTGATGCTAGGAGGGATTGGGGGCAGGAGAAGAAGGGGATGACAGAGGATGAGATGGTTGGATGGCATCACAGACTCAATGGACATGAGTTTGGGTGGACTCCGGGAGTTGGTGGTGGACAGGGACCCCATGAACCTGCTGTGGTTCATAGGGTCGCAAAGGGTTGGACACGACTGAGCGACTGAACTGAATTGAACTGGTGGCTCAGATGGTAAAGAATCTGCCTGCAGTGCCAGAGACCTGGGTTCAATCTGTGGGTTGGGAAGGGAGAAGGGAATGGCAACCCACTCCAGTATTCTTGCCCGGAGAATCCCATGGACAGAAGAACCTGGAAAGCTACAGAGTCAGACACGACTAAGCAACTAACACAACACAACAACTCCTGTCATTAGGGCAGATGCGATATTTCACAATCTGCTTGGGTATAAACTGTGAAATGTGTTATGCCACACAGCATGCCTTAATCATTTTGGAAGTTAGGACTCATCAAAACATATATGCAACTTAGAACTGGCAAACTTTCCTTAAGAATTATGTGTTAATTTGGTTTGTAGATTTGGTTAATTTGTTTGTAAACTTGTTCCTGAGTCTTGTTTGGACTCAGACACAGAAAAGCTATAGCCACCACCACCTTAAGGCTCACCGTTACTCAGGGGTTAGATGGAAAGAGGGGCAGAAAGACAAACAAGTGAGAAGATCCAACCGTCTGGCCCTTTTGCTTTGAGGAAGGAGGTTCAGTTTCTTGTGGATTAAAGAAACTGAGCTTCAGACCATCTGCATCCAGACCAGCTCTGAAGGTCATTCCCCTGCCACATTCAACATGGCAGATCACCCGTAACACCTCAAGCTTCACACAACCAGGAAAGCTGTAGATCCCAGGGGGATGGAATTGGAGAACAAACTACCAGTGGACCTTCTAGTCTTTGACAAAGAAAAGACAAATTAGGTTTCAATGTTGGTAAGCCACTCATAGCCTGTCCTGATCCTCCAACTTTTTGCTGGATAAAGTAGAGGATTCGTGCGTGTGCACTCAGTTATATCAGACCCTTTGCAACCTCACGGACTGTAGCCCACGAGGCTCCTCTGTCCACAGAACTCTCCAGGCAAGAATACTGGAGTAGGTTGCCAGGCCCTCCTCCAGGGGATCTTCCCGACCCAGGGGCTGAACCCACATCTCTTATGTCTCCTCTATTGGCAGGCAGGTTCTTTACCACTGAGCCACGTGGGAAACCCAATATAGAGTATATGCACGAATATAAGCATATACCACTATCACCCCCCAATGTATGTGTGTATTAACAGCGCCACACTTCACACACTTTGACTCTTACTCCGTTTCATTAGTATGTATGCTCCTAAGTCACTAAGGCCCATGAACAGTAGACTTGAAGGTATATTAGTTCTAAAAGTAACCAAACCACCAATTAATCATTAATTCATCGAACATGTTTATTGACACCTGGTACAATGTGGTTATAACATGGTGCCCATGTACAGCTAGATGAACTATATTTAAGAGTCTAAAGGCAAGAGTTAAACTCTAATCTCTCCTACCCCAACCCCCAAAGATAAAGCAGCAAGCAGGCAGAGGGCCCAGTCTGGCTGATTCTCATTTCTGATCATTCCCTCAAACAAGAGAAATGACAAGCAACTTGATGTTCCAAACGCTGTAAAGTTTACATAGAAGTTTAAGACCCAATTCTTGGGCTCAATAAACTTGCTGTCAAAACCAAATATGCAGATAAGCTGCTGAATAGAGGACAATCGACAACCTTCTCCAGGAGACAGTTTGCAAACCACAGAGATACTCAAGGGTGCAAAAGAAGATGGAGCAGATTCGCTTTTGTTTATTAAAAAAATGGATCAGAGGGACTTTCTGGTCACAGTGGATAGGAATCTGCCTGCCAACACAGAGGATCCAAGTTTGATCCCCGGTCCCGGAAGATCCCACATGCTGCAGAACAAGGAAGCCCCTGCTCCACACCCACCAGGGCCGACGGCCCAGGGCCAGAGGAGCCCGAAGCCCCTGCTCCACACCCCTCAGGGCCGCGCACCCAGGGCCAGAGGAGCCTGCTCGCCGCAAGGAGAGAAAACCCTGTGCACAGCGACGAAGACGCAGCGCCACCCACACAGAAAAAAAGGAATAAAATTTAAAAAAAAAAAAAAAGGATCAGAAGAGGTTCTAGGATTGTCATGCAGTGAAACCGAAGGAGGCTTCACAGGGTTTCTGGGATGGTGAGAGGTAAAGATGAGGGGACGAAAAGTCAGCAGCTAAGGTGTTCGGTGTTTCCAGGCAGAAAGAGCCAGCATGCGTAAGCACACAGGCAGTGCAAGCAGCCTGGTTTTCCATGGCATAAGGTGGAGGAAAAAAAATAGAAAAGTCTGGAACACTAAACAGAAGCCGTCTCGGGGGTGGTCCTAACTGCTAATGTTAGCAGAGTACAGTGACTGGAGAAATGTGAGAAGCACAGGTAAATGACGGAACTCTAAGAGAACTAATCTAGTTGCAGTTAACAGAATGAGTTTCCTGAAAGAGAGATGGCAGGAACACCAGTCAGGAAGTAATTACATCCATTCAGTCGTCAAGGATACATTTACGAATCATTAATATATTGTCAGGTATCTGCAAGTACTGAGGGACAGTTGCAAGAAGAAGAATGGGAAGGGTAATTGGTCAGCAGGAGCAGCTGGCGCAGACATTAATCGGACAACCAGACACGTTCGGGTCTGCGAGAAGCTCTGCTCCAGAGGAGGTAAACCGAATTTTAATTAAAAATTTATATTAAATAAACAATTATATTGTTATATAAGTATAACGATAATTATATTAAATAAACAGTGAACAGCCATTTATTCATTAAGCACTTAGTATGTGCTAGGCATTGTTCTTTATACACAATCATTCATTTAATCCTCACAACTCTATGAGGGAGACATTGCTATTCCCATTTTACAGATGCATAAACTTACTTCAAGTGCCTCAGAAGTTTGCTTCTCAGAATCACACAGCTATTGGGATTAACATATACACTATTATATATAAAAACAATAATCAAAAATAACCTAGTGCATAGCACAGGGAACTCTGCTCAACATTCTGTAACAAACTAAATGGAAAAAGAACCTGGAAAAGAATATATATAAATATACGTGCTGTTGCTGCTGCTGCTGCTCCCGCTTCAGTCATGTCCGACTCCGTGTGACCCCACAGACGGCAGCCCACCAGGCTCCCCCGTCCCTGGGATTCTCCAGGCAAGAACACTGGAGTGGGTTGCCATTTCCTTCTCCATAAATATGTATTTATATATAAATCACTTCGCTGTACACATGAAACACAGTGTTTTAAATCAACTATATTGCATATAAAATGGGCTTCTTGGTGGCTGAGATGGTAAAGAATTTGCCTGCAATGCATGAGACCTGGGTTTGATGTCTGGCTTGGGAAGATCCCCTGGAGAAGGGAATGGCAACCCACTCCAGTATTCTCGCCTGGAGAATTCCATGGACAGAGGAGCCTGGTGGGCTATGGTCTGCGGAGTTGAAAAGAGTCGAACATGACAGAGTGACTAACACTTTCACTTTCAATTTCCAATTTTAAAAAAATAATAATAAAGCAACCAAAACAAATGAAAAACAAAATAAAAATTCTTTTTAGTACTTAAAAAAATCACACAGCTGTTAACTATTGACTAGGGGATTCAAACCTAAGTCTTTCTCTGTTGAAAACCAACCTTGAGCCCAAATGACAAGTCAAAGTGGTAGAACAGAAAGGTGGAGCAAGCATTCTAGGCACAAGAAACCTCAAGGCATGCATGCAGGCATGGGCAGAAGAAGCTCACCAGGCAGGCTGTGTGAAGCCCGAGGCTGAGTGGGAGAGATGAGGGTAGGGAGAGACGAGGTCCAGGCCGTGGTGGACCTCGCTTTGAATGCTGAGCGGTGTGAACACTAACTTGGAATCCATGAGAGCCACTGAAGACATACAGACAGGACAGCCTGGAAGGGACGGTGGATACACAAGAGGCAAAGTGTGGTGAGCAGGGCAAGACTGTGGGCAGACTCTCACTAACCCATCGAGGGTTGATGGGGACCTGCGCATAGAATTCTGCTCCTGGAAGAACGAGTAAGATGATGCTCAGACAGCCCGAGAGGACAGTGATGGACCCTCTCGTAGAAGAGTGGATTCCAGAGCAGAGGAGCCTGTGTGTTTGGGGGCAGGGGCAATGGGGCAGTTGGGGGCGGGGGGTGGCTTGGAGAGAGAAGGTGCTGATGAGTTTAAGTTTAGACTGTGGGGTTCATAGTTCCAGTCTCAGAAGAAAGGTCTGGGTAGGAAACAAAGGTCTGGGCTACAGATCTAGGTAGAAAAAGAAAGTATCATAATTGTGGACTATTAACCAGGAGCAGTCCATAATGCTTTGTACGCATTTTCTCTTTAATCTTTTCAACAATCATATGAAACAGATATTGTTATTACTAACATGCCCATTTTATAGACTATGGCTCCAACTAAGCCACAAAGACATTAGGTGACCTGCCAAGGGCCACACTATTGCTAAGTTGCTTCAGTCGTGTCTGACTCTGTGCGACCCCATAGATGGCAGCCCACCAGAACCCCGTCCCTGGGATTCTCCAGGCAAGAACACTGGAGTGGGTTGCCATTTCCTTCTCCGATGCATGAAAGTGAAAAGTTAAAGTGAAGCCGCTTAGTTGTATCCAACTCCTAGAGACCCCATGGACTGCAGCCCACCAGGCTCCCCCCTTCCTGAGATTCTCCAGGCAAGAACCCTGGAGTGGGTTGCCATTTCCTTCTCCAATGCATGAAAGTGAAAAGTGAAAGAGAAGTCGCACACAGACACATATTTTTCACTAAAACAAAAGTTTCATGATATCACACTTAGTTCCCTGCTGTCTTCCACCCTGTTTCTTTTTTTAAGTAGGCTGCCTGCAACCCACAACTTGGTTCGCAACCTGCTCATGAAACCTACAGTTTGAGAACAGGTGTTCAACACCCACTGTCTCCCGCACCTGAATCAGGCGGCCGAGGTGGGACCACAAAGGTGAGGAGCAGTGTCAGCCACACCCTAGACCACAAGAGAGAATCGACTGCAGGGTGATTCTGAGCCAAAAGCATAACACGATGAGACGTGACTCTCTTGCGCCAAATTACACCCGGAGGACATGTCTGTGGGAGCCAGCCCTTCGGCAGTGAGTCATCCACTGGCTGCAATACACGTTTATGGGGATGGAAGCTTTTTTTGGCTGCCAAGTGTTTCCACTGTATGGGACAGGAAAAGATGCTGAGGCCTTGACTTTGGAGAACGATGAAGTTGTTAGCTCTAAAGTTGCTACAGTATTCAGTGGCAGCAGACTGCGGGCACACAGCCCACAGCACACCAGCCCTGTGCCTGCCCTTCACTTTGATGTAATTCTTGCAGACAGTAATTGCAATAGGAAATCATACCTCCAAGGGGGAAGTTATGGAATATGGCATTTAACATCTTGCTCAGCAGGAAATGATTCTGCTGGCAGGACAGTAAGAATCCACTCCCCAGATAGATCACAGAACCTGAATGTACAGACTCTTCCTGCTGCTCCATAGGAAGACAGGAATGTTCCTTTTCAGTAGAATTAAACCTTTCTGAGTGGCTCCAGGGTCTCATTCTCTCAGTTAAGCCTACATTCTTCTTTACTGCCATCATTTTCTCCTTTAACATAATTTCCCTCCCTTCTGAGTTCAAACAAACCCTGTTGTTGTTGAGTTGCCAAGTCATGTCCGCCTGTCCATGACCCCATATGCAGCATGCCAGGCTTCCTTGTCCATCACCATCTCCCAGAGTTTGCCTGAGTTCACGTCCATCGAATCAGTGATGCCATCCAACCATCTCATTTCTTCTGTCACCCCCTTCTCCTCCTGCCCTCAATTTTCCCCAGCATAAGGGTCTTTTCCATTGAGTCGGCTATTCCCATCAAGTGGCCAAACTACTGGAGCTTCAGCTTCAGCATCAGTCCTTCCAGTGAGTATTCAGGGTTGATTTACTTAAGATTGATTGGCTTCATCTCCTTGCTGGCCAAGGGACTCTCAAGAGTCTTCTCCAGCACCAAATATGGAGAGCATCCATTCTTTATGGTCCAACTCTCACATCTCTACATGACTACTGGAAAAACCACAGCTTTGACTATATGGACCCCGGTTTCCTCTCAGAAAGTCCCTCAGCAGGACAGAATGTTAGGGGAGCAGAACCTTTTCTCTATCTTGATTGTGGTGCTTTGGGTGGTGGTGGTGGTTTCTATTCATAATCAATACGTTAAAAAAATTTGACTTCAAAATAAAACCCCCGACCGTTTTCTGAATCCTACTGCCCTGTGGCTACCATCTTTTCCTTGACACTTGCTCTCTCCAATGAATTCATCAACCCTGAATACTCATCAGAAGGACTGATGCTGAAGCGGAAGCTCCAATACTTTGACCATCTGATTCGAAGAGCTGACTGATCAGGTTCGAAGACCCTGATGCTGGGAGGGATTGGGGGCAGGAGGAGAAGGGGACGACAGAGGATGACATGGCTGGATGGCATCACCGACTCAATGGACATGGGTTTGAGCAAGCTCCAGGAGATGGTGAAGGACAAGGAAGCCCGGCGTGTTGCAGTTCATGGGGTCTCAAGAGTCGGACATGACTGAGCAACTGAAGAACAACAAAAATCCAAGTCTTCCCCAGGTTGACCCCCTGGTCAACTCTCCCCTAGTTGCTTTCTTGCCTCTACAGTGCGTGGTGCTGCAACTTTCTCTTCAGAACCTGCTGTCTCTCCTCTACTTCTTTACACACTGCTGCTCCTCACGAGCAATGCCAGAATTCCCAGCCCACCACGCTCCCCTCGTGTGTCCGTTCCCTCGGGTATCTCACCCCATCTCCCAGGTCAGAGGCCAGCGTGTGTGCACCTGATGTCCGAATCCACTTCGAGAGAGAGGACAGCCGGCTCGGGTCCCCGTGACCCGCAGGTGCCTCCGCCCGGTCACTGCCTCACATTTGGCACACGCAGCTGCCCTCACCCGTGTGGATGGCTTCCCCGCTGGTCCTCCTCCCAGGCCAGAGCCCTGAGATTCGACACGCTCATCAAGATCAACGCACGTAGCACAGCAGAAAGGCTCTGTAAACTGCCATGTTCTAGAATGATTATCACTTCCACTCCTGAAAGCTGTTCAAATACTCCTTTGATACGTCTGTAGGTCTCACCTAATTTTTTGTCCAGCTTTTGCTACCCATCTGTATCTCTCTCCCTTGCCCCCAGGGTACTGTGTGTTCTGTTCTTTGTCTCTACTAAAATAACCTTTCCCCCTCTTACGCTGCAGTTCAAGACTCTTTAAAGGCTCCCGTTACGTGTCAAACTGTGTCTCCCACACCCCTCCCCACAAAAGATATGTTTCTGAAGTCCCCTAGTACCTCAGAATCGGAGAAGGCGATGGCACCCCACTCCAGTACTCTCGCCTGGGAAATCCCATGGACGGGGGAGCCTGGTAGGCTGCAGTCCATGAGGTCGCTAAGAGTCTGACATGACTGAGCGACTTCACTTTCACTTTTCACTTTCATGCATTGGAGAAGGAAATGGCAACCCACTCCCGTGTTCTTGCCTGGAGAAAACCAGGGACGGGGGAGCCTGGTGGGCTGCCGTCTATGGGGTCGCACAGAGTCGGACACGACTGAAGCGACTTAGCAGCAGCAGCAGCAGCACCTCAGAATATGACCTTATTTGGAAACAGATCTTCACAGAGGTGACAAAGTGAAAATGAGGCTGTCAAGTGGACACTAATGCAATATGTCTGGTGTGTGCGTGTTCAGTCGCTTCAGTGGTGTCTGACTCTTTGCAACCCCATGGACTATAGCCCGTCAGGCTCCTCTGTCCATGGGATTCTCCAGGCAAGAATACTGGAGGAGGTAGCCATTTCCTTCTCCAAGAGATCTTCCCAACCCAAGGACTGAACCCAGGTCTCCCACACTGTAGGTGGATTCTTACCAGCTGAGCTACCAGGGAAGCCCCTAATATGTCTGATGTCCTTATAAAATTTTTAAAAAAAAAGGCAGTTTGGACACAGAGAAGGAGGACAAAGTGAAGACACAGGGAGAGCCCCATCCATAAGCCAAGGAAGGCCTGCGGCTGCTGGGAGCCAGAGACACACTCCCACTGCCCAGAAGGGGCCGGCCCGGCCCACACATTTGATGCCATGTCTCTGTTTGGCCTTAAAATCTTTAATTCGACCCCTCCCTCTCCATCCAACCTTTATTCCCACAAGTTCCCTACTTCGGCCTTCCGGTCAGTCTCCGCACCAATCAGACGTGTCTCCCTCTAGTCCTTATCTGGAAATGGCTCTCCACCTTTGCTTGCGATGTCCCCCACCTGCTTCTCTCTGCCATCAAAACCTCACACATTCTTTAGTCTAACGTCAGTCTCTCTTCCACCATCACAGTGTCACCAATCTTTCAGCTGATTGCCTTTTCGCCTTTCTCTAAACTGTCATTGTCAAGTCATCTGTATCTTATACACGGACACCCGATCACACTTGTTCACACAGTTCCCTAATGGTTTCTTTTGTGATGCTCTCAGGTCTTAAATCTCACATTTGCTCAAATGTGAGATTAAATCATGATTATCATTAATATTTGAGTTAAATTTTAAGTCCCTATTGGAAACCACTTTTCCAGACACCTCCCTAGATTTGTTTACTCAATAAAACATCTTTTTGACCAGAGCTTCCCACAGTTCTTCTATTATTTTATTACATAACATCTGATCAGACATTACTGAGCATTTGGGTCAATGAGGAACATCAAAGCTGTGAGTCCAAACTCTTCCTTTCCTCGAAAAGTCACTGGACTTCCTTACCTCTAAAATGTTACTTCTCAGAGTCCTTGTAAAGATAAGATGGAACAATTTACATGAAAGTGATTTTTAAAAGGTGAAGATTTGCTCAAATGTGAGATTAAATCATTATTATCACAGTGCCAGGTTAGCTCAGCTAGTTAGCCGCCCTGCTGAGGAAATTATGGGCTCGGGCCAAGTGAGCTGGCTCTTCTAGACCTGTGCCACAGCAGGCAATAAACTTCACAACTAATAGAGCGGGAGGAAGGATGGGGCAAACGACAGAGCACGTCCAGGGGGTCAGCAGGGTTATCTTCATAAAGAAAAGACAGACGGTGTGCAGTCACCTCAGTCCCCCCGAGGGCATGCAGTACCCCAGGCTCTCCCTGACACACAGCTCTGGTGCAATAAATCCACAGGTAACGCGTCATCCCCAAGTCAAGAGGTTTAACGCTGTATTCTGGTTTTATTTGGTCACTTAGTTCTACTGGTTTTATGACTGAAAGCTAATCAAGAATTGCCAAAACTGCTGAAATACAAAAAGCAGGTTGAGGACTTCCCTGGTGGCCCAGTGGCTAAGACTCCAGGCTCCCAGATCACGCGGCATGGGTTCTATCCCAAGCCAGGGAGCTAGATCCCACATGCCGCAACTAAGACCCGGCAGAGTCAAATAAATAAATTTTTAAAAAAAGCAAGTCGACCTCTGTCAATTTACAATCTCAATATGGTTCATTCCATGAGCATATCAAAAAAGCCAAAGTCCAGTTTCCAAAGAAGACACGCTGTGGTGTTACATGGAGTCGATGCGTTTGGTGAGTATTCATGTTCCCAGACCAGCAATCTTTCCCCAGCCATATGAATTTAGACTTGTTTTTCTTAATTGAACGTTTCTTTTTAAAAGGGATTAAATTAACTTCTTTCATTTCACCTTTGATATTTGTTTCACAAACTTTAAACCTTGGCCAACAATTTTGCGTGGTCGGTCTCAAGTTTCAGATGCCAAATACAGACTGCATGTTAGTAAGTATTGCAGCTGTTTTTTATGTGTAAAATTCAGAAAACTGGGCTCTGGGTCTCTACGGCCTGGAAAATAGATCTAGAAGTCAAGTAGGAGGTCTGAGTGTCTCCACTGGGAGTGACGCCATCTCTCTGGTCTGTTGGTGACCTCCTGTCCCTACTGACCACCTATCAACAGGTCCCCGCTGAATGGCTGAATAATGCAGACTGAATACTAAAAGACCCAGACCTGGCAGTGCTTTGGTGAATGCCTTTATCCAAGGGACTTGATGGAGAGGAAATGGTTTCGGAAAAATATCTAAGAAAAGAAATCTATTTAGTTCTACTTAGATTTAGTTCCAGCATGGAGCATCCTGTGTGGAATGAGCCCCAAACATGCCAAGAATATCTTGTACTACGTTGCAAATGAAAACCAGCTCCCATGCAGACGGAATTCAGAATTTCATAACTCAACATATCTGGCCCTCTCCCATTACAGAAACTGCTTTTAACTATTCAAAGCAAATTCTTAATTACTTCCCATTCTTGACATGCAAAGGCTTTTTAGAAAGTAGTATGAATTTGATCTGTAATAGATGCTTATTAAAAATTCAGAAATTTTGTTTAAGCAGTTAGGTGGACTACAAGTAAAAGCCTTATAGAGGAAATCCCAGAGAGATCCAAATGATTTTTTTCTTTCAATGAGATCATTTTAAAAATGAATAAAACATACCTTCCCCTGTGGGGTCTGGAGCTGAAGCAGAGACATTAAGAGTAATGGGGCAAAAAGGAATACTTTGCACAGACTCCCTCCCCCCACCACCCTCCCACTTCTTACTGTTTCAAGCTCCTAGATCTTCTCCTGTTGTCTGGGTGGGGGGTGGGGCTTGGCAGCTTCCAGTGGGTTGTAGCCTTTAGGCATCAATTTCTTTGTACTTCAGATTTCTGGACTAAGATATTTGGGGAGGAAGGGGATGAAGGCCACTTTAAGGGTAATTGCTACTTGATGGCTGAAAATAGGCAAAAACAGAAGACCCCCCACCCCACCCCGTTAGCCTCTGCTCATCCTTCTTCTAAGCATATGGCACCCAGTCACATCACTGCCTTGTACAGCAAGACTATGTGACTTCTGTGTGATCTGGGACGAAAGAAAGTATCTGTCATCTCAGGCTCGTTTGTTCTAGGGTGTGTGGCACAACAGGCTGATGGGCACTGCTTCTCTAAAATGGAAATAACTTAGTGAAAAAAGACTTCTTCATGGCACCAGGTATCTGGAGGCTACATTCTGTAGCTATTTGTTAAGTTTGCCCTTGATCAGTGGTTTCATCGTTGGCTATGATTTACCAGAGAAAGACATGTAATTTTTGCCATTTCTGTTCTGCTGCTATCAAGACATAAACATTCAGCCTATTTGAGTATCTTTTTATCCACTTCTCGTGGGTAACTTCTGACTGGTCATGCTAAAAGAAGGGGGATATCCCGGCTTGTGCTCACATTCCTTAAGAGGTTCACTTTTATTATCTCCTTCTTTGACCAATCTGGCAATTATTTTGCTTTTCATAAGCAGAATCTAAGGCAGGAACATCTAAATAGACATTTCTCCAAAGAAGACAAACAGAGGGTCAAAAAGCATATTTAAAGAAGCTCAGTATTGCTAATTAGTAGAGAAATGCAAATCAAAATGAGGTATCACTTCACACTGGTCAGAATGGCCATCATCAAAATGTCTACAAACAATAAATGCTGGTGGGACTGTAAATTACACAACTATTATGGAGACTAGTATGGAGGTTTCTTAAAAACTAAAAACAGAGCTACTATATGATCCAGCAATTCCACTTTAGGGGATACATCCAGAGAAAACCATAATTCTCAATGATACATACATCCCAATGTTCGTCTCAGCAGTACTTACAATAGCCAAGACATGGAAATAACCTAAGTGTCCATCAACAGAGGAATGGATAAAGATGTGGCACATATACACAATGGAATATTACTCAGCCATAAAAAAGAATGGAATAATGCCATTTGCAGCAACATGGATGGATTATCATCCTAAGTGAAGTAAGTCAAAGACAAATATCATATGATATCACTTACATGTGAAATCTTAAAAAAAAAAAAGATACACATGAACTTACTTACAAAATAGAAACAGACTCACACAATATGGCTACAAAGGGGAAAGATGGGGGAGGGATAAATTAGGAGTTTGGGATTAACATATATAAGTCCCCTACCTACAAACTGTCAAGTTGTGAACTTTCAAAGATGTGATCATGCATTCCAACAATGTCAGGCATGAGATTGCAGCTTGCCCTTCATCTCCTGTTGTTGATGGTCCTTCAGCTCTACCATCGCCCACCCTCCTCTGCCTCCTCCAATCAGTAACTCCTTGCCTGTTTACTCGATGTCAGACTCTGTATGCCAGCTGTTGTACTGTATTACTGAACATTTCAAGGTACTATACTGTAAGATTTAAACATTTTTTTGCATTTTTATGTATTATTTGTGTGAAAATTATTATAAAACTATCACCGTACAGTACTATATAGCCCACTGTGTTGCTTGGGTACCCAGGCTAACTTTGTTGGACTTACAAAACCAACTGGACTTGCAAATGCACTCTCAAAATGGAACTTGATATGTAGGGGGACTTACTGTTCACACTAGTATATATAAAATAGATAATAGATAAACAGCAAGGACCTACTGTATAGCACAGGGAACTCTACTCAATATTCTATAATAACCTATAGGGGATATAATCTGAAAAAGAATGTATATATGTATATGCATAAATGAATCACTTTGCTGTACACCTGAAATTAACACAATATTGTAAATTAACTATATTCCATTATAAAATAAAAAATAAATTAAAAAAAAAAAAAAGAATCCAATGCAGGAGGTAGGCAGAGGGCGCCCTGGACATATGCTGAACAATGCCAGGGTGCCAGTGGACCCAAGCTTCACCAGGAGACAATTCACTCACCAACACGAGGGAGATGATGCACACCAAGACAGGCTGTGCTGCAGGAAAAGATGCTCAGCATCCCTATCACCAGAGAAATGCAAATCAAAACCATAATGAGGTATCACCTCACACCCGTCAGAATGTCCATCATCAAAAAGTCTACAGAGAATTCCCTGGTAGTCAGGGAGTAAGGGTTTAGCCCCTGGTTGGAGAACTAAGATCCCATAAGCTGTGAGGCACAGCCAGAAAAATAAAAATAATTAAAAATAAATAAAAAGTCTACAAATAAATGCTGGAGAGGATGTGGAGAAAAGGAAACCCTTCTACATTGCTGGGAATGTAAGTTGGTGTAGCCACTATGGAAAGCAGCATGCAAGTTCCCCAGAAAAGTAAAAATAGAATTTCCATATGATCCAACAAACCCATCCCTGGGTATACATCCAGACAAAACTGTAATTCAAAAAGATACATGCACCCCATCCATGGTCATAGCAGAAAATTCTCAATAGTCAAGACATGGAAACAACCTACATGTCCATCAACAGATGAATGGAGAGGAAGACAAGGCACATACATGCAATGGAGTAGTACTCAGCCGCAAAAAGAATGAAATAAGGCCACCTGCAACAACCTGGATGGACCTAGGGACCACCATACGGAGGAAGTCAGAAAGACAAATACCATGTCACTTACATGTGGGATCAAAATACAAATAACCTATGAAGCAGAAACATAATCATGGACTTGTGGTTGCCAAGGGGGCGGGGTTTGGAAGAAGGATGGAGTGGGAGGTTGGGATTAGCAGAGGTAAGCTGTTACACGTAGAATGGATAGACAAGGTCCTACTCTATGGCACAGAGAACTACATTCGATATCCTATGATAAACCATAATGGAAAAGAATATTAAAAAAAGAATGTACATATATGTATGCATATGCAAAACTAAATCACTTTGCTGTACAGCAGAAATGAATACAACACTGCAAATCAACTATACTTGAATTAAAAACATATTAAAACTAAAGGAAACTGAGTTAACCTTGAACTACACAAAAAGGGAGGGGTCAGAACTGACCCCAAGCTTCCCTTCTTTTGAGTCCTGCAGGTTCCTGCCCTTTCCCGTCCCCTCCTGTGCCTCCAGTTCACTATCTCCACTCCCAGCAGAATTCTAACTGAGGCAGGCTGCCCAGCTACAAAGACAGCCAGGTGCCCTGCCATTGTACCCAACAACGAGGACATCCAGGCAAGCTAACAAGATGCAAATCCCCTGCAATGTGGCTAATGCCTTTTTTTTTTTTTTAATCCCTCAGTGAAGGCCCAGAAAACTCATTCTTTCAGATGGGTTTATAATATAGTCTTCACACCATGGTCGAATGTTTAACACTAATTTAAATAAATTGCATGTGGTCAGTAAAAGAGAACATTCTGTCTTTGTTTAGTCTGAGAGGCTGTTTTCAAGATGAAAGAGACCTGATCCTGTCCTCTAAATTAAGGCAAATCTCAAGGATTGCTATGCCCCTATTATGGGTTATTTTGATATTAATGAACCGTTTGATGGCTGGGGAAGGAATATCACAGGAATGGAGCCATGTACCGGATTGGGGATCGACAGAAAGTGTCACTTTATCCAGGTCGTGTTGAAGGGCCAAGAACACAACTTTTGCTGCCAAAGGAATCAACTCGCAGGCATCTGAGCTGAATTATAGAGGGGGCTCCTAGCCCAGCCCTAGACCTGGTTACCCAGGTAAGGAAATCAGTGAACAGGTGGGAGAAGGATGATCACTGATGTCTAATGGCACCACCAAAGCTTGAAAATTCCTTCAAGGCTCCTGCTCCACCTTTTACACTATTGTACCTCTTAGATCATAAAGCAGTGGGTTTGAAACATAATATTTGTTCAACAAATCCTGTTGGTTGACAGATGGGGCTTGAAAAACAGCTTTCCTTTCTTCTACCTGATTGGACAGAACATTCTAAAACAAAACTGGGTGTAATCTTTCACATTTTTGGTCTTCTGTCAGATCTCTCTTTTCAGGAGTCTTAACCTGAGAGCCTTCCCGTGTTGTTTGTTTCCTGGTCCTTAAAATCAGCATCCTTGAAGGTGGGCAATGAAAGTTCTAAAACACCAGTCCTGAGCCTAGAGGGGGACAAGCAGGTCGGCCAGACTTTATGCCTCTCTAGATACTTTGGTTTAGAACAACTGAAACCAAAAAAGACACTGCTCAAACAGCAGACGTTCTGAAACCTGAAAAACATTTCCCATAAAGATATAGTGATTTAAATGGCTAATCAACTTCCAGAACTCCAACTGCCTCCAGCATATTTGTGCAAATTGCTCTGGTGCCAGAAGTCTGCATGTTGATCATTGTACTGCAGGTAGGGCGGAAGTGAACCAGTTCCACAGCTTCTATCTGAGACCTTCTACACTGTCATAAGTGAATAAAGATGCTGACCGACACAGTGTTTTTGTTTGACTCAAGGACACATCCTAATGTTTCTGGCCAGCTCTTCTGCCTAAATAAATTTCATCCAGACATCCAGTATGTTATGAAAAAAAAGAAAGTATCGTAAATTCTAGGGAGAGGATATTTCAGTTCTAGGATCAAGATGAGATTCAAAGAGAGGATATGCAAAACTAACAGTTTTACATAGCAAGGAGCCAGTATCCGTATTTGCCAATGAGCTCACTTTCTGAGGTGGAATTACCACTCCACTCTTCAAAAATACATAAAAGCTGAGTGGCTGGTAAACAATTCGCTCAGTGTCATTAGATTTCCTCCCCTTCATTTCCTCTCTAGCTACTTATCTCGAAGGCTGCATTTACCAATTCTTCTAACTCTAGGAACAAATACTAGCCATATCAAAGACTTACCATTTTCTTGCAGAGAAAATAAACTAAACTCTTAGATAACTGGCACTGACTTTTTTAGACCTGTCAACAGGCAGGCCAGTCTTAAGGTCTGATATCTAAGAGGATAAGAAATAATGCTGGTGATGGAAAACGACAGAGCCCCAGCTCTGACGCAAAATATTTAAGATAACAGTCTCAGAGAGGCCTCGCAAACAGATATCCACGAAGGTATTTTCTCATGAAACCCCAAAGGAAAACCATCACCGTTTCTATCTGCCTCATTAGCAGCAGCATCAAAAGCACCCTGCCAACACCTGCCAGCATCAACCTTCAGAACCTGTGCAAATCAAACTAAGGTCATCTTTGGGGGATTTACAATCCAAGATGGATTTACTGCAAACCAAGCAGTGTCATTTTCAGTAATAAGAGAAGGAGAAGGTTCTGATCATGTTATCTTCCCAGGTTTTAGGATTTCAGGATGGCACTTTGAAAGTGCCAATTACCAGACTGGGTTATATCTCTGTTGAGTAGGCCGAATTCTCATCAAGCAATAGCTGGAGTGGTGATGAGTTACTGCTGCTCAGACAAGGCCAAATAAACATATCACGCCCGAGCCCCAGGGTAAATATCCAGCCTCTTTCTAAAGCAAGCAGTGGACAGAAATTCCAAGGACAGAATTCAAGCCAAGGACAAGCCAAATAAAAGGTCAGTGCGTATGCTCTGTTCAGTGTGAAGAAATGTGAGAAGAAAGGTGAGAAGTTCTTTCCACTTGTGTTTCCATATGAAGCAGGAACAAAAAGCTGACCAGGCAATCAGGAAACCATGCAAGTCAACATTAAAATGATGATGCAAGAAAAATAATTCAAGACCTATGGCACGTACGGCTTCCCTGGTTGCTCAGATGGTAAAGAATTTGCCAGCAATGCAGGAGACACTGGTTCAATCCCTGGGTCAGGTTTACTTTTGAAAGATACAATGGAATTTCCAATGGAGGATTTGATAAAGAGTTTTCCAGGAAAACAAATGCAGGATTTGGGAAAATGTTCTAATACTGATAAGGGGACACAGTCAGCTAAACAAACTTGCCTCTAAAAGGTAGATATCCTAGATTCCATGAGCCAAAATAGAGTCATGGTATGTACCTAAATAAGACAGTATAAAAAATGGTGGAAAGAAAAAGGTAGGGTCCACAGAAAAGAATGTACAAACGTGGGCGTGAGTGAGACTGGTGCAGTCCCACCCCTCCCCAGCCCAAAATATGAATTATCTCCACCATGAAGACACTTCCTTAGTGTAAGCGGCCATGCCCCACTCAACCAAATCTGGGTTTACCCTAAGGGAGGAAGGAGGTAGTTTTCTTTTAAAATTGTTGTTGTTTGTTGTTCAGCAGCTAGGTTGTGTCTGACTCTTTGGGACTCCATGGACTGCAGCATGCCGGGCTCCTCTGTCCTCCACTACCTCCTGGAGTCTCCTCAAATTCGCATCCATTATTGACTCTTAATTGCTAGATATATTTGAAGAGGAAGGAAACAAGGTAATGTGCGTCATAAAGAACTCAATCAAATCCTTCGCATCTTTGGTTCAGGTTGTGGTAGCCCAAGGGTTCTGAGTCATTTCTGCTCTTTTGTTCCTTTCAATCCAAAGGCAACTAAATTTGCCAGGGATGAAATCACGTGGCCATCTGAGACCGGAGGTCAAGAGAACGACAGGTAGTGAACCCAGCAAGCACGGTAAAGGACCCGGAAACACCAACGAGTCGCGCAACAAACCCACCCTATATCCTATGGATTGATGCAAAAGTTACAAAAAAAGCATTGGTGAGCGTTGTTCCTATGACAATAGTCCCTCCCACCCGAGGGGCTCACCTACTCTTTGGATGTCTAGGTGCTTAAAATTAACCACTTAAAAAGCATTTGAATCTAAAGCTGTCTCTGCTCTTAAGGTTGGTGAATCCTGAGGGGAGGGGAAGGGTGGAGAGAGAACTAGCTTCCTGTGGGATTGGATTACAGGTGGAAACTAATTTAGGGTTCATAGAAACATGGGATCTGACAGGCGCTTTATGAGACCAGCCTTCCTCCCCACTCCCACTCTTACCTAATTTGTCCGCACCATGCGGTTTTCAACATGGGGCATGTATTTTCAGAAGGTATCAATCCACAAAAGCCCAGAAAACCCTCAAAAATCAACATCTCTTTCCTCCAAGAAGCCAGACTTGCAGTATCAACTTGGGCAGAGGATCAGAGTGGAAGCTACTTAGGAAGGAACCCGGTTTCAGGAGTTGGTTGGAGGAAAACAACCGAAATGTAACGAGACAGAGAGAAGGAAATCCATCTTTTCGACAGTTATTAAATCGCGCGCTGTAAGGTTACAGAATATCTTTTTCTCTCAGTTGCAAAATGACGAGAAAAGCGAGCTGGGCTCGCCCCTTTCCGGACTGGCGGAGGGTCCGGGCCCCCGGAGAGC
>NW_011494718.1:3524413-3537140 GCF_000754665.1 Bison bison bison
GGAAAGCGGCGCTAATCCCCGCACAAAAGGCAGGCGAAGCGCACGCAATGCGGCGCCCCTGTCCAGACAGCTTCCCCCGCGCGCAGACTGCGGGCTCGGCGGCCGGCTCCCGGGGGAGGGCAGATCGCAGTCCTGGGGCAGGGGAAGGGTGGGCGCGGTCCTCGGGGCTGCTCCCGCGCACGCTTCCTCCCCCAGCTCTGTAAACACGCTGCAAAGTCTGTCCCTTCGGGGGAATGACTTCAGTTTGACGCGGCTGTAAAGGGCCAGCCTCCAGAACAGAATGGCTCATTATTCAAAGCGATCACAACCCCCAAAGGGAGAGAAGGAAAAAAACATCTCTGCGTTTAAGTAAATTCTGACAATGAGCACGGAAAACGAGGAGAAATTACTGTGTCTCAAGGTCTTCCATTTTATTCTGTAAATTAGATCGAGGTAGGGAATCTCCCCGCTCCGTCCCCTCCCCTTCCTTCCGCCTAGAAACATTTGTGTGCCTCCTCTGTGCCAGGCACGAGGCTGGGGAAACACTGACGGAAAAAACCTGAGGTCTCTACTCGAAAGTGCCTAACTAGTAGCAGGGCAGGGGAAGGGGAGTGGAAACCAATGATTTCAGCGGTTGTGAAACTGCTGTAATAGTCCATGTCCAGAGGGTTACAGGAACACTGAAATGGGTTTTGAATCATGCTGGAAATCAAGGCAGGCTTCCCCAGAGGAGGCTGCCATTGAGTTCTGAAGACTGAACGGGCATCAGGTGGAACGAAGAGGAAGAAGATCTGAACATCTGAATGACCACAGAAAGCAGATGAGAGGTGCAATGGTGAGAGACGGGATTATGCAGGACAGCAAGGAGTCAGATCATAAAGATCTTATTGGCTCATTTCTGACCTTTGCACGCGGTGAGGCCTCTCTGAAGAATTTTAAAGCAGATAAGTGACTTGATTTGATTTGCGTTTCAGAGAGATCGGTTGTGCAAGGCATCTAGAAGGAAGACAGTCTAGGAAAGGAGTGGAGGTGGGGCTGGGATGGATGAGAAGTACTCCAAAGATGTGCCACAGGTGGAACCTTTAGGATTTGTTGCCAAGACACAAGGGGGAGCAGAGTTGTAGGCAGGCACTCAGGCTTCTGACATGGCCAGCGGGGTAGATGGAGGGTGCCCCTCACCGAGAGACAAATGAAGACGAGGAAACAAGTGGTTTCTGGTTTCTGTGGGCTATCCAACTGCAAATGTTGCAGCAGGCAAGGCTGCCACATGGACCTATGCAGTATTTGGGGTATTATGGGCTAAAAATATAAATTAGACCATTTTCCATTTATAAGAGGGCTTCCCAGATGGCTCAGTGGTAAAAGAATCTGCCTGCCAACGCAGGTGGCGCAAGGAGACGCTGGTTCAATTCCTGGGTCCGGAAGATCCCCTGGAGGAAGAGATGGCAACCCACTCCAGTATTCTTGCCTGGAGAATCCCATCGTCAGAGGAGCCTGGTGGGCCCTAGTCTATAGGGTTGCAAAGAGTTGGACACAACTGAGCAACTGAACATGCAAACACACACCACTTAGAAGAAGAAGGTAAGTACAGGAGTAAAGGAAATACACAACATTTGTTAGAGCTTCCATACCACCAACGGAGTGGCTTAAATAACAGAAATTTATTGTCTCACAGTTCTAGAGGCTAAAGATCCAAGTTCAGTGGGTGAACAGAGCCATGCTCCCTTGAGGGCCCCAGGGAAGGATCTGTGCCAGGACTCTCCCCTGGCTTCTGATAGTTCGTGACTTGTGGCAGGATAACTTCAATCACAGGACCTTCTCCCTGTGTGAGGGTCTGCGTCCAATTGTCCCCTTTCTATAAAAACACCTGTGATACTGGATTGGGGCTTCCCAGGTGGTGCTCGTTGTAAAGAGCCTGCCTGCCAAGGCAAGAGATGAGACTTAAGAGACGCAGGTTTGATCCCTGGGGCGGGAAGATCCCTTAGAAGAGGGCAACCCACTGCAGTATTCGTTTCCTGGTGAATCCCATGGACAATTGAGCCTAACGGGCTACAGTCCATAGTGTTGCACAGAGTTAGACACGACTGAAGGGACTCAGCATGCACCCTGGATACTGGATTAGAGGTCACCCCACTCCAGTATCGGAGAAGGCAATGGCACCCCACTCCAGTACTCTTGCCTGGAAAATCCCGTGGATGGAGGAACCTAGAAGGCTGCAGTCCATGGGGTCGCTGAGGGTTGGACACAACTGAGCGACTTCACTTTCACTTTTCACTTTCATGCGTTGGAGAAGGAAATGGCAACCCACTCCAGTGTTCTTGCCTGGAGAATCCCAGGGACAGGGGAGCCTGGTGGGCTGCCGTCTATGGGGTCGCACAGAGTCCGACACGACTGAAGTGACTTAGCAGTAGCAGCCATCCAGTATTAACTCATTGTAACCAGTTACATCTGCCCTTATTTCTATCTATTTTGAAATTGTATTTGCATATAAAGTCACATTCTGTGGTACTGGCTGTGAGGATTTCAACAGAGGGATTTTAGTGGGACACAATTCAACCCATAACATTCACAGTGCAAATTAAGTTATCGAGTGGGATTCAATACGGAGTTGTAGAGAAACACCAGTTTGAAGTGGCTAAAAGAGCAGCTCTGGGTGGAAAGTGAGAAAAAGACGATTAGAAGGTACAAGAAGGATGACACAATGAAGAGACGTGTTGAGAGGAGTCATCAACATCGCCAAGTGCTTCCCAAGTCAGGCCAGACAGAGCTAGAAATCGCCATTGCCTCTGGCAGTGTGCTAGTCGTTGGACCAAATGATCAGAACACATGAGCTTCAAATACTTTGCTCCAGTATTTTGTGATTTTAAAATCATTGCCCAGGGAATTCCCTGGAGGTCCAGTCGTTAGGACTCAGTGCTGTCACTGCCGGGGCCTGGATTTGATCCCTGGTTGGGAAACTAAGGTCCTGCAAGCCGCACAGGACCTCAAAAAATAAAAAATAAATCTAAAAAACCCCATCATTATCCCGCAAACTCCCGGAGGGAACTGGGGGTAGTGGACATCAGTTTGACTCGTCCCCACGCCCAGCCTGCTTTCTCAGCCTCCTTTACGGCCAGGGCTTGACACCGTGGCCTAGGCTCTGGCAGTCAGGTGGATAGTTGCTAGGCTTCAGTCTGGATGAAAGCCATATGGGAAAGCAGACTCTAAGGACGCTGCTTTCTGTGAGGTGGTGGAATCTGGTAGAAAGATATGGAGGCCCAGGGCCAGCAGGGGTGAAGGTCCAAGACGCACATGCCCAGAGGAACAGTGCTGGGCTCATACCGGAACCTTCCTGTGACACAATGTAGGCATCGTTCTCAGTGGGGTAACCTCTAAGTCTAATTCTCTGGATTTCTCGGAGATTCTCTGAGCCATGTAATAGTCTTGAAAAAAAAAAAACATAACTGGCTTTATTGAGATATAATTCACACACTATAAAATTCATCCATTTAAACTGTGTAATCCATATATAGATGCTAGATAACCAACAAGATACGTATATGTGTGTGTATATGACTGAATCTCTTTGCTAGACACTGAAAGTAACGCAACACTGTAAATCAACTATACTTCAATTTTTAAAAAATGAATCTTCAAAAAAAGGGTACAATCCAGTGGCTTTTAGTATATTCACAAGATTGTGCAAGCATCTAAGTCCACTCTCTACGTCCAGGACGTTTTCATCACCCTGAAGAGAAACCTCACATGCACCCGTGATCACTCCCCATTTCCCCCTCCTCCCAGCCCCGAGCCACCACTAATCTACTTTGTGTCTCTAGGGATTTGCCTGTTCTGGGCATTTCACATGAATGGAGGCATATACCATGTGGTCTTTTTGTTTTTGGTTCTGGCTTCTTCAACTGATGAAAAAATTTTTTAAGATTTATCCGTATTGTAGCACGAATGAGTGCATCATTCCTTGTATTGCCAAATAATATTTCATTGTCTGGATATACTACATTTCGTTTATTGGTTCATCAGTGGATTGTTTTCACTTTTTGGCTAGTATGAATAATGCTGTTTAAACATTTGTGTGCACGTTTTTGTATGAACATATATTTTCATTTATCTTGGGTATATATCTAGGAGAATTACTGGGTCATAGGATAATTCTATGTTGAAAAATTTGAGGAACTGCCAGACTGTTTTCTAAAGCAGTTACATCATGTTACACTATCACTAGAAATACATTAGGGTTCTAATCTCCTAGTGGGCATAAAGTGGTATCTCATTGTGGTTTTGACTGGCATTTTCGTAATGACTAATTATGCTGAATATCTTTTCATGTGCTTCTTGACCATTTGTGTATCATCTCTGAAAAAATGTCTATTAAAATCCTTTACGTGTTAGGGGAACTGTCCCAAACCACCTGACCTGGCCAGGCACCATAGTAACCACCTGCACGAGTCATCCTGCAACAGGAGCTTCTGGTAAAGAACTTGAAACCAAGAGGCTGCCACCAACCAGAAGAATTCAGAACAGGTCCAAAGGACAGAGGAGATGCCAGTTCATATGTCCGGCCAAGCTCCCAGAATCCTTCTCGCTAGGATCCATCCTGAGTGATGCTTGTTCCCCTCGGAAGAGCCCTGAGTCAGAATGACTGGCCAGAGGTAACCTGGCACCTAACCCGGGTTAGGGGGTTAGGTGGGGTTAGGTGGCTCACCTGAGACTGAGGCACATGGAGCGCAGTCCTCCCGGGTCCCCCCGCCCTCTTGCTCTCTGCCCACACGCCCCTTTTCCGATAAATGCTCTTGCTTTGTCAGCACGAGGGTCTCTCTGAACAATTCATTTCCAAGTGTTAGGCAAGAGCCAACCCTCAGGCCCTGGAAGGGGTCCCCCTTTCTGCACCATACCCATTCGAATTTTTGTAAATTTGCTAAAAAAAAATCCACAATAGTAAGCACTTTAATCATTTTTAAGTGCACAGTTCAGTGATATTAAGTACATTTATTCACATTGTTGTGCAACTATCATTCTTTGCCCATTCTTAATTGTCTTTTTAAATTTATCTTTTAGTGTTTAATTTTTATATCCTGGAAATAAGTCTCTTAATGGAAAATGATTTGAGAATATTTCCTCTCATCCTGTAGGTTATTCTTTCACTGTCTTGAGGGTGTTTTAATAAAATTCTTTAATAAATTCTCTTCATGCTCAAACTAACTAGAGTAGCATTGTCAGTATCTAAGAACATTGACAGATGCACTGGGTTGGGTTAAATACCATTTTTTCCCCCCAAAACAACCTGTCTCATATCACATCTTATATCCATTACTGACTTAGAACTTTGGGTTTTGTTATTTTTCCTAAAGCCTTCCCTATTTTATCTGAATCCCACTCTATGATATTGTGATTTATAAGAAGAAGTACACATTCAGTCTTCGTTCCATTTCTGGCACAGAGCTTCCTAAAACCCTTGAACTGTCCTGAGTGATAAGACCCATAAGTGTGTCTTGTTATGTTAATGAGGTGACTTGTGGATCACAGCAGAAGGATAGAGGCTGGCTGGAATGCTCAGTCCCACACCCTGACTTCTAGGGAGGAGAGAAGGGCTGGAGGTTGATCAGTTTCCACTGACCCGTGATTTAACCAATCATGCCTATGCAATGAAGCCTCCACAAAAACTCAGAAGGACATAGTTCTGAGAGCCAGGCTGGGGAGCACACGGAGATTCAGGGAGAGGAGTGTCCCTGGAGAGGCCCCGAGGCTCCTCAGCCTTCCCCCGCCCTTGCCCCGTGTCTCTCTCCACCCATCTCTTCCTGAGTTATATCCTTCCATAATACTGGTGATCTAGTAAGTAAAGCGTTTCTCTGAGTGCTGTGAGCTGCTCTAGCAAGTGAACTGACCCTAAGGAGGGGGTCATTTAAACCCCTACCTATAGCTGGTGGACCAGAAGCACAGGTGCTAACCTGGCCTTGTGACTGGCTTCAGAAGGGAGTGGCGGTAGGTGGGGGAGTGGAGGGTGCGGTCTTGTGAGACCAAACCCTTGGCCTGTGGGCTCTGATGCGCTCGCTCTCCAGCGATCAGTGTCAGAACTGAATTGAACTGTAGGACACCCTGCTGGTGTTGCAGAAAATTGCTTGGTGGTGGTGGTGGGAACTGCTGCCCACCCCCCACCCCCATACAAATGTAGCAAATTGTGCTCAGGACCCTCGTGTGCGACTCTTTTGCGACCCCGTGGATACTGTAGCCCACTGGCTCTTTTGTCCGTAGGATTCCCCAGGCACGAATACTGGGTGGGTTGCCAGTGCCCTCCTCCAGGGATCTACCCAACCCAGGGACTGAATCCAAGTCTCTTGTGTCTCCACCACCCAATTATTTCTCATCTCTCTCTGGTCCCACCCCAGACTGCAGTCCTGTACGGTACCCCCCGCCCCCACCCCAAACACACATATGCCTCCATCCCTCTCCAGTCCTTCCCTTCCTGCTATAAGGCTATAGTCTCTCGGAATCTAATGAATGAGATTGATGTCCTGTTTAATCTTTGGATCATCCTCAGCGCCCAAGACAAGGCTTTGTGAAAACTTGCAGCACAGTAAACACATGTTCAAAGGAACTTAATCTTATGCCTTATTTCCTTACTCTCTTTGTTTTATTCTAAAATTATATTTATGCAGTCCTTGATTTTAATCTTTTCTCTAAATGAACACCTCTGGGGGATCTGAAATGGGTTGCAGGGCAAATCTATGGTGTTCAATTTATGATTGGAGAAATGGGATTCTTTGGGGAATTAATTAATCTCTACAAGTTTGTGAAACGGTGAGAGAAGGTAAAACTTCACAGATAAAGTTCTCAGGACCCAGAGAGGAGGTAAAGAGTAGTAGTTGACACATCATGTGTCTAAGTTGAAGGTATTCCCTGGCAGATTCTTGTGGAGGGCTGGGCTTCCTGACTGCTACTGCCCAGTGCTTTGGGACATCTCTAACCTCGCCTTCTGCTCCTCTGCCTGTAGAGCAGTCTTCAACTCCTCAGAGCAGGCACTGACTGCTGGGTACTGTTGGAAACAGCTGGAAAGAGCCCATGTTCATTCAGTTATAGGTCCATACACAGAAATCTGTCACATTTCTATACACTAACAACAAAAGATCAGAAAGAGAAATAAAGGAAATAATCCCATTTACCATCACATCAAAAATAAAATACATGGACACTTACATTACCATATGTAAAATAGATAGCCAATGGGAATTTGCTGTATGACTCAGGGAACTCAAACAGGGGCTCTGTATCAACCTAGAGGGGACGGGTGGGGAGGGCGATGGGAGGGAGGGGACATATGTATACCTATTGATTCATGCTGATGTTTGACAGAAAACAACAAAATTCTGTAAAGCAATTATCCTTCAATTAAAATAAAATGCCTAGGAATAAACCTACCTAAGGAGGCAAAAGCCCTGTACTTCAAAACTTATAAGGCATTGATGAAAGAAATTGAAGCTGACACAGAGATGGAAAGATATATCATATTCTTGGACTGGAAGAATCAACATTGTCAAAAGACTATACTATTCAAGGCAATCTACAGATTCAATGCAGTGCTCTCAAATTACCAATGGCATTTTTCACAGAACTAGGACAATAAAATTGTTAATTTCTATGGAAACACAAAAGACACTGCAGATTACCACAGCAATCACACAAAAGGAAATTGGAGCTAGAGGAATCAAGCTCCCTGACTTCAGACTTTACTGTAAAGCTACAGTCATCAAACCAGTAGGGTACTGATGCAAAAACAGACACAGATCAATGCAGCAGGATAGAAAGCTCAGAAATGGATCCATGTGCATATGGTCAATTCATCTATGACAAACAAGGTAAGAATACGCAGTGGGAAAAAGACAGTCTCTTCAATAAATGGTGCAGGGAAAACTGGACAGCTAAATGTAAAGAATGAAAGTTGAACATTCTCTAACACCATACACATATAGGCACAGGTCCAACTGTCTACTGAGCACACACATCATACAAGGTACTGCTCTGGGCACATAGAGGAATAAGATTTGTTTCCCATAATCAGGAGTTGGATGACAGAAGGTCAAGACAAACACAATTAACTATCATCCAAAGCAGAACGGGCCTCCAATAAAAGAGGCATAAAAAACTGTTTTGAAGACTCAAGGGAAGAAGAAATCACCCACTTTTTCAAGTAGCAGGAAAGGCTTTATGGAAGGTGGGGAGGGAGAACTGGGCTTTTGCTCAGAAACTCAGGACCTCTAAGCCATAGTCCTTGTTCTCTGCTAGCTCCCAAACCAGTTGGGATGAATGTCATACATACAGCAGCTGCAGTTCAAGACCATATATGTTAACACCAGTACAAAAGAATCACAGAAAAGCTAGAGATTGTTTCCTGTTAGTCCAGGAAATTCTTTATGAAAGGGTGACTTGGGCCCTAAAAGATGAAACAGGTTTTATTAAAATGCTATTTTTGAATAAAAAGCAATTAAATGATCTAAAAATTTGGAAAACCCAGTAAGGTATAAAGAATAAAATAGAAATCATTTATAGGGCCACTACCTACAGATAAATACATTGCCATTCATATAATATGCATAACAAATATTTGTAATATAAATAAATATAATTTTATTTTTTCCTCAAGTATATTTTTATTACAAACATGATTTTGAGACTTGTTTTAAAAAACATACATTATGCAAACTTATCAGTAAAATTATTTGAAAACATTTTTAAACAGCTGAAGAGTATTCCATTAATTTATATATCATTTATGCAACCAGTTTTCAAAATGTTCACATTTAGATTGCTTCTAAACTTCCAATTATTATAAATTAAACTTCAATGGAATTCTTAAACACACACCTTTGTCGACACCTCTGTATTATCAGCATAGATTCCTGTAAGTGGGATTACCAAATCAAGGTATATTAACATTTCTGGGGCACTAGAGAGAGCAAAACACTGCACAATTACTTTCTAGAAAGGCTGTACCAGTTTACATTCTCATTAGTTAGGTGTGCCATGAGACACACTCCTTCACCAGCAGTATTATTTTAAGATGTTTGCTAATCTGATAAGGAGAAAATAGTAATTCAATGATTTTAAATTTTGTCTTTACTTGATCATTAGTGATGGGGACATTTTAAATATGCTCCTTTCCATGAATATTTCCTTTGTGTTGCCAGTTCATATATTTACATCAAGTGTTGTAAGTGAAATACATATTTGGAGGAGGAAACTTGGAAAGAATCTACCGTTCTCTCAGTCTTGGTGCTCTGTGACCCCCTTTGGGTGAGTATCCTGCCATGGTCCGTGTGACCTTATTTTTCAAAGATGCACTCCCATCCATTCATTTTTCTCTCTCTCCCTCTCTCCGTCCCTTCTTTCTTTCCCTCCCTCCATTTTTTTCTCTCTCCCCCACAACACAGCCAGCTACACACTTCGTCTGGTGCTCAGTCAGAGAAACTGGTCTGTGGCAACACTGGAGGAAAAACTGCTGGTATTAGGGTTATTGAGACAAATGTCCAGACTGCCGAGGGCAACTTACTCAGTGACTCTTTTTAAGTGCTGATTTCAGAATTAACCTCCTCTTATACCATAAGACTGCTGATTTTCCTGGTGGCTCAGACGGTAAAGCGTCTGTCTACAATGCGGGAGACCTGGGTTCGATCCCTGGGTCGGGAAGATCCCCTGGAGAAGGAAATGGCAATCCACTCCAGTACTATTGCCTGGAAAATCCCATGGACAGAGGAGCTTGGTAGGCTACGTCCGTGGGGTCGAAAAGAGTCGGACATGACTGAGTGACTTCATTTTCACTTATACCATAAGAGCAGACTCCACAGTGTTCTGTTCTGACTCCTCAGTCTCAACCGAACTGCATACCGAACTTATACCATAAGAGCAGACTCCACAGTGTTCCCTCCTGACTCCTCAGTCTTAACTGAACTGCACTTCCCTACCTCCATGGTGTCCGCTGAGCCTGGTGTGGTCTCGTCTACAGCTTCCCCAGTCCACAGCCTGCCTGTCCCTGATTGTGAAGTTCAGGTGGTGGCCTTTGGAGGAAGATACCCTTTTCCTCTGAATTCCATAGCACACTGCATTTTATTTAAACTATCTCCAGTCTCCAAGGTATTCTGGTTTTTTGTGCATGCAATTCATCTCTTTCATTACTTGATAGACTCCTGGAGGCATTTACTTGAGGAACGTCTGTGTCTTCTTTATGTCTGGATTCCCTTAGTACAGTCAGCAGAAACTCAAAAATGTTTTACAAAAGTTTAATTTAAAAAATGTTACTTTGAAAAGGAAAACAAAGTTTTGTTTGTTTGTTCTTGGCTATACTGTCTGGCTTGCTGGACCCTGTTCCCCAGTGAGGACTTAACCTGAGCCTAGCAGTGAAAGTACTGAGTCCTAACCACTGGATCGCCAGGGAAGTCCATGAAACAAAGCTTAATTTTAATTGTAGTGACTCTGATATGGAGAAGGAAATGGCAACCCACTCCAGTATTCTTGCCTGGAGAATCCCGTGGACAGAGGAGCCTGGTGGGCTGCTGTCCATGGGGTCGCACAGAGTTGGACATGACTGCAGCAACTTAGCAGTGACTCTGGTAAGGCTATGGACTGAGCTGTGCCCTCCCGTAAATTCATATTTTGAAGCCCTTACCCCAGTTATTGCAGGGGTGTTTGGACATAGGGCCTTTTAGGGAAGTAATTAAGTTAAATGAGGTCATAGGTGAGGTCCTAGTCCAATAGGATTAGTGTCCTTATAGGAAGAGGAAGGGACACGGGAGCTTTCTCTCTCTCCAGAGCAAAAAGGCCATGTACAGACAGTGAGCAGGCTGCTTCTGCTAACCAGGAAGAGGGCTCGCATCAGAACCTGCTCCTGGAGGCACCTTGATCGTGAACTTCCAGTTTCAGAACTGAGAGAAAATTCATTTCTGTTATTTAAGCCACCCAGCCTGTGGTGTTTTGCGACGGCAGCCTAACACAGAGGTAATGGTGAGATATTAGGTAGAAATGGAAGAAAGTCAGCTCAAATAAAGGAATACTGGTAACTCAATCAAAGAACTCAAAGAATCTCATGTTGAGACACGGAGGGGTTAGAAACTAAAGGAAGAATCGGGAAACATGGCTTCTTTTGTCTCTTCATGAAAGGCCCTCATCCTGAAGCCACTTTGGTCCTCTGTGGCAGAGGACTAAAAACGGATGAAAATTACAACTAGAGTCCAGAAACTAAGAAATTTAATGGGGTTAAACAATTTTATATCAAACATAAAGTCATCAGAGGGAAATAAGCACTAAAATGATGTTTTAAAACAATTGGAAACTTAAGGAAATTGCTACTGGCTTCCATTAGAGTAAGAACGTACTTCCTTAGAATGTTTTCTTGAAAGGATGATATATTGATCTTCTTGGGCTGGATCCATTAGCCATGGAAAGATGTACCTGAGTCTTTAGGGACATTCCTGAATGCATCAGGCCATATCACAGAACCCACCACCTCAAAACCAAATATTAAGGAAGAACTTATTAGAAAAACAAGATAGAGCACAACTCTCTCTAGGACTGTAATCATTGTTCTCAAGTCCTTGCCAAACCTCATTCATCATAACCTTGCATGCTTTAAATATGTGTCATACTTTGGAAGTTTCAAACAAAAAAACTTTCTTGGAGAAAACAAAGACAAAAAAGGGACTTTTTCTGAACTGCATTTCTTAGTACTATTGTGGTTTAATGTCTAATTCTTGCATTAGAAGTGGAAAGAAAGAAGGAATCATGAAACTTTCTTTTTAAATGTCCTTTTAGCCAACATGTGGAGAAAATATGACGGCAACTGAGTCATTTTCCTGTTCTTTACAATGGATTCCAATATGTTCTATCTCCTAACTTCCGAAAGGTTATATTTGATAGTTTGTTTAAAAATAAACTTTTATGGGTGGAACACATGTACACCATGTGTAAACCATGTACACCCATGGCTGATTCATGTGAATCTATGGCAAAAATTACAATATTGTAAGGTAATTAGCTACCAATTAAAATAAATTTAAAAATAAATAAAAACAAAAAGAATTTAGGCTTCAATCAGAGGCCTAAGGGAGGGGGGCTTTTAAGTATAAATTACAAACAGAAAAGTACACAAGTTCTAAGGCAATAGCTTGATGGATTATTACAAGAAACCACAAAGGGTAAGCACTATCCCGACCAAGAAATAGAACATTGCCAGCACCCCAGATGCTTGCTTGAAAATGGAGTTTTGAGCCACACATGTATTTTATTTTCTTAGAAATGATATTAATGATAGTTAATGCCCAGATTAACTGATACAAGTCCTAAAGGTACATAGACACATTGCTCAGAGGCTCATCCAACTCTTAGATTCCTTAGTCAACTGGACAGCATTCATGCGAACACAAATCAGCTAACTAGCCTTGGCCTTTGAAAAATAATTCTGTGATACGTATACAGATCCTTCCGGAGAAGGCAGTGGCACCCCACTCCAGTACTCTTGCCTGGAAAATCCCATGGACAGAGAGGCCTGGTGGGCTGCAGTCCATGGGGTCGCTAGGAGTCGGACACGACTGAGCGACTTCACTTTATTTTTTCACTTTCATGCACTGGAGAAGGAAATGGCAACCCACTCCAGTGTTCTTGCCTGGAGAATCCCAGGGACGGGGGAGCCTGGTGGGCTGCCGTCTATGGGGTGGCACAGAGTCGGACACGACTGAAGCGACTTAGCAGCAGCAGCAGAGACTCA
>NW_011494718.1:3537240-3541659 GCF_000754665.1 Bison bison bison
AAGAGCAGGGATGAGAAGAGAGGTTCGCGGCCTCCTGGGGGAGGGGCTGCGCAGTGACAGCGTCCATGGAAAGGACTGAGAGCGGCTCTGACGGGACCCCCTTCCCCACCTGGCTCCTAGAGCCCTCAGCGGTGTGGACAGGCGGACGTGGTCTCCATTCTACAGGAGCGGATTTAGCACCAGCCTTGGAAACCCGGAAGGTACTGAGGCGTTTCTCTGAGCTCAGTTCATGGCAAGGTCAAGGATCCGCGGCCCCAGTCCTTGCTTCCACCCGGTCCTGTTCCGCGCTGAGCCCAGGTCTCCTCCCTAGCAGCAGCTTCCCCCACCCCCGCCCCCGGGGACCCTGCCCCTCGACAAGCGCACCAGGTCTGTGTTCAGACAACAACGGGGGAACCCCGACGGGCAAGGAGGCCGGCGTTCCCTGAATGTCCGGGCGCACCTGGATGGGGGGAGCTGGGCCCGGCCCAGGCCCCCTCCGGCGCTGCTCCAGTGCCTGGGCTGAGAATGGGAAGATCACTGCTTTCCTCGGGCTGCCCCTGCCTTTCCTTGCCAAGTTCCAGCACGGCCTTGGGGGCTTTTTAGGGTCACTGCTGCCGTCTATAGGGTCACACAGAGTCAGACACGACTGACGTGACTTAGCAGCAGCAGCACCAGCAGCAGCGACCTTCCAAGAGCCTTTCCATTTTCTTTTCCTAATGGTCCAGTATTAATTAAGATTTATGCTTTACCCCCTGCGTTCCCAGGTCACAGAGACTATCAGAAGACAATGGCTAGCCTCCCTGAGGGTATCCTGAAATGGGCCACATTTCTACGAAATCACTGATGGCTGCTATTTTCTGTTAAAAAATGCTCTTAATATACGGGGGAGGGAGGGTCAGGATGGGTGATTCATGTGAATGTATGGCAAAAACCACCATAATATTGTAAAGTAATTGGCCTCCAATTAAAATTTTTAAAAAAACCCATCGCAGTAATATCATGTACTTTTGCCACAAAATAATGCTGGTATGAGAAATAAATCGGATATGTCAAGTTCTAAAAAAAATAAAAATGCTCTTAAGATAATAGAATCATCCAGCGGTGATGAGCATGGGGCAAGACTCCTGTATTCCAGGGCCCTGGTTCTTGTCCCTTGGTCCACAGCGGAAGAACCTGTGTGTCAGTGACACAGCAAAGGGATTCAACTCTGCTGGGCATTCCCAGAAACTCGGAGATAGTCCCGGTGTCCCTGGAACCCTCCAGGACCCTGGAAGGAGCTGCCTTGCACATTTCACAGGACTTGTGCGGACAGAGGCGCCTCAGCAAGAGTCTGCTTAAAGTTCCTGTTGTTAAAATGAAATCACCCAGTGCTGCAACCAAGGAAACTATACTGACTTGAAATGACCTTGGTAAACACATGAGTAGGACTTCCCTGGTGGCTCAGATGGTAAAGCGTCTGTCTACAATGCAGGAGACCTGGGTTCGATCCCTGGGTCGGGAAGATTCCCTGGAGAAGGAAATGGCAACCCACTCCAGTACTCTTGCCTAGAAAATCCCATGGACGGAGGAGCCTGGTGCAGGCTACTGCCCATGGGGTCACAAAGAGTCAGACACGACTGAGTGACTTCACTTTAAACACATGAGTGCTCCTCATGGCACGTAGTTCTGAGGCCAACTTACTGCTTCAAAGTTCAGCATGAACTCAGTTTTACCCCTCTGGAGCAGGAGAAGTCGGAGTGGGGCAAAAGCATGCAGTGAGAACTCTGTCTTTGGAGGGCCCCTGGAGGAATCTCAGTGAGGATAGACTTAGCTGCCTGACACCTCAAAAAACGCACACTGGACACGGCCTGCCCTGTCCAGGCTTATACCAAGGCTTTGAGGATGCTGCAGACTTAAATATCTTCCTCCTACACACCCATTAAAGATGGACAGCACTTGTCACCTTAGTTACAGAGGCTGGTGTCAAGAAGCATCTCTGGTGTTTGTGAAGTCAGAGGTTGGCCCTCTGCTTCTTGCAGTTTCTGTAGAGTCCACAGTTCGAGGGACTTTCTATTCTGCACAACCGCTGCGAAACGTGACATGTGCTGTTCCCTCAGAGTCAACTCCTCAGGAACGGTACCAGAACACATCTGGTTGCTAAACACTTACATACCAGGAAACGCTGTCCTTGAAAGGAGACTGCCAGTGTGATAAGGGGTTGTGTTCCCAGGTGTGGCTTGAGATGAGATGATGCTTATCTAAATGGCTCCCAGGGGCTCCCCAGGGGATGAAATCTCAGTCTACTGTTCTGATTCCCTTTCCCTCTCTCTCCTTGGGACACTTTAATATCCAGGATGACCAAACCGCATGCTCATTAAGCATGAGTGATGGTGGGAGTGGCACTTCACTTAAAAATTTAGACAGAAACTACATGAAATGCAAGGGCTTGTAAACGCAAATCAAATGGGGCTCCATGCTTTAGGTAGGGAGGCCTTGGACAGCCAAGGTCATGGGGTTTCCTGTTCTTCAGCCACCTGCAGAGCTAACTTTCCTAAACCCACATGTCTGTGGTGTGGATGTTTCTCAGGCCACTCACCTAGCCCCAGACTTGCTTCCAGCTCGGACCTTGCCTCGCATGTTCTTGCTTCTGTAACTTTCAGACTATTTTGAGGTTCTCTGTTTGGAACTCTCTACAGCATCATCTAGGAACCTCAGTCAGAATGGATGAGTGGGAAAAGGGATGATTCCATGACATTCTATGGAGGGATATCTGTATGGTCTATCTTTTCAATCCCCACAACAGCCCAGTGAGGTGGATGTTATTACTCCCATTTTCAGATGAAGAGAAGGAGAACTAGAGAAGTCCAGTGACTCGGCGAGGTCTCCAGTAGTCACCACACACCAGGAGACCTGGATCAAGTTCTGCTCTGTTTGAGCTATGTTCTGTTCTTGGTGCATCTATGGGCTAGCCTCCTTTTTACAAAAGTTATTAGTAAAAATGTAAACAAACACAGAAGTAGATGATGGATCCCTACACATCCATCACCCTGATAAAACAGTTGTCAAGATCTTGCCGCTTACGGAACAGTTTTCTTTGGCTTCATTTTCCATCAGCTTTGTCTCATCCAGGACCACTTGTTCACTCACACGCCAGGTTTCAACCAGACTGAACAAGCTGTTTAGTTGTTCTCTGACTCTGGGTCTTTGCACATGTTGATCCCTTTGACTCGGTTGCTTCCAACCCTGGTACACAGCTGCCCACAAGACCCACCACTGACCGACCACATCAGAAACTGCTGGCGCTAGGCACCCTTCCCTCCATGCCCGCTTGACCCACTCTTCTCATTCTTCAAGACTTCCTTCTAGAATCCCCCCTCTCTACAAATTCTTCACCGATGTCCCCAGTCTGGCTAAAGGTGCTTCTTCCAATCTCCACTGGGCCGTGCACATGTTTCTATCACAGGCTGGAACCAGGCGTGTCTGACTCAGCTGTGTTCTTTGGCTCCTCTGCTGTGTCATTCCTCGCAGGGTCCAGTGCCACACAGCACAGGCCCACTGTGGTGGGGCAGGGCCAGGCCCAAGGGCCCCCAGCCCCACGGCTGGCCCTCCCTGGCACTTGGCTCGCTGGACAAGGCTGCTGTTCTTTGGTGCTCTCGCTCATTTAAAGGAAGTGGTTCTTGGCTTTCTTTCCCAGCCACCAATTACGTTCCCACAGGAGGTCACATTTTGGTTGCAGTGATGGATTCTCGAAAAACTGTGAATATGAATGCCAGCTCTATTCCACAGAAACTCCTCACTTCATAACACAAGGTGATGTGCTGTGTACCTTCCGAATGATTCACATTTCAGGTCACTAATAAGCTGTGTGACTTTGGGCCAGTTACTTAACCTCTCTGTGCCCCAGTTTCTTTCTTTGTAAAATGAGAACTGTACTTCAAAGGGATTAGGGAGGACTGAGTGAGATAATGCGCGAAAAGGCCTGGCACATAGTAAGTGCTCAACAAATGATAGGTACTATTTCTGTTAGACTTTGTCATCATCATAGTATTTCATCCACACAGGCTTGTTTCTTTGGTTTCATAATAGCCCTCAGTATTGAAAAGCTCTAGAAGGCTTCCCTGGTGGCTCAGACGATAACGAATCTGCCTGCAATACAGGAGACTCAGGTTTGATCCCTGGGTCGGCAAGATCCCCTGGAGAAGGGAATGGCTACCTAGTCCAGTATTCTTGCCTGGAGAATTCCAGGGACAGAGGAGCCTGGTGGGCTACAGTCTATGGCGTTGCAAAGAGTCGGACACGACTGAGCGGCTAACACACATACAGAGAGGAATACTACTCTGTATTGTAAATCTTCTATTTTTATCCTAAGCATAAATTCTGTACCTAAAAATGATGCTGTGTCTGAGATTTCCGGAGTCTGGCGTGCCCTCCATTCTGATAAAAGAAGGCAGGCAGAGGCTG
>NW_011494718.1:3541759-3573880 GCF_000754665.1 Bison bison bison
TTGTTTACCTGGGATATCCTGGAATTCACCCCGGGCTCTCACCACCTCCTCCTGGTTCTTCCTCTCTCACCATCCCCCGGGGGTGCTTGTGGGGTAGAAACAGGAGAATACGATGACCTGAAGGAAGCCAGGATTTGGGAGGCCTGAGGCAGAAGGACAGGGCAATTCACACCTGTGAGCCCCACATCTCTGGGGCAGCACCGGCAGGGCCAGAAGCTCTGTTTCTGGATGAGAGCACCCACGGGGCAACTTGCCCCCTTCCTCAGGCACCCAGACCATGGAAGGAGAGCCTGGGCGTTTGGAAATCACCAGGTGTCTTCACACACTGTGCTGAAACACTCATGATGCTCTGGGTCAACTTCATTAAAAAAAAAAAGTTTGCATCTGATTTAAGTCTTCCAGGAGCCCTACATCATGTTGGTTTTAAACATGCTGTGTCTGGATAATAAGTACTGAGGCCGGGGATTAGGTGAGGTGGGGAGATTTATAAAGCACTAGATGCATTAAAGCCCCATAATTCACCCTTTGTTTTGTCTAAAAATTGACCCATACCCCTTCCCCTTTTCAGGCTCCCGTACATATCAAGCAGAGACTGGGTTCACTGACTTTGCACCGTGAGGCTCCTGTGAAAGGCAAAGAGACAAAAGCCTCCCATCAAAGCTGCCATAGTGAGTTTCTGTTCAGCAGGAGGCGGGAATTCTTGAAGCAATTCCCAGGGCTTTAGACAGCCCAGCCCCTGGCCCTTGCCTGCAGCCCAGTAACTGCGCACCTCCTCCCGGCTTGCCCCCTGTGGCCCTCTGCCCGAGGCGAGGTGCCTTGCTCCGCCTGAGCGGGGCGGGGGGCATCCACGATGCGGCAATCCGGGACCAGAGGCGGATGCCTGAAGGTTCTCCGCCCTCCCTCACTCACGCGGAAACCAGACAGAACCCCAGGAGGGCTGGCGCAGCCCCTTTCAGGGCTCGCTCCCGCCTCTCACGTGAGGTCCTCAGGCCCCCCGGGTTTCTCTCTCGGCTAGTCACGGACAAATGCTCTCATCGCCCCAGGCTTTCCCTCATTCCCAAGCCCCACTGCCGCGGCCTTAGTACCCTCTGAACACCTTAATGGGGCAGTAAAAACTTTACAGCCTGCAGCTCTAAACCGTTCTCACGTTTCTATATAGAACTATTTATGGCACACAAGATTACCACGGTTCGCCCTTTGAAAACCCCAGCAGATCCCAGACGCATTCAAAGGGGGCTGACCGAGTTACACTGGCCAACAGCTGGCTTACAGAAATCCATAGTGGCAGAGCTAAATTCTGGCTGCGAACAGCTAAGTCAGAAGAGAAAACAGCCCTTGAATCTCACGGCATCACCGAGGCAGCCCCGCGCTTTGCCTCTTCCGTGTGGCTTTGGTGTCAAACCCGCTTGCGTGCGTCTCTCCCTGGATTTTTGCTTCCCTGCTCGGTTCTTGCCTGGGTCCACAGGGATCCCTGTGAGCTTCGTCAGCAAATCCAGAAATCCAATCTGTTCCTTCCGTCTTGAGCAGGCAGAAAATTAAAACCAGGAAAAAGCTAGCAACTCGATCACGACTCGTTTCTCCCAAACAGTGCCCAGGAGCCACCTGTGAGCCCAGAAAAGGCATCCCCGCGCCCTTAGAAGCGCCCTTACCGGTATTCCATATCCGCCTCTCCGGTGCATCAGAGACGGGCCCCAGCCTCCTTGGATGTGGGGCCTCGGCGCTCTGCAGCCCACAGACAATCGGGCCCATTATAGTCATCAGGCCGCCGAGTTAAAGGGTGGCCCTTAGAAAAATATAAACAGCTTGTCAGCGCCAGCCAAGGGGGCGGGGCTGCGGCATCAGGGGACAATGGGCGCCAATGACCAGCCTCTCTGGGCTCTGTTGGCTGAGGATATCGTGTTTCATTTTGAAGAAGGGGAGACAGAGAGCGAGGAACGCCGAATAAGAAGGGCCAGCCCCGCAGCATGAAAGGGGTCCGAGTTGAAAAGTTTAATCACTGCTCACAGAAGATCATTTTCAAGGAGGAGTTTGATGCCTCACACAAAATAATGCAAATTTTTAGAAGTCACAGACGTTCGTGTTGCATTAACCATCTCTGGTCTCCCGGGCTTAATAAATATAGTATTCACTGGGGTAGAAAGGACTTTTTCAATCAAACAACAAAGGAAAGGAATAAAGTCCAAGGAAGATGCTTTTATTACATGTTTATCTTTTTAAATAGAATATCAGATAAGTACTTACTACATTTACAGAAAAAATGCTTGATTTGATTGGTTTGTCTTCAGAACTCAGAGAAGTGGGCATATTTTATTCCCCAAATATAAATGCCTCATGTTAAAAAAAATGCTCACAATCTGATCATACCTGCACACATAAAACAGGAGTTAACTCAGTGTATAGGGGAGAAGGCAAAGGCAATGGCTTTTTTCTCTCTTCTGAACTTAACTAAATCCTACTTGCAAAGCTACTAGGCCAGCTTAAACTGTCAAAACCCTATGATAATAACCAAGAACCAGAAAATAAATTATGGCTTTTTAAAATAAAATTTCTAAATAATACACTGAAGTAAGAAGAAGGTTAAGAGCTATTTGGCTGATTTGTGGTATTGTGTAAATTACAGGCATAAAATCTTTGAGAAAAGCACAGTCTTTAAAATTGGGAATAGTTCTCTTATTTATAAAGGAAGCAAAACAGCTATCAAAATTCACTAGCAGAGAAACGGAAAAATATTGAAATATAAGCATTTCCACAAATTTTGTATTGGGCTTTTCTGATTTTGATTATAAAAAGAATAATCCAAAGACACTGTCCTTTCTGATCTATGGTAGTTTAAAAATATTTATGATTCTGCCACTGATGTTTAATTATATTAAAGTCAGACTCCTCTGGTGCGTGCATGCGTGCTAAATCGCTCAGTCCTGTCTGACTCTTTCGACCCCATGGACTGTAGACTGCCAAGCTCCTCTGTCCGTGGGATTCTCTAGGCAAGAATACTGGAATGGATTGCCATTTCCTTCTCCAGGGGGGTCTTCCCAACCCAGGGATCCAACCTGTGTGTCCTGCATTGCAGGCAGGTTCCTTACCACTAGCGCCACCTGGGAAGTGAGACTCCTTAAACTGAAGTGCAACTCACTTAAGTGAGACTCCCCTGCTAAGTCACTTCAGTCGTGTCCAACTCTGTGCGACCCCATAGACAGCAGCCCACCAGGCTCCCCTGTCCCTGGGATTCTCCAGGCAAGAACACTGGAGTGGGTTGCCATTTCCTTCTCCAATGCATGAAAGTGAAAAGTGAAAGGGAAGTTGCTCAGTCGTGTCCGAACCTCAGCGACCCCATGGACTGCAGCCTTCCAGGCTCCTCCATCCATGGGATTTTCCAGGCAAGAGTACTGGAGTGGGGAGCCATTGCCTTCTCCGGAGACTCCCCTGGTATTCATCTAAGTAGTGCTTTGAGGCTGCTTCGGGTCCTTCTGTTCTTCCACTGATTATAAAGGAGCTTCTTATATCTGTATTTGCATGGCTCTGGATTTTAAAGTAAAGGTTACCTTCTGGAAAAGATCTAGTTTTCCTTTAATACTAATCAAGACCCTGTCATAAAAACACCAAAATTATGAAAAACTTCAGAACACCAAAAGTATGAAAAAAAGGAAAAATAGATAAATTTGACTTCATCAATATTAAAAAACCTCTGTGCATCAATTCTATCATCAAGAAAGTGAAAAGATAACCCACAGGAGAAATATATCAACATCATATATCTGATAAGGTCTAGTATGCAGAATATATAATGAACTCCTATAATTAAACAACAAAAATAGAAATAACCCGATTTAAAAATGAGCAAAGTTCTTGTATAGAGATTTCTTCAAAAATGATATACCAATGGCCAACCAGCACCTGAAAGATGCTCAACATCATTAGCCATTAGGGAAATTCAAATCAAAACAAAAAGAGGTACCACTTCACAACCATTCAGTTCAGTTCAATTCAGTCGCTCAGTTGTGTCCAATTCCTTGCGACCCCATGAATCGCAGCACGCCAGGCCTCCCTGTCCATCACCAACTACCAGAGTTCACTCAAACTCACGTCCATTGAGTTGGTGATGCCATCCAGCCATCTCATCCTCTGCTGTCCCCTTCTCCTCCTGCCCCCAATCACTCCCAGCATCAGAGTCTTTTCCAATGAGTCAACTCTTCGCATGAGGTGGCCAAAGTATTGGAGTTTCAGCTTCAGCATCAGTCCTTCCAAAGAACACCCAGGACAGATCTCCTTTAGAATGAACTGGTTGGATCTCCTTGCAGTCCAAGGGACTCTCAAGAGTCTTCTCCAACACCACAGTTCAAAAGCATCAATTCTTCAGCTCTCAGCTTTCTTCACAGTCAAACTCTCACATCCATACATGGCCACTGGAAAAACCAAAGCCTTGACTAGACGGACCTTTGTTGGCAAAGTAATGTCTCTGCTCTTTAATATGCTATCTAGGTTGGTCATAACTTTCCTTCCAAGGAATAAGCATCTTTTAATTTCATGGCTGCAGTCACCATCTACAGTGATTTTGGAGCCCCCCAAAATAAAGTCTGACACTGTTTCCACTGTTTCCCCATCTATTTCCCATGAAGTGATGGGACCGGATGCCATGATCTTCGTTTTCTGAATGTTGAGCTTTAAGCCAACTTTTTCATTCTCCTCTTTCACTTTCATCAAGAGGCTTTTGAGTTCCTCTTCACTTTCTGCCATAAGGGTGGTGTCATCTGCATATCTGAGGTTATTGATATTTCTCCCAGCAATCTTGATTCCAGCTTGTGCTTCTTCCAGCCCAGCATTTCTCATGATATACTTTGCGTATAAGTTAAATAAGCAGGGTGACAATATACAGCCTTGACGTACTCCTTTTCCTATTTGGAACCAGTCTGTTGTTGCATGTCCAGTTCTAACTATTGCTTCCTGACCTGCATATAGGTTTCTCAAGAAGCATGTTAGCTGGTATTCCCATCTCTTTCAGAATTTTCCACAGTTTATTGTGATCCACACAGTCAAAAGCTTTGGCATAGTCAATAAAGCAGAAATAGATGTTTTTCTGGAACTCTCTTGCTTCTTCCATGATCTAGTGGGTGTTGGCAATTTGATCTCTGGTTCCTCTGCCTTTTCTAAAACCAGCTTGAACATCAGGAAGTTCACAGTTCACGTACTGTTGAAGTCTGGCTTGGAGAATTTTGAGCATTACTTTGCTAGCATGTGAGATGAATGCAATTGTGCAGTAGTCTGAGCATTCTTTGACATTGCCTTTCTTTAGGATTGTAATGAAAACTGACCTTTTCCAGTCCTGTGGCCACTGCTGAGTTTTCCGAATTTGCTGGCATATTGAGTGCAGCACTTTCACAGCATCATCTTTCAGGATTTGAAATAGCTCATCTGGAATTCCATCACCTCCACTAGCTTTGTTCGTAGTGATGCTTTCTAAGGCTCACTTGACTTCACATTCCAGGATGTCTGGCTCTAGGTGAGTGATCACACCATCATGATTATCTGGGTTGTGAAGCTCTTTTTTTGTACAGTTCTTCTGTGTATTCTTGCCACCTGTTCTTAATATCTTCTGCTTCTGTTAGGTCCATACCATTTCTGTCCTTTATTGAGCCCATCTTTGCATGAAATGTTCCCTTGGAATCTCTAATTTTCTTGAAGAGATCTCTAGTCTTTCCCATTCTGTTGTTTTCCTCTATTTCTTTGCATTGATCACTGAGGAAGGCTTTCTTATCTCTCCTTGCTATTCTTTGGAACTCTGCATTCAGATCCATATATCTTTCCTTTTCTCCTCTGCTTTTCACTTCTCATCTTTTCACAGCTATTTGTAAGGCCTCCTCAGACAGCCATTTTGCTTTTTTGCATTTCTTTTCCATGGGGATGGTCTTGATCCCTGTCTCCTGTACAATGTCACGAACCTCCATCCATAGTTCATCAGGGACTCTATCTATCAGATCTAGTCCCTTAAATCTATTTCTTACTTCTACTGTATAATCATAAGGGATTTGATTCACAACCATTAGGATGGCTATTTAAAAAAAAAGCAAAAACAAGTGTGGAGGAGGATAAGGAGAAACTGGAACCTTTGCACAATGCTAGTGGGAATGTTGGGATTTTCCAGGCAAGAGTACTGGAGTGGGGTGCCATTGCCTTGCGACTACCTGTGAATAATGTTGCTATGAACATAAGTATACACGTATTTGTTTGAGTGCCTGTTTTCGGTTCTCTTGGCTATATACCCAGGAGTGGAATTGCCAGGTCACATGGTAGTTTTATGTTTGACGTTTTGAAGAACTGTAGGCCTGTTTTCCACAGTAGCTGAGCCATTTTACATTCCCAGTGCTTGCTGCTGCTTAGTCGCTTTAGTCGTGTCCGACTCTGTGCGACCCCATAGACGGCAGCCCACCAGGCTCCCCCGTCCCTGGGATTCTCCAGGCAAGAACACTGGAGTGGGTCACCATTTCCTTCTCCAATGCATGAAAGTAAAAGTGGAAGTGAAGTCACTCAGTCGTGTCCGACTCTTAGCCTGGTGGGCTGCCGTCTATGGGGTCGCACAGAGTCGGACACGACTGAAGCAACTTAGCAGCAGCAGCAGCAGCAGCAGGGTTTATGTGGAGAAGGCAATGGCATCCCACTCCAGTACTCTTGCCTGGAAGATCCCATGGATGGAGGAGCCTGGAAGGCTGCAGTCCATGGGGCCGCTGAGCAGTTCCAAGGTAGACACAACCTACACACCCATGCCTGTGTGTGTGTGTGTGTGTGTGTGTGTGTGTGTGCTGTCACTTCAGCTGTGTCCGACTGAAACTATATGGACTGTAGTCCACCAGTCTCCACTGTCGATAGACTTCTCCAGGCAAGAACACTGGAGTGGGTTGCCATTTCCCTCTCCAAAAGCAACTATAGAAAGAAAGAAAGTGAAGTTGCTCGGTTGTGTCTGACTCTTTGCGACCCAGTGGACTGTAGCCCACCAGGCTCCTCCATCCATGGAATTCTCCAGGCCAGAGCACTGGAGTGGGGTGCCATTTCCTTCTCCCAGATAGAGATAGTAGTTGTACAACTGCAGATATATTATACGCCACTAAACTGTTCACTTTAGATGGCTAATTTTATGTTTCATTTTACTTTTTATAGTTTCTTCTGGGTTCAACAGGAGGCTTCCTTGAAACGTCATCCCATGAGTATACTGAAGATTTTTTTTTAAGATTTATTCAATTTATTCTATCATTATTTGTGCATTGTTCAGTATGTGTTAAGCACCAGATACTGTGGGGCAGTGAGTACCAGGAGACCAATTTGCACCTTCTCTATTAAAGCTGAGAAAGAGCAGGATCATCCAGTAGGGAAAGGAACATGGCAGGCAGGGTGAGACAAGGAATATTGTGTAAACGGCGGCGACCTGCCAGGTCATCTCTCGCTTGATCTCATTTACTCCTCAGAACCACCGGGAGTGGAGGTGGTAGGAACGATTATTCCCATATTATGGAGACAGAAACTGAGAATCAGAGTTAACTGCCTTCCCAAAGTCACCCCGCCCGTAGGCACTGGAGCAGGTTCTTCCTCTTCTGCCAGCTGCTCCCTGAGCAGAGGTAAGGAGCAGAATCCATTCACAACGAAGAAGGAAAAATATATAAACGACTTAAATTTACTAAGAAGCATTTTAGACATTAAAAAAAAAAAAAAAAAGGTAGGGTGGCTCTCTTTCTAGTGGGATAAAGACACAAACCAGGGAAAGAAATAAAATTGTCAAAGACTTACTCAGAAAGTTTCATTTTCAGAAAACAACCACATAACTTTAGACACAGAGGGATTTTCTAAGTAATCTGATCAGATACCCTTATATTTGTGATGGGAAATCTGATGCCCTGCAAAATTAAGTGACGTGCTCAGTTACATAGCAAAATAGCAGCAAAACCAGGGCTAGGAGTCAAGTTTCTTAACTCCTAGTCCAGCATTCCTTCTACTATGCCACACATGCAAAATTAAGAAACCAGTCCCAGTTTAACCTTTACTGAGCAGATCTCAAATTCTCTCTCTATATATAAATTAACAGACATAATAATTCCTACTCTCTGTAAACTCCAAGTGTAATGACCTATAGCACATATACAACATTCTCCAAGAGTCTACTATTTCTTTCTTCATATAGTTTGTTAAACACCAATAAAGAAGACGGCAATTCACAAGTTATAATTTGGGGAGGACTATATTCAGACTCAGTTGTTTTTAACACAGGTAAGCCTCTTGGAACAGGAAATGAACTGAGAACAAGGAGAAGCACTAGGCTCTGAAAACCTAGAAAGAAAATTTTGCCAGGAATTTCATCCAAGAAAACACAACCACACAGGACTGAAGACCCTTGAGCACATGGCCCCACATCCCACTGAGGCCTGGTCTTTCCTGACCCCCATGTCCCTTGGCACTGACCTACTGCTGTTATTAAACACAAAATAATTACAGAGAGAGATGTATGTTCTTTCAAAAGAGGGGGAGATGACATCACTACTTTCTACATTTTAAATCACTTGATTATGCAATTCAGAAAATTGCCATATACCCTTTGAGAATGCTCATCATCCAATCAAAACTTTACCCTTGATCCAAAACAGCTGCCCCTTAGTCATCCACCTCTTGGCAACCTGAAGCTTCAATTACGCACAAGCAGAGAGCGTGTCACCCAACCCTCCGAAGAGCTGAGGCCCCACATCACTGACTTAGTTCAACATCCCCCAGCGCCCTCCTTATCAAGCTCTTGAGCTGCCAAAAAGCACTGTACTGAGGGAAAACTACTCAACGGTCTACTGATTTTCTTTTTCTTGACTGTACCACATGGCATGTAGAACGTCTCCCACCAGGGATGGGGCGGGGTAGGGCGGGGCGGGGGGAAGCACAGAGTCTCAGTCACTGGACCACCTAGGAAGTCCTGATATATATTTTTTTAATGCACATATAATATTAGATTCTCATGTTAGGACAGCATATAGTTAATGGAACTGAGTAGTCAAAACAGAGATCCTTTGGATAAAATATGGATGAATGGTCAGATCCCTTAAGTTTTCTCAGAAGATTCTGGAAATTATAAACTTCTAAGACTAAATCCTTTACTTTCTTTTTTCTGGAAATAAAGTGGTGAATAGGTATTAATCAGATCAGATCAGATCAGTCGCTCAGTCGTGTCCAACTCTTTGCGACTCCATGAATTGCAGCACGCCAGGCCTCCCTGTCCATCACCAACTCCTGGAGTTCACTCAGACTCACGTCCATCGAGTCAGTGATGCCATCCAGCTATCTCATCCTCTGTCATCCACTTCTCCTCCTGCCCCCCAATCCCTCCCAGCATCAGAGTCTTTTCCAATGAGTCAACTCTTCGCATGAGGTGGCCAAAGTACTGGAGTTTCAGCTTTAGCATCATTCCTTCCAAAGAAATCCCAGGGACAATCTCCTTCAGGATGGACTGGTTGGATCTCCTTGCAGTCCAAGGGACTCTCAAGAGTCTTCTCCAACACCACAGTTCTAAAGCATCAATTCTTCGGCGCTCAGCCTTCTTCACAGTCCGACTCTCACATCCATACATGACCACAGGAAAAACCATAGCCTTGACTAGACGAACCTTAGTTGGTAAAGTAATGTCTCTGCTTTTGAATATGCTATCTAGGTTGGTAATAACTTTCCTTCCAAGGAATAAGCGTCTTTTAATTTCATGGCTGCAGTCACCATCTGTAGTGATTTTGGAGCCCCAAAAAATAAAGTCTGACACTGATTCCACTGTTTCCCCATCTATTTCCCATGAAGTGATGGGACCGGATGCCATGATCTTCGTTTTCTGAATGTTGAGCTTTAAGCCAACTTTTTCATTCTCCTCTTTCACTTTCATCAAGAGGCTTTTGAGTTCCTCTTCACTTTCTGCCATAAGGGTGGTGTCATCTGCATATCTGAGGTTATTGATATTTCTCCCGGCAATCTTGATTCCAGCTTGTGTTTCTTCCAGTCCAGTGTTTCTCACGATGTACTCTGCATATAAGTTAAATAAGCAGGGTGACAATATATAGCCTTGACGTACTTCTTTTCCTATTTGGGACCAGTCTGTTGTTCCATGTCCAGTTCTAACTGTTGCTTCCTGACCTGCATACAAATTTCTCAAGAGGCAATCAGGTGGTCTGGTATTCCCATCTCTTTCAGAATTTTCCACAGTTTATTGTGATCCACACAGTCAAAGGCATTGGCATAGTCAATAATAACATGGCTTAATAAAGAGGAGAAGCTGAAGGTCTACCCATCACTGACACTGAAGGACTTTGCAGAGAGAAGGAATGAGAATTAAAATCTTTTCGTGACTTGACAAGGCTTTTGATTTTGTTCTGCTTAGCTGTTCCTCAATGCATTGTCAATTACGGACAAAAATCATTCATTCTTTGGTCTGCCCACAACTTGTCAAAGAGGTAAAAATTCTAAACACATTTCACTAAACTTTCATCATCCTCAGATACATTTGTTCTTTGCAGATGAAGCAGTTTATGACTAATATGTAGATATTCCATATTTATTATTGTATATGAATTATTTGTATTTCTCTGAGAAAGACAGCAATTGTAAGGATTAAGGACAGTTCATATGAAGTTAGGCCATTAAGAGGGCCCTGCTGACCACACATCAACATGAGTGAACTTTATTTTTCCTATCATGCTGGTGGATTGTTACAAGCCTCATATAGTCTTTTGCTCTGTCCCCAAATGCCAAATGGCTCATATTTGCAAAATAATGCATGAAGTTAGACTCTAGCTGTGGAAATGACCAGTAAATCAACTTATATGGTGTACCAAGCAATGGCCTTGGGTCCATTTGCCATCACCCAGTCCACTGAGCTAAATCATGGCAACTTTTGACACCACAAAGGTGAAGATCAGGAGGGGACTCACTGAAAACCTAGCTCAGAGTTAATCCCAGGGCCCATAAGGAAAGGTCCTTCTAGGAATAGTGCAGTGTTTTCACCAATAACCCACATAATGGAGGCAAATGTATCACTAATTGTAAGGAAACTACAAGCTGACCCGTCCCTTTGGAAGCAGGAACAGAGGGTGGTCCAGTGACTAAGACTCCGTGCGCCCAGATCAGGGTCCTGGGTTCGGTCCCCAGTCAGGGAACTAGATCTCATATGTTGCAACTAAGAGATCCTGCAGACCACAGCTAAGACCTGGTGCAGACAAAGCATGTGTTAAAAAACAGGAGCAGAACTTCATAATGAGGAACAGTATGTGCACAGCATCTGCTGTATGCCAGGTGCTGTTACAAGAACATACATATGCATTAACTCATTCAGTCCTCCCAGCCAGCCCCAGGCAGCAGGAACTCACAGTCATTTCCCAGACAAGGAAACTGAAGGTTAGAGAGGTTAATGAATAACTCTCTAGTACAAGCAGCCAAATGCTAAGAAAATAAAGTTCTAACAGGACTAATTCAGAGAAGGAAAAACAAACAGCAGAAATAAGATATGGGTGGGGGAGGGCAGTTCCCTGGCAGTCTGGTGATTAGGACTTGGTGCCCTGGCGCCATAATCCCTGATGGGGAACTAAGATCCCACAAGCTGCGCAGCACAGGAACCAAAAAAAAAAAAAACCCCCAAAAGAGAGAAATAAGATATAGGGTTAGAACTAAACTAAGGATAGTAAGGAATAAAAATACCTAGGGGCTCTGCACTAACATTCTAGGGCTGTTACAACACATTTCTATAAGTGTAAAACAAGACAAATTTATTATTTTACAGTTCTGGAGGCCTGAAGTCCAAAACCAAGGTGTTGACAGGGTTGCTTTCTTCTGGAGGCTTGGCGAGAATCTGTACCGTGCCTCTCCACCTTGCGGTGGGTGCCAGCAGCTCTTGGCTTGCAGCCACGTCACGCCAATCTCTGCCTCTGTCTTCACACTGCCTTCCCCTCGTCTCCTCCTTTGATGTCTTTTTAAGACCACGTGTTATTGGATTTAGGGTGGGCCCTAATCCACAGTGATTGCATTTTGATATCTTTACCTTAATAGTAGCTACAAAGACCCTTATTCCAAATAAGGTCATATTAAAATATTTATGTATGTATTTATATACTTGTACATTTATTTGGCTGTGCCAGGTCTTAGCTGTGGCACACAGGGTCTGGTTCCCTAACCAGGGATGGAACCCTGGCCCTCTCCACTGGGAGCATGAAGTCTTAGCCACTGGATCACCAGGGAAGTTCCAAAGTCATATTTGAGGTTCCAAGTGAATATATCTCCAGGGTCAGGGAGGGTTCCTCATATCGGAAAGGGATTCAGGGGCAAGTGTCGTCAACCCTCTACAAGGGGAAACGTGCTGCGCAAAGATGTTTCTGTGGGCCTGCGTGCACGTGTGCTAAGTACTGCAGTCGTGTCTGACTCTTTGCGACCCCATGGACTGTAGCCCACCAGGCTCTTCTGTCCATGAGATTCTCCAGGCAAGAATACTGGAGTGGGTTGCCATGCCCTCCTCCAGGGGGTCTTCTCCACACAGGGATCGAACCATGTCTCTTAAGTCCCCTGCACTGCAGGCAGATTCTTTACCTCTGGTGCCACTTGGGAAGCTCAACGTTGTTTCTACCACTTAAATCCAAAACTAAAAAACAAAGAAGAAAAGAAATCATTTATTGAATCTTAGGAAAAGCCTTCAGAAAACAACCCCAAATAACAGATTTACAGGTTTGAACACCCGTTTCTTGTGTCTATTTTGATAGTTTTGACATAAATGTGCACCTGTGAAATCGTTACCTCAATCAAGATAGGAAGATTTCCATTGCCTCCAAAAGCTTCCATAATCCATCTTCCTGCCCCTTCCTGCACCCCAGCCCCAGCCCCAACTAACCATGGATCTACTTTCTGTTACTATCTGTTTATTTGCTTATCTGCAGCAGCCATCATACAGACCATACTTTTCTGTTTGGCTTCTGTGTTAGTCCTCTCAGGATGCTGGAACACAATACCACAGACTGAGTGGCTTATAAACAACAGACATTTATTTCCCTCAGTTCTGGAGGCTGGAAGTCCAAGATCAAGGAGGCAGCAGCGTCGAGTGAGGGCCCTCTTCCTGGTCATGGAGGTCTAGTTGTACCCGTATGGGGTGGAAGGGGTAGGAAAGTCTGAGGGAACTCTTTTATATCAGCACTAATCCACTCCCATGACTTAATCACCCTGCAAAGTCTCAGCCCTAACGTCATCATCACATTGGGCATCAGGATTTCAACATATGAATTGGCTAGAGGAGAAGACAAACATTCAGACCACAGAAGCTTCTTTTGTTCTACATTTTTCTGAGGTTCGTCTGGGTTGTTGGGAGTATCAATAGTTGTTCAGTCGCTCAGTCGTGTGACACCATGGACTGCAGCACGTTAGGCTTCCCTGTCCTCCGCTATCTCCCAGAGCTTGCTCAAACTCATGTCCATTGAGTCAGTGATGCTATCTAACCTTATCATCCTCTGCCTCCTTCCCCTTTTACCCTAAATCTTTCCCAGCATCAGAGTATCTTCCAATCAGTTGGCTCTTCGCATCAGGTGGCCAAAGTATGGGAGCTTCAGCTTCAGCATCAATCTTTCCAGTGAATAGTCAGGGTTGATTTCTTTTAGGATTGACTGGTTTGATCTCCTTGCAGTCCAAGGGACTCTCAAGAGTCTTCACTAGCACCACACTTGGAAACATCAATTCTTCAATGCTCAGCACTTTATGTGGCCCAACTCTCACATTTGTACATGACTACTGGAAAAACCATAGCTTTGACTATAGGGACCTATGTCAGCAAAGCAATATCTCTGCTTTTTAATATGCTGTCTAGGTTTATCATAACTTTCCTTCTAAGGACCAAGCGTCTTTTAATTTCATGGCTACAGTCACCGTCTGTAGTGATTTTGGAGCCCAGAAAATAAAGTTTGTCCCTGCTTCCACTTTCCCCTCCTTCTATTTGCTGTGAAGTGATTGGACTGGATGCCACGATCTTAGTTTTTTTGTTTTTAATTTACATATTTTAATTGGAAGATAATTACTTTACAATATTGTGGTGGTTTTTGCCATACATCGACATGAATCAACCATGGGTGTACATGTGTCCCCCATCCTGAACTCCTCTCCCACCTCCCTCCCCACCCCATCCCTCTGCGTTGTCCCAGAGAACCAGTTTTGAGTGTCCTGCCCCATGCATTGAACTTGCACTGGTGATCTACTTTACACATGGTAATACACATGTTTCAATGCTATTCTCTCAAATCATCCCACCCTTGCCTCCTTCCACAGGGTCCAGAAGTCTGTTCTTTACATCTGTGTCTTTTTTGGTGCCTTGCATATAGGGTCACTGAGATCTTAGTTTTTTTTAATGTTGAGTTGTAAGCCAGATTTTTCACTCTCCTCTTTTACTCTCATCAAGAGGCTCTTTAGTTCCTCTTCACTTTCTGCCATTTGAATGGTATCATCTGCATATATGAGGTTATTTATATTTCTCCTGGTAATCTTGATTCCAGCTTGTGATTCATCCAGCCCAGCATTTCACATGATGTATTCTGCACAGAAATTAAATAAGCAGGGTGACAATAAGCAGGAATCCCATCACCTCCACTCGCTTTGTTAGTAGTAATGCCTAAGGCCCACTTGACTTCACACTCCAGGATGTCTGGCTACAGGTAAGTGATCACACTATTGTGGTTATCTGGGTCATTAAGACTTTTTTGGTATAGCTCTGTGTATTCCTGCTATCTCTTCTTAATCTCTTCTGCTTCTGTTAGGTATCAATAGTTCATACTTTTTTTTATTGCTGTGATGTCCTATTATATGAACACAGCACAGTTTGTTTATTCACTTCTTAAAAGATTTTCAGTTAATGAATTAATCTGATATTGCAAGATTGGAGGAGCGATGAGGGAACATGAAGGGTAATTTCTCAGATCTGATCTGGGTTTTCTCTTTCTTTCCCCCACTCTCTCCCTGCCTAACCTCCAGGTTACTCTCACATGCTCAGGCCATGCCCACACTTCTTTCCCCAGCCCTCATTGCTTCAGCCATTAGCCCAATGCTGGCCATTTGCTGCTAGATTCCAAATTGGAGTGAAGGGTCCCAGTTAGGCAGCAGTTGAAACCTCCTTTAGATGCTTCTCATCAGCCTCTCCTGAGGCCTGCCCTTCTCCCCATGTCTGCCTGGGTCCCCCACACCCCTGCTCTCACGTGCATAGCCTTCCTTCCTCTATTTTCCTCTTCTGAGTTGCCTACGCCAACTCGCCAGCACTTGGATGGGGTCCACTGCCTCTTCTCCAGCATCCATGCTCAACAGCCTTGCCCAGAAAGCACCCTGTTGCTGGCCCCAGCCCACATCCGCACAGTCTGGGGCTTCTGCTGGATATATCTCAGTCACTTAGTTAAGAGAGGCAGCGTGGTGGTGTTCGAGAGTGCCGAACCTGGGGTAGGCCACCGTGTCCCAGCTGTGGGCGCGGGGCACCTGTCTCCTCATTAACAGGCTGGGGACAGTGATAGTCCTACTTCATACGGCCATCATGAAGAGCTGAGATTTATTTGTGAATAACTTAGAACAGTATTTAGCACTTAATAAGTACTGCTGACAAAGGTCCATGTAGTCAAAGCTAATTTTTCCAGAAGTCATGTACAAATGTGACAGCTGGACCATAAAGAAGGCTAAGCACCGAAGAACTGATGCTTTCAAATTGTGCTGGAGAAGAATCTTGAGAGTCCCTCAGCATGGAAATCAAACCGATCAATCCTAAAAGAAATCAATCCTGAATATTCATTGGAAGGACTGATGCAGGAGCTGAAATTCCAATACTATATTGGCTACCTGATGTGAAGAGTGGACTCATTGGAAAAGACCCTGGGAAAGGGTCTGCTGGGAAAAGGGAAAAGATGCTGGGAAAGACTGAGCACAGGAGGAGAAGGGGACACCAGAGGATGAGACGGTTGGATGGTATCACCAACTCAATGGACATGAGTTTGGGTAAACTCCGGGAGTTGGTGATGGACAGGGAGGCCTGGTGTGCTGCAGTCCATGGGGTCACTAAAAGTTGGACAAGACTGAGCGACTGAACCACAACAAAGCATTATATATGTTTTCCATAAAATAAAGATAAATGTTCAAGTACTCTTTCTCACCACAAATAATTCTATTTGTATTCACAGATTTATTCATCCAAAGATTATTTATTGAGAGTCTCTCTGTGCCAGGGACTCTTCTAAGAGCTGGGGAATAAAGCAGTGAACACAACATAACACAAACTACTTTCTACTAGGGAAGAGAAACACACGAATTGACAATTAAAAATACAGACCATGTCTGTTAAGTGCTACGAGGAAATATATAGTAGTCTAAGAGGAGGACTTGGAATTCCCAAGGGTGGGTTGGAGTGGACTGGGCTGAACAAGAGGGCTATAGTTAGGTCAATCGGGAGGGGTCTTGCTGGGAAGGCACTCTCTGAGGGAAGACCGGGATGTGCTCAGGGAGGGTGCCATGGGCTGTCTTTGGAAAGCGCATCCTTGGCAGTGGAAATAACAGGGGCAGAGGCCCAGAGGCCCTGGCACCCAGCGGTCCGGGGCCACTGTGGTTTGGCTGACTGTGGAGGGGTACAGTTTGCTGACTTTTCATTTCATATGTTCTACGTGCTGTTGGAACCGCTTGACCGTGATGTTTACATTTAAAAATGACTTTTGACATTCTGCACCCCACCCCCAAATGTTTAGGGATTGAGACTTTGATGGAATTTAGAGCCTCCACACTTCTCAGCATACAGATACAGTGCTGGACACGGTGCTATAGAAATGCGGTGAGCCGACAGCACGGCACTGTGGTTACACCACCACCGCGATGCTGGGACGCCTGGGGAGCAGGGCCGCTGGGAATGATGCTCTTATCCCCAGGGCCTCACTAGATGACTGACTGCATCCAAAGAGGAATTTGGAGATAGTTGAGGAGCTTGGCAGAGAGTAACTAAGATAATAAAAGAATTGGAAAATAAATTCAGGGGGGACATTTTAGGAGCGGAGCATGCAATTACTTAGCTGAAAGCAGAGATGCTTATGTGTTCTTATCCATTTCCACTGAGAACAAATCAGAAGAAAATTGGCTTAACTTGCAGCAAGATGACTTTAAGGATATTTGTAAAGCCACCACCAAACAAAAACAAAACAAAACAAAAACACTGCAGACTGTTTGACTCCCAGCCTCTAAAATTACTGAAAGGAGGCTAAGTCACTTCAGCTGTCTCTGTCTGCGACCCCATGGACTGCAGCATGTCAGCTACCCTGTCCTTCGCCATCTCCCAGAGCTTGCTCAAACTCACGTCCATTGAGGTTAATGACGCCATCCAACCATCTCATCCTCTGCAACCCTCTTCTCCTTTGCCTTCACTCTTTTGAGCATCAAAGTCTTTTCTAATAGATATACTTTCCCCTTCCTTTCAATACACACACACATATTTTTATCCGTAATTTTTAACCTTGCTATCAGATTATTTCTAGAGCTATGTATTATTAAGCAAATCAGTCATTTAAAAACTACAAAAAGTAGGAAGCTTAGCTAACATCTCCCTAGAATTCTGCCTAATAGCAGGAAATCTGAGTACATTTCTCCAAGTATAGCTTATTGGCGTTCCACTGAACTTCTGCGGTACACTGAATCAGTTATACACTATGCAATTCTAATTTTAAAAAATTTAAGCTTAAAGATACCCATGTTCCTCATTATTGTGTTTTAGACATCCACTTGGTGGTCGTGGCCCAATTCATAGTCATTTCTCCCTCTCTGGAATGGCCTGTGACACAGCGGTGGCCCCTGAGGAAGCTGGTCTTGCCGGGGCTTTGGCTGGGCTCGCTGGCAGATCTTCGGTAGCTTTGTCAGTCACAAGGAGGTAACTGAACGCTCTGACAGTAGTCCGTGTTCACAGAGACCCTGCTGTGCCTCACACAGTTCTGAGATCCCTAAAGCATTATTCCCTTCTGCCTCACAACTTTATGAAATAGTGTTAGAAATGTAACATTGTACAGGTAAAACTTTAAAATACATGTGGTTGATTCATGTCGCCGTATGGCAAAACCCATCACAATATTCGACGCATGAGACAGGGCGCTCAGGGCTGCTGCACTGGGATGACCCTGAGGGATGGGATGGGGAGGGAGGTGGTGGGGGGTTTCAGGACGGGGAACACATGTACAGCCAAGGCTGACTCATGTGAATGTACGGCAAAAACCACTACAATACTGTAAAGTAATTAGCTTCCAATTAAAATAAATTAATTAAAAAATAAATTAATTAACAAAAAAAAGAAATGGAAAGGGAGAAAATATAACCCATGTTAATCCAATCTTTCAAAAGAACACAGAGTGCACTGAAAATCAGAGCTAGATCATTCATAAAAGTCTTCTGTAAGAAGCAACAAAGAAAGAAGTATAATAATTAAATTAACTTAGGAAAACCCAAAAAAGAGTAGAGAAATCAAAGAAGAATTAAATGTAAAAGTGTAGTTGTAAATACAACTAAATTTGAAATAAAAAATACATATGTATATGGATTTTTCCAAAAAGTTAAAAATATAAATATAAAAAATAAATAGGTGAAGGTTTGCTGAGCATTTTTAATACCAGGAAAATCTCATTCAGTAATTTGAATGCCTTATAAAGCAAAAAGCACAAACAATAACAGGGGAAAACTGATAAATAGAACTGTATCAAAATTTAAACACAACTGGTCTTCTGGGGAATTCTTTGGTGGTCCAGTGGTTAGGACTCTGTACTTTCACTGCTGTGGCTCAAGTTCAATCTCTGATCACGGAACTAAGATCCCCTGCAAACTGTGAAGAGTAGCCAAAAAAGAAAATCTAGTCTCTAAAAGACACCATTAAGAAAATTAAAAGGCAAACAAACCACAGATTGGAAGAAAATATTAGCAACTCTATCTGACAAAGAACTTGTATCCAGACCATATAAAGACTCTTACAGCCCAATAATCAGAAAACAAATAACTCAATAAAAAAATTGGACAAAAAATTTGAACAGGCACTAGCAACAGAGAGTGTTGAACGGTCAATAAGCACATAACGGGACTTCCCTGGTGTCCCAGGGGTTAGGAACCTGCCTTCCAACGCAGGGGACGTGGGATTGATCCCTGGTCAGAGAACTAAGGGTTTATAGCTTATAGCTCAGTCTGTAAAGAATCTGCCTGCAATGCAGAAGACTGGGGTTTGATTCCTAGGTCGGGAAGATCCCCTGGAGAAGGGAATGGCAACCCACTCCAGTATTCTTACCTGGAGAATCCCGTGAATAGAGGAGTCTGGCAGGCTACAGCCCATGGGGTCTCAAGAGCTGGGCATGACTTAGCGACCAAACCACCACCACCAGGGAACTAAGACCCCACACGCCTTGAAGTATATAAAGCTGCCTGCTGCAACTATGGTTCCATGAACCCGCAGCTAGAGAGAAGCCCGCGTGCTATAACAGAGATCCTGCGTGCCACAACTAGGGCCCAACTCAGCCAAGGATAAATAAACAATATTAAAAAGTAAGCACATAAGATGCTCAACACCATTAGCCATCTGGAAGATGGAAATTGAAACTACAATGAGAGATACCACTATATAACCACTAGAATAGCTAAAATTAAAAAGTTTAACATTGACATTACCAAAAGTTGTCAAAGACGTGGAGCTGGAATTCTTACACACTGTTTGTAGGAATAGAAAATAACACAACCACTAAAGGAAAATATTTTGATGATTTGTTATACAGGTGAACACATATGTATCATACAACCCAACAATTTTCACTCCTAGGTAATTACTCAAAAGAAATAAAGTCTTGTCTAGTAAAGATTTGTAACAGAATGTTCATAGCCCATGTCTGGAAAAAACCCAAATGTCCATCCATAAAAGGACATTGTGGAAAATAAACTATGGTCTAATCCTTGCAATAGAGCACTATCCAGCAATAAAGAGGAAGAAACTGCTGACATGCACAACATAGATAAATCTCAAAAATATTACACTGAGTGAGTGAAGCCAGACACAGAAGAATACATACTGTATGAATCCACTTGTATGAATGCCAATTAACCTGCAGTGGCAGAAGGGAGAAGACCAGTGCTTACCCGGGGCTGGGGGAGGATGCAGAATGGCAGTCAAGGGGCACAGGCGACTTTGGGGGATGGTGGAAGTACTGTGTGTGTTGATGGTGTGGGGGGTACGCAGGTGTTGATAAGTGGACAAACAAAGCCACCTGCTCTAGGAGTAAACAAAGGATGTGACAGCCATCAAGCCACCAGCCACTGCGGCCACCCTCATCTGGGCATCCTGAGGGGTCTGGGATGGAGAAATTAGGATACTGGTTCGAGATGGCTAAGGTCCTTCTCCAAGAAATGACCTCAACTAAGTCCCGATTCTTGCATCTTCCCATACATAGAAAAGCTCTAAGTTCATTAACTTGAGATGTCTGTTTTTCTTTAATCAACAGTAATTTGATGGTCCAACTACCTGGTTTTTGTTGCAAAAACTAGACATCCCAACCCACTCCAGTATTCTTGCCTGGAGAATCCCATGGACAGAGGAGCCTGGTGGGCTATGATCCATGGAGTTGTGGAAGAGTTGGACACAACTTAGTAACTAAACAACAACAAATAGCAACAAACTGTCAGCTTGGTGTGTAATCTTCCAGCATTTTTTAAAGTGAAAGACACTTAACTGTACAATACCATACACAAACACACACTCCTAAAATTGCCTTTTCATTCTTATTTTGGAGACCTTTCTATATCACCAGGGATACATTCGCCTCATTCTTTTTTTTTTCTTGCTCTGAATTTTATTATATTTTCAGCTGTTACTTGCTTTTAATGTTGAACAGAGTAACAGTCTTATGAAATACAGCCGGAGATGTGATTGGGGCCTTATTTTAAAAAGACTTAGCAGATTGGTGACATACTTATATAAACACAAGCATGATTGAAGGTGTTTGATCTGGGTTATGGAAAGATGAATAAAATATTTTAAGATTGAAAAAAACCCCCAAATCTAGGCATCCTGGCTCCTCCCTTCCCTCTTCCGAACAGTCTCTCAGAGCTACCTGAGGGGCTGGCTCCCAGACTTAGGTCCTCAGCTGCTGCTGCTAAGTCACTTCAATCCTGTCCAACTCTGTGTGACCCCATGGACTGCAGCCTACCAGGTTCCTCCATCCATGGGATTTTCCAGGCAGTCTACCAAATAAAACATAATCCTCCACTTTTAGGCTGTACTTTTCTTTTTTCAGTCGACATACACTTGTCAAAGCTCAGTGATCTATGCACCAAAAACAGGAGCAGTTTATTGTAAGTTAGACCTCTTAACAGAGGCAATTTCACCTCTTCCAGTATGATGACAACCACTCTGACTCCTTGCTTTACTTAGGGCTTCTCCTTCCCTGGTTCCTTTATACTTTCATCCTGGAAACCTGAGTGGAGCTATGAGGAAAGACTGAATTTTTTCTTCTTCTGGATTGTACTTCCTTCTCCCAGTGCTTGTGAGGTTTCTGACCTTCTAGAATTACCCCAAGGAGGGAGAATTGGGGAAAGATGGTCACAGGCTTTTGGTACAGATAGAATCGGACACTGGTACCCTAGGGGCCTGGCAGAGGCAGGGGCCTGAGGGTTGCTGGGTTGGGAGCCCCGGTTGGAATCCCCATGGTGTGGCTGCTGCTGAGCATCAGGGCCGCGTCACTCAGGGTCAGCCTCATGAAGACTCTCCCTTTGTCAAGGCCCAACCCCTCTTCCTCTCCCAATCATCCTCTCTGGAGCCAGGGCCTCTTGACATGGCTCCCACAGACCCTCAGGGGAGAGGGGCTGGCCCCACGGCTGGGGGGGCAGCAGGACCCCCGATGTCACCGTCTCCTTCTCCCTCTGCTCTCACGCCAGTCCTTAGGCTCTTAGAGCATTTGCGATGAGCGTCAAATTTGGACAGGTCCCCTCCAATTTCCCTTTGTCACTTGGTAGTACTCTTGCCTGGAAAATCCCATGGATGGAGGAGCCTGGTAGGCTGCAGTCCATGGGGTCGCTAAGAGTTGGACATGACTGAGCGACTTCACTTTCATTCATTGGAGAAGGAAATGGCAACCCACTCCAGTGTTCTTGCCTGGAGAATCCCAGGGACGGGGTAGCTGGGTGGGCTGCCGTCTATGGGGTCGCACAGAGTCAGACACGACTGAAGCGACTTAGCAGCAGTAGCAGCAGCATAAGGTGAGCAAGAAGCACCCGGGCCCTCTGCCATGGGTGGGGGCTGGACAGGGAGGCTCACACGCTGATGACAAATCCAAAGAGCCAAAGAAGGCCTCGTGGTGGGTGACAGGCTGAGGGCCACGAGGCAGGCAAGTCCCCACCTTCGTAGTCCATCCCAGAGAGCTTACCTTGCTTTTGCTCCTGAGTGTGGGTAGCAACTGCTGATTTTTTCTTGATGTTTGGAGCCTCTGATCTCACTAACACAGAAAGCATTCTGTGTTGGCATTTTAGTTACATCCATAAGATTGGTGACCGTAAATATCTACAAACAAATCCTGATACTTCCATGAAAATACTATTCCAACACTCTGAAATTCAAATGGATCATCTTTATGACATGGTAATAGATCCTTTACAGTTATCATCATATAGAATTTTCTCTTTGTAAACAGCCTGTTTTACAAGTATGATTTGAATTTTTAATATTGGAAACTTTTTTTTTTTTTTTTACAATAGAAGAACAGTTCAGTTCAGTGGCTCAGTTGTGTCCGACTCTTTGCAACCCCATGAACCGCAGCACGCCAGGCCTCCCTGTCTATCACCAACTCCTGGAGTCCACTCAAACCCATGTCCATTGAGTCAGTGATGCCATCCAGCCATCTCATTCTCTGTCGTCCCCTTCTCCTCCTGCCCTCAATCTTTCCCAGCATCACGGTCTTTGCAAATGAGTCAGCTCTTCGCATCAGGTGGCCTAAGTATTGGAGTTTCAGCTTGAACATCAGACCCTCCAATGAACATCCAGGACTGGTTTCCTTTAGGATGAACTGGTTGGATCTCCTTGCAGTCCAAGAGACTCTCAAGAGTCTTCTCCAACACCACAGTTCAAAAGCATCAATTCTTTGGCACTCAGCTTTCTTTATAGTCCAACTCTCACATCCATACATGACCACTGGAAAAACCATAGCCTTGACTAGACAGATCTTTGTTGGCAAAGTAATGTCTCTGCTTTTGAATATGCTGTCTAGGTTGATCATAACATTCCTTCCAAGGCGCAAGCATCTTTTAATTTCATGGATGGAGTCACCATCTGCAGTGATTTTGGAGCCAGAAAAATAAAGTCAGCCGCCGTTTCCACTGTTTCCCCATCTATTTGCCATGAAGAGATGGGACTGGATGCCATGATCTTAGTACAAGAACAGCCTTCACTATAACTTTTTGTGCCAAGGGAATTTTCTTAGAATCAATTGCTTTTTCTGAAAAGTACCAATAATGTAATACCATCAATTTATTTGGGCAACTCTGACAATTCATGTATTCTTTAGACCAGCTTCTCCATGTAGGCAAATCTTATTTTCTCATTCTTTCTCTTCTGGTTGTTTCTTAGGGTCTGGAAGAGCAGGCTCCTTTAGATAGGAAGAGAGACGGGTGGCAGACAGGGAGTGGCTCTGATTCAGTCAGAACTCAGGGAAGAAAGGCCCTGGCTCTGGAGAGCCGTGTTCCCTTCCAGTGCCTTGGCAGCTGGGGCAGCACTTGAAAAGCCGCCTTCAGCTGCACTGGCGCCATCTTAGATTCTGTGTAACTCTAGAAGATCTGTCGCGGGCTGTCCCCGGAGCCCTAACAAGAGTTCCGTCCACAGTGACAAAGCATGAGAATGAGGCTCTTCCAGTGCCTCTTACAGGTTTTATAAAGAGGATACGCTTCAAGTTTTTATAGATTCGCCTGAGGTTGAAGCAGTGTTTCCTTAACCCTCCATATTTCTTCTGCTTCAAAACCAGGAAATGGTGGAGATATCACATCCCATCTTTAATCTCCAGTTCGGGTCAGCCTCCCTGCATCACAGAATGTCAGAGCCAAACGTAACCCTAGAGGCCCTCACATCACAGATCAGGAGACCGTGACCCAGGGAGGCCCAGTGGCCCAGTTCCCACCGGTCAGATCAGACTGCAGACTCGCCAGGCTGTCCCCAGGGCTCTTGATACCTGTGCTGGAGAACTGCGCTGTGGGACTGCCCTGTGCACTGCAGGATGTTTAGCAGCATCCCTGGCCTCTCCCCACCTCTTCCCCCTCCTCCATGGCAGCAGCTCCACGTGTCTCCAGACACTGCCCGATGCCCCATGGGGGTGCGGAAAGAACCGGCCCTGGCTGAGAACCACTGGTCTAGCGATTCTGTTGGCCCTCTGCCCACGGTGATAAGGGATGCCCAGTTTTAATGACCACAGTCATCATGTGACTTTCATGACGACTGGTGGCTGTCAGTGGCTAAGTGGCTTATGTAGCCAGTGGCTAAGTGGTCCAGTGGCTAAGACTCTATCCTCCCAACGCAGGGGGCCTGGGCTCCATCCCTGGTCAGGGAACTAGATCCCACATGCCACAACTCAGGATCCCACATGCTGCAACAAAGACCAGGCACAGTCAAATAAAGAAACAAATCTTTAAAAATAAATAAATAACAATGGTTCGGAGAAGGGAATGGAAACCCACTCCAGTATTCTTGCCTGGAGAATCCCATGGACAGAGGAGCCTGGCGGGATGCAGTCCATGGGGTCACAGAGCATCGGACATGACTGAGTGGCTAACACACACACGACAATGGCTGCCTCCACAAGTGCCCCTTCTGGAGGCCCCTTCCCACAGCCAACTGCTAATGGAACCCAGTCTTTCTCATCCAGCTGCTCCTCAGCGAGAGGCAGCCCTGGGTGGGTTCAGAGGCCGGCGGGAGTCAGGTTTGCTCACATGGCCTCCTGTCTCTGTACAGCCTCCCCGACGCCTTTCTGAGCTCTGGGGAGTGGGGGTGTGCCCTCCCTGACAGTGTACCTCACCCCACGGCCGCCCCTACTGCCTTCAGGGCTAGGGACAAAGCAGAAACACACCAAGGCCACTGGCTAAACAGCTCTTAGGGAGGCTCAGCTCTGTTCAAAAACAAAGGCACAGCTGCTTGGATCACACGTGGATATCAGAGCGAAGGTGAAAGGATCACCCCCTGGAAAGGGACTGGAGGGCAGCCCGCTATGGCTTAAGACCCACAGAACCATCCGGGACCCTACGGGCCATGCACTCCGGAGCGGGGTAGGGGGAGCTGGGTGGGGGTGCGTAAGGCCTCCAAGCCCGACATTTTCTTTTCACTTGATGTAAATGAGGCTGGAACTGAGTAAACCTCAGGTAAGAAGACCAATACAGCAAAAATGAAATCACTCCTGAGATTTCCAAGTGCACATGCTAAGTAAATAGCTGTACGGTGAGGAGTCTGTCACTTGAGGAATAACTATATTAGGTGTTCTTTCGGTCAGAAAGCTTGTATGGAACTCTGCTGTCAGGAGACTACAGCCAATGAAAGAAACGTTCATTCACCCATTCATTTCGGAATCACTGAATAAATACTCAGGAAGAATGTATGTGTAATTCCCTGGCTCACTGTGGAGCTGTGCTCCTGAGGCAACATCAGAATGCCCAGATGGGGAATTTATCTCGGAAAACGGTCACTGAAAATGGACACTACTTGACTCCCCAGACAAGGCACGGCATCCCCTCCACAGGGAAGGTAATGACGGGGCAGACGGTGCTCGGTGTGGCCACGGGACACCGGGTGTGAGGAGGGGGCTGCGCTCCTGCTGAGGGTCTCGTGTCCGAGAGACTCCACACCACCTCCTGAGGACTGCTGGAAGCATCCTGGATTCTAGAGCGCCCATCCTGGCCAAGCACGCCGGGGACTATCACTGTGAGGCCAATCACAGAGCACAATGCTGGACCCAGTCACACCTGGGTCCTCACACCAGGGATCCAGAGCCAATGCGGCCCCTCCCAGTGCCCAGGGGACCTCCTGCTCCTCAAGCTGCTCCTTATCCTCATGGTTGTGGAATATTTGTTTTCCCCGCTTCATTTCATACCTTGAAGCCCTAATTCCCGTATGGCCACATTTGAATACAGACCCTCAAGGAAGTAATAAAAGCTAAAAGAGGTCATAAGGGTGGGTCCTGATCTGACAGAATTAGTGTCCTCATAAGCAGAGAGCTCTGCTTTCTCTCTCTCCACTGAGGACACAGCAAGAAGGTGCCCATCTGCAAGCCAGGAAAAGAGAGAAGTCTCCAGAACCCAGCCATGCTGGTACCCTGATCTCAGACTTATGAGAAAATAAATTTCTGTTGCTTAAGCCACCCAGGCTGTGGTATTTCGTATGGTAGTCCTAGAAAACAAATAGCCCAGGAATAACCCCTGCCCAAAGGAAAAGACCCTTGGTTGCCCCACTCCACTCCAGAAGCTCATCACTGTGTAGCCCAGAATTTACACTACTAAGTGGTCCTTCATGCTTTACCCCGATGCTCTACTGAATCTCTGTGAGGTTGGCAACTGTTATCCTCACTTTGCAGATGAAGAATATGAAGCTTAAAACAGTTAAGAAAGTTTCCCAAAATAAGACTGACCTGAGCTGGAATTACACAGAACACAGTTGTGAAAGCTCCTATGGTCCTCTGACCCACACCTGCAAGGCACCTCTGTTGGGATGTCTTTCTCACTGTGAATCTCTGACTTTCTTGCTTATTCCTTCGTGGGATGTCCTAGGCTCTCTCTCACCCACAGGCCAAGCCCCTGCATTCCTTGGCCTCTCTCCTAACTAAGCTTCCTACACACAGCTGCAGACTCGGATTGCACTTATCTGACCCCGATCCCGCACCATCCTCTCCCTTCCTCTCCAGCCCTTTGGACCATCCTGCCTTACCCCTTGGGTGTAGCCCAGGTTCACAGCACCTGCATGCAGAGCTGTGGCCGAAGGTGTGGTCCCCATCCCTGTGTCGACTTTTGTCACCTTCTCAGCGCAGCCCTCCTCCAGCTCTCATGGAAGCCCTCAGCAGACATCTCTTTCTTCTACTTTGCACAATGCATACCCTCCAAGAACATTCATCATCCTGCTGGGGCCATAGGGCTTTGTCATGGGCATGGAAAATAACGCAGTGGTGGAACATGCAGACGAGTGTGAGGGGGGGAAGCGGCCCATTCATCATCTCCCAGGGATGGTCGAGACACAAAGACTGTGTGTTCAGAGAGAGGGTCGCAGTGCTCCAGCACAGGCAGGACAGGTTCCGGAGCAAGTGGCTCTGAGACATCATCATGTGGTGGGGCCCACACTTCGGGGAAAGACATCTGTTCATTTACGCATCAAATCTTTATTATGCTCCAGGTCCTGTGCTCAGTGTTGGCTATGCAGCAGTGAACAAGCTCCCTGGGGAAGTCAGACAACAGTTCGGTCTGTGTCTGGACCGCAGACTGGGACAAGGGCTCTGCAGGACTAACCAGGCTGATGTGATAGAGGGCCCAGAAGACAGGAGAGCATCAGGAGCAGCTGGGGGGAGGAGCAGGGCTCAGGTAGGAAAGCCCTTTTTCGAGCAGGGGGAACGCAAAGAAGCCGATGGTGCTGGAAGACAGTGACAGTTTTTCTAATTTAACTCAAGAATTAAATTATTCTGAAACACCTAATGCTTTGAGGTGGAAATCCACAAAATCTATATGAACGATTCTATATTGTACTCACCCCAGATACTGAAAATGAAGTTTAAAAAATCTGATTGAAATATGGTTGATTTACAGTGTTGTGTGTTTCTGTGACTCATACACACATATAACCGAACTCCCACTCTACCCCTCCCCCGGCCCTCCATGGCAATCACGATTCTGTGTCTGTGAGTCTGCTTCCGTTTCTTAGGTAAGTTCACTTGGGACATATTTTCGATTCTACGTATAAGTGATATCATATGGTATTTGTCTTTGTCTGACTTACTTCACTTAGTATGATCATCTCTGGGTCCACTCATGTTCCTGCAAATGGCATGGTTCTGAGAATGAGCTCTGGTTCATCTTCAGTAACGCTGACACTGTGTGAATGCCTACTGCACAGCAGGCTCTGTGCTCTCTGCCTTCGTTTTCATTTAATAGCTCTCGTAATACTAATAACAGGCCTACGTGGTGGGCCCTACTCACAGAGGAGAAAACTGAGTCACAGGCACACACTGCCAAGGTCACACGGCTGAGGAATGGCAGACGGGGCTCAAACCCGTGCCTGCGCTCAGTCATCACACCACCTCTCGCGTCTTCCTCTAAGGCCCTTGGAGAAGGGCAGTTACATTAAGAAGCATGTCTGTACTCCAATCGCTTCACTATTTCCAAGTTCTATGACCTCAAAAAGTACTCAGTACAACGGTTCAGGCTACAGCCTCAGGAGGCTCACCATCCTGGCACCCCACCGGTTCCACTCCTGATTCTGAACCACAGGGTTTCTTCTTCACCTGCTGCCACTCATCATGTGTTCAAGGGTCTCAGCTTCACCTGTAAAATGGGCTGTGAGTCCCCAAGTGGATAGGGAGCCTTCTTAGACCCTCCCCATCTCTCCCCTCTGACACCAGAAGGGGTCAGAGGCCCAGAGGAAGCAAGCTGCTCGTTAGGACCCAGTCACACCGTTTCCCAGAGAACGCCCATTTCTAAAGGCGGAGTGCTGCACTGCCAGACCCTCAGGGTGGGGAGCAGATGGCAGACAACTGTCTGGAGGGCGGAAACCCACGTCTCCCGACTCCTGAGCAGCACCTCCCCCAGGACAGGCTGCCCGGCGTCATCTGGGGACAGGCAGGCAGTAGCCATGAGCTGGGCCCTGGAAGGGGCAGGGCGGCCACCAAGCATCTGACAGCCCCAACCAGCGGGCAGCCATGCGTCTGCCAACGTGCAGCCTTGGTCTGCGGGGAGGCTGCAGACTCGTCACTGCCGCATCTCCAGGCATCCTGGCCCCGAGTTCTTTTTTTAATATATTTATTCATTTGGCCACGCTGGGCCTCAGTTGCAGCACATGGGATCTTGGAGTTTCACTGTGGCATGTGAGCTCTTAGGTGCAGCGTGTGGAATTTCATGGATCCTGGGGCCCCTGCGCTAGGAGCACGGAGCCTTACTGGCCTCTACTGCTTACCCTAGGTAGATGAGGAAAGGTTGAAAACTGTCTTCAGACTGGCAGGAGGCAGGAGGTGGGGCCACAGCATCTGGAAGGTCTTTGCTTGGGGTTAGTCTGCCTGATGTTTCCTTGGGGAAACAAAGAGCAGTGGATTTTTTTTTTTTAATATTTTTATTATTATTTATTTACTTGGCTGCACCAGGTCTTAGCTGCAGCATGTGGGATCTTTAGTTTCAGCATGCCAACTCTTCATTGTGGCACTTGGCATCAGGTTTCCTGACCAGGGATCGAACCCAGGTCTCTTGCACTGGGAGCCTGGAGTCTTAGCCACTGGACCACAGGGGAAGTCCCTGGGCAGTGACCCTTCACCCTGCTCAGTGGCCTTCCCAATCTGACTCAGACCTTGGCCATCACACGGTTACTGCCTGTGTGCTGGAAACGCTGCCCTGGCCTGAAACTTGTGATTGGAGCTCACAGGGCCTCCAGAATTGCCTCCTTCCCCTCGCCTGCCTCTTAAGGGCTTTCTGGAGAGGCAGTATGGTTGAATGGTTAATGGGAACTGATTAGATGAGATCCCATCTCTTCTGTGAGATCTGGGCAGGTCACTGAACCCCTGTGGGCCTCTATTTCCTCCTCTGTAAAGTGGATTTAGCCATGGGATCCACTTCAGAGAGTGGTGATGAGAACACACAAGTTGGTACTTAGAAGGGGCAAGGCTTGCTATATGATGGTTAGCTCTTGTTATGATTATTACAATCACAAATGTTCATTCTCCTGTAGTCCTTTTCCTCAACTCTTGTCACACTCTACACCTCCAGAGGGCTCTATGGGACACTTGGGACAGGTGACAGGCACATCTCTGAGGGCTGGGCACCACTGGCACTCAGGACAATGCCTGGTACGGTGGGCACTTGGTATATATTTACTGAATGAATGAATGCAGATTTCTGCAGGACGCCTAGGATCTAGCAGGAGTAGGTACTCAGTATTTTTCCCAAGGGATTATTTTTGTTTTTTTAATTTATAGGCAAGACTGCACCCCTCAAGCTGTCTTTCAAAGGCTTTCTGCTCGCACAGCTAAGACTTGGGACCAGGAACCCTGCCTTTGCTTACTGCCATGTCCCAATTAGTGCCAGAGCCTGTCTAGAGCCTCATTTTCCTGAGAAGAAGAATAATGCCCAATCCTAGGTCAAAAAGAATGAGATGACACAGGAAATGTGCCATGAGCTTCACAAAAGAAAACCTTACTATAATTATTACCATAAAGCGACATTATTTAGCATGCAACCCAAAACGCATTGAGTCAATGGGGCTGTTCATTTACTGAAGATCAAGGAGTCCCTTGTTTAGTTCCCTTCCCAGAGGCAAGGGTACAGTGTTCATAGCTAGCTCTCTGAAGATACAGCAAATCCACTTACTCACTGCAGCTTTCAAATGCAGGTTGAACAGACCTGTCCTCTTCTCCTCACCAGCTTAAGTAAACCTTAGTATGTACTCTGAACACTGGACACAGTTTGGAAGAGATTCCAGGGCTTCCTTGCTTGTAGGGTAAACTGTTAGAGATCTGGTGAGGACAGTCTTACAGATAAGGCTGTCTTCCCCCCAGGTTGGCATCCTGCACACAGGCGCGGCCATCCCCACTGCGGTCCCCAGCGGGTGTGCTGTGCACACCAGGTGTCCGGCCTTGCTGGACACTGCCACAAACAGGTGTCAATCTTCTGCACACTCCTTAGACACCACTGGAGTGTCAATCGACCTTGCCCACAGGACTGCAGCTTCTGTTGGCTTCCAAATTCAGCCGTCTGAAAAAATCTTGTCATTATGCTTTAAAAGTGACTTATGCTTCATTTTCTGCACACTATGTACCATGAGAACCCAGAATCTTTGTATTAAGATGAAGCTAACAGCAGTTTAGCAAGGGCTTCATGACTCAATAGCATCCTTGATTTTCCAAGGTGGGCTCGATAGGACAGAAGCAAACAAGAGATAGCAGGAAAATTAAAAAGTTGGCAACAAGAAGGCTTGAAACAGGAGGGAAGGGGGCAGGGCACAACCTTTAAAAGAAGGACAGAGCTCGAGGACGAGACACAGGCTAGCCAGAACCAAACAGGCCCAAGATGGTGAACAAGCTGACTTCCACCAGACCTTGAGCCTCAGCATCTACACACTGGAACACATCGGTAAGATAGATGACACACCCACAGCCGCGTGTGACTGTGACAGTCCCACAGAGATCAAAAAGGGGGCCGCGGCCCAATTCCTCGAAGTCCTCGGCCCTTCCCCAAATACCGAAGAACGGATGCTTTTGAACTGTGGTGCTGGAGAAGACTCTTGAGAGTCCCTTGGACTGCAAGGAGATCAAACCAGTCAATTCTAAAGGAAATCAACCCTGAATATTTATTGGAAGGACCGATGCTGAAGCTCCAATACTTTGGCCACCTGATGCGAAGAGCTGACTCATTGAAAAAGACCCTGATGCTGGGAAAGACTGAGGGCAGGAGGGGAAGGGGACGACAAAGGATGAGATGGTTGGATAGCATTATGAAGTCAATGGACATGTGTTTGAGCAAACTTGGGGAGATAGTGAAAGACAGGGAAGCCTGGTGTGCTGCCGTTCATGGGGCTGCAAAGGCTGACATGACTGAGTGACTGAACAACAATTCCTCCAAGTCATTAGCCTATGAAATTATGCACTCCTATAAAAACTGACCACCTCATACCTTGGTGCAGCTCTTGCCTTCTAAGATGGCCTATACTCTGTGAAGTGTGTTTCTCTCTAAATAAATCCACTTCTTACCTATCACACTGTCTCTCATTGAATTCTTTCTGTGATGAGACATCAAGAACCCAGGCTTCATTAAGTCCTGTGACCTGGTGTGATCTCAGTTAAAAGACTGTGGGCAAGTCCCAATCTGAGTTACACCATTTCAGGCTGGGGACTTCCTTATGCAGAACTTCTCAGACCTTAGTAT
>NW_011494718.1:3573980-3603197 GCF_000754665.1 Bison bison bison
ATTCGGAGAAGGCGATAGCACCCCACTCCAGTACTCTTGCCTGGAAAATCCCATGGATGGAGGAGCCTGGTGGGCTGAAGTCCATGGGGTCACGAAGAGTCGGACACGACTGAGCGACTTCACTTTCACGCACTGGAGAAGGAAATGGCAACCCACTTCAGTGTCCTTGCCTGGAAAATCCCAGGGACGGGGGAGCCTGGTGGGCTGCCATCTATGGGGTCGCACAGAGTCGGACACGACTGAAGTGACTTGGCAGCAGCGGCAGCAGCAACAGAAGATTATAGAGTACATGATCCTCAAGTTTGTTTGACCAGAAATCACTTTTCATTCCCCTTGCCTCAAAGCCAATGTCTCAAGGAACTATAAAAACTGCTTATTAGCATAGCAAACTTTCCCACAAAATAGGCCTTTTCACCCTCTACGAACTACAAAAAGAATATTACTCTCATTTCTTGTAAACAGCCAGAAAAATATTACTCTTCTGCCCCAAAAGTATGGGAGGCAGCCAAGAGGCACTGAAGCCTTTCTTCTGACCCAAGAAATCCTCTTTAGTTGTTGTTTTTAATAGTCTGTCCTCTTAGACCAAAGTCATTTCAGGGGATAATCAGAGTCATCAGTCACTGGCAAGCGAGTCTCCTACAGTTCGGCTGAGTGGGGCTGAGGGGTTGGTGGAGTGCTGTTTGAGGTGGCAGAGGATTATGGCACCAAAAGCCTGCAAATAGCACCCACTGCCTTAGCTGAATTGTATCCAGGAGGACCTGCCTCACCCAGCTAGGCCCTTGGGCCACAAGTTCATGGAGTTTGCTGGGCAGATGTTGTCTTTGTCAGGTGACCTCATCTGGTAAAGGCTGCTAATCGTTTGCCCACTGTCCATTGTCACTTTCTTTCATATATTTGAAGCCCTGATTTTTAAGTGGATCCAGGAATACCTATAATACAGGCTTCATGTCACAAGTTCTCTTGCAGCGAGGTGTGGCCAGAGACTATGTTTCCACCAATGAGATGTACACAGAAAGACTGAGTGATGGCTTCCAGGAGATCTTGCTTTAGGACAGGTGATAAAGACCCTTTTGTTTCCCCATCTTTTACTTCAAGCACTTCCCTTCCTCCTGGTTGGAATGTGGGGAAATGGCTGGTACTCAAGCAGCCCTTTTGCTCCATGAGGTGGAAAACAGTTACTGAGGGTACCCAGGAAACATAAGCAGTGGAGCCCTAGACTCCGGCAGTTTTATGAACTGGACTGTTCACCTCTGGATTCCTTTTATCTGAGAGAGAAATATATTTTCCTCTTGATTAAGCTATTGTGGGTTTTCTGTAACAGTTGAATTACATCTTAACTATACAGTAGATAGTGCCTAAAATATTTTTCATTGAGAAATAATTTTAAACTTACAGAAAAGTAGCATGCCTATTACAGTGAATTCTGGTATACATTTTATGCAGATTTACCAATTTGTTAATATTTTGTCACATCTCTTGGTCTCACTTTCTCTTCATAGACACACACACAATTTTTAACCATTTGAGAAGGAATCATGTACATCATGCTCCTTTTTTCTTAATTACTTCAGTGTGAACAAGGCTCCCATATAACCATAGTCACCAAAGTCAGGAATTTTATTATTGGTAAAGTGCATGCATGCTAAGTCCCTTCAAGACTCTTTGTGACCCTACGAACTGTAGGGATTCTCCAGGCAAGAATGCTGGAGTGTGTTGCCATGCCCTCCTCCAGGGGATCTCCCTGATCCAGGGATCAAACCCACATCTCTTACGTCTCCTGCATTGGCCAGCGTGTTCTTTACCAGGAGGTCCATCTGGGAAGGGCTACCAGTACAGTACTATTATCTAGTCTACAGTTCATATTCCAATTTTACCAACTGCCTCAATAATGTGTTTCCCAGTCCAAGATCCAATCAGAATCATATATTTATTAGTCACATCTCAGATAACCATTTTTAGAGAGTATTTCTCAAAAAAAAGAAAGAAAAAAGAAAAATCCAAATTAAAAAGCAATCAGATTATTTGCATTATCCATTCAGCTTACTGCCACTACCACCTCTTTACTAATTCACAAATCTGCCATTCTCCTGTGTCAAGCTCGATTCTAGACCTCTGCTTTCTGCCATCTTTCCCTGTTGCTATAACAGTGGGCATGAATATCCTGGCTAAAGCTCTCAAGAATACCAACAATGCTGAAAAGAGAGGCAATTGCCAGGTGCTTATCAGGCCACACTCCAAAGTCATCATCAGGTTTCCAACTGTGATGATGAAGCTCGGTTCAGTCACTCAGTTGTGTCCGACTCTTTGCGACCCCAAGGACTGCAGCACGCCAGGCCTCCCTGTCCATCAGCAACTCCTGGAGCTTCCTCAAACTCATGTCCATCCGTCCAGTCGTTGGTGATACCATTCCAACCATCTCATCCTCTCTCGTCCCCTTCTTCTCCTTCCTTCAATCTTGCCCGGCATCAGGGTCTTTTCTAATGAGTCAGTTCTTTGCATCAGGTGGCCAAAGTATTGGAGTTTCAGCTTCAGCAGCAGTCCTTCCAATGAATATTCAGGACTGATTTCCTTTGGATGGACTGGTTTGATCTTCTAGCTGTCCAAGGGACTCTCAAGAGTCTTCTTCAAAACCACAGTTCAAAAGCAGCAATTCTTTGGTGCTCAGCTTTCTTTATAGTCCAACTCTCACATCCATACATGATTACTGGAAAAACCAGAGCTCTGACTAGACGGACCTGTGTCAGCTTTTTAATATGCTATCTAGGTTGGTCATAGTTTCTCTTCCAAGGAGCAAGCATCTTTTAATTTCATGGCTGCAGTCACCATCTGCAATGATTTTGGAGCAAAAAAAAAAAGTCTCTCACTGTTTCCATTGTTTCCCCATCTATTTGCCATGAAGTGATAGGACCGGATGCCATGATCTTAGTTTTCTGAATGTTGAGTTTTAAGCTAACTTTTTCAGTCTCCTCTTTCACTTTCAAAAAGAGGCTCTGTAGTTCTTTACTTTCTGCCATAAGGGCGGTGTCATCTGCATATCTGAGGTTATTGATATTTCTCCCAGCAATCTTGATTCCAGCTTGTGCTTCTTCCAGCCCAGCATTTCTCATGATGTACTCTGCATAGAAGTTAAATAAGCAGGGTGACAATATACAGCCTTGACTACTCCTTTCCCTATTTGGAACCAGTCTATTGTTCCATGTCCAGTTCTAACTGTTGCTTTTTGACCTGCATACGGAATTCTCAGGAGGCAGGTCAGGTGGTCTGGTGTTCCCATCGCTTTCATAATTTTCCACAGTTTACTGTGATCTACACAGTCAAAGGCTTTGACATAGTCAATAAAGGAGAAATAGATGTTTTTCTGGAACTCTCTTGCTTTTTCCATGATTCAGCAGATGTTGGCGATTTACTCTCTGGTTCCTCTGCCTTTTTTAAATCCAGCTTGAATGTCTGGAAGTTCACGTACTGTTGAAGCCTGGCTTGGAGAATTTTGAGCATTACTTTGCTAGCGTGTGAGACAAGTGCAATCTTGCAGTAGTTTGAACATTCTTTGGGACTGGAATGAAAACTGACCTTTTCCAGTCCTGTGGCCACTGCTGAGTTTTCCAAATTTGCTGGCATATTGAGGGCAGCACTTTCACAGCATCGTCTTTTAGGATTTGAAATAGCTCAACTGGAATTCCATCACCTTCACTAACTTTGTTCGTAGTGGTGCTTCCTAAGGCCCACTTGACTTCACACTCCAGGATGTCTGGCTCTAATCCAGTGTTCACACCATTGTGGTTATCTGGGTCATAAAGATCTTTTTTGTACAGTTCTGTGTATTCTTGCCACCTCTTCTTAATATCTTCTGCTTCTGTTAGGTCCATATTATTTCTGTCCTTTATCGAGCCCATCTTTGCATGAAATGTTCCCTTGGAATCTCTAATTTTCTTGAAGGGATCTCTAGTCTTTCCCATTCTGTTGTTTTCCTCTGTTTCTTTGCACTGATCACTGAGGAAGTCTTTCTTATCTCTCCTTGCTATTCTTTGGAACTCTGCATTCAAATGCTTGTATCTTTCCTTTTCTCCTTTGCCTTCAGTTTCTCTCCTTTTCTCAGCTATTTGTGAGGCCTCCTCAGACAACCATTTTGCCTTTTTGCATTTCTTTTTCTTGGGGATGGTCTTGATCTCTGTCTCCTGTACAATGTCATGAACCTCCATCCATAGTTCTTCAGGCACTCTGTCTATCAGATCAAATCCCTTGAATTGATTTCTCACTTTCACTGTATAATTGTTAGGGATCTGATTTATGCCATACCTGAATGGTCTAGCGGTTTTCCCTACTTTCTTCAATTTAAGTCTGAATTTGGCAATAAGGAGTTCATGATCTGAGCCACAATCAGTTCCCGGTCTTGTTTTTGCTGACTTTATAGAGATTCTCCATCTTCAGCCGCAAAGAATATAATCAATCTGATTTCGGTATTAACCATTGGTGATGTCCATGTATAGAGTCATCTCTTGTGTTGTTGGAAGAGAGTGTTTGCTATGACCAGTGCGTTCTCTTGGCAAAACTCTGTTAGCCTTTGCCCTGCTTCATTCTGTACTCCAAGGCCGAATTTGCCTGTTACTCCAGGTATCTTGACTTCCAACTTTTGCATTGCAGTCCCCTACGATGGAAAGGACATCTTTTTTGGGTGTTAGTTCTAGAAGGTCTTGTAGGTCTTCATAGAACCATTCAAATCCAGCTTCTTCAGCATTACCGGTTGGGGCATAGACTTGGATTACTGTAATATTGAATGGTTTGTCTTGGAAACAAACAGAGATCATTTTGTCGTTTTTGAGACTGCACCCAAGTACTCCATTTCAGACTCTTTTGTTGATTATGTGGGCTACTCCATTTCTTTAAGGAATTCTTGCCCACAGTAGTAGAAATAATGGTCATCTAAGTTAAATTCGCCCATTCCAGTCCATTTTAGTTCACTGATTCCTAAAATGTCGATGTTCACTCTTGCCATCTTCTGTTTGACCACTTCCAATTTACATTGAATCATGGACCTAACGTTCCTGGTTCCTATGTATGGTTCTTTACAGCATCTGATTTTCTTTCCATCACCTGTTGCTGCTGCTAAGTCACATCAGTTGTGTCTGACCCTGTGCAACCCCATAGACAGCAGCCCACCAGGCTCCCCCATCCCTGGGATTCTCCAGGGAAGAACACTGGAGTGGGTTGCCATTTCCTTCTCCAGTGCATGAAAGTGAAAAGTGAAAATGAAGTCACTCAGTCGTGTCTAACTCTTCGAGATCCCATGGACTGTAGCCTACCAGGCTCCGTCATCCATGGGATTTTCCATGCAAGAGGACTGGAGTGGGGTGCCATTGCCTTCTCCACCTTTTATCACCAGTCACATCCAAAACTGAGCATTGTTTTTGTTTTGGCTCCATCTCTTCATTCTTTCTGGAGTTATTTCTCCACTGATCTCCAGTAGCATACTGGGTACCTACTGGCCTGGGGAGTTCATCTTTCAGTGTCCTATCTTTTTGCCTTTTCATACTGTTTATGGGGTTCTCATGGTAAGAATACTGAAGTGGTTTGCCATTCCCTTCTCCAGTGGACCATGTTTTGTCAGAACTCTCCACCATGTTTCTGAGAACTCTCAGAAGCATGGTAGTATTGGCTAATTTGAAATCATTGGTGATCACAGGGCTGGGAAAATTGCTGTGAATCTCACAGGCAGGCTAAGTAAATGTGGAGTGGTCAGCCCCAGATTTGATGTGCATCTCAAAGATCCAAGAAAATGGCCAAATAACCTTCTCCCATCCCATCAGTTTGGTTTCATTGTACTGACAACCTCAACTGACATCATGGACCATGAAGAAGCAAATGAACACACACAGGAGGGAAAATCCTTGGATTCTTTTCCTAGGGACGTAATGCATCCAAAGAAAATGACTCAGCGGACAAAAAAATATTATAGACCCCTGAATACAGCAGCACCCACTCACCCCCAGCTCATCCCAATGTGATTCCCTAGACCTACCCACATCTCCTTCCCCCATTATTCCCACCCTGCTTCCAGGAGTTCTGCCCGTCCAGGGCACAGCGAGGCCACAGTAATTGCAGTGTTAGAAATTCTCACATATGGAGTGTGGAGAGAGATCAGCCCATTACGCACACCATTTCCAATAACCGTCTAATGGACTCAATGTACTGGAAATAGTTGCAGAGGTGCTTAACAACGAGGTGGGCTCGGGGATCCTTTAAGCCTCCTGGAGGTAAACAGCCATTAAACAGTTGTCTGAGCTTTGCTCAGATGTAGCAGCAATCAATATCTTGAATGCATTTGATGAGGTTGACTTAAGGGGTATGATTTATTCATCCTGGAGGGTTTATTTTCACTGTATCTGTCTCTATAGCAAGAATCACACTTGCTGACATTTCATTGCTGATGTACAGCAGAGCTCTCTGCACCTTCACTGGGCTTATTCTTTAGGCACCAGTCAATTCCTTGCATTTTATATAAAGAAAAGATTGGATTTTTTTAATAGTGAAATTTATTAAAAGGTATAGGTGGGTATATTACTAAAATAATCATCCTGTTCCCAGGAAACAGTTCCTGAGGAATCATAGTAGTGGCTGGCTACCACCTTGTAGGGAGGCTGGCGACCTGATAAATAGGCTGACAAGGACTCCCTCCCTCGGACACCCTGGAGGATCCTGCTGATGAGCCAGGGAAGCCCCACATCTAAAGATAACCCGACAGGCCGAGGGGACACATAGGCACTGTCTGTCTCCATTGAACTTGGGTCTCAGGCTGAAGCTGGAAAAGACAGGGGTGGAGGGGGAGGGTCATTTTTCTGGCAATGAAATGCACTGACTGCGCTTTCGGGAAGACCACCATCTGCATAATCGCCGTCACATTTTCAAACTGCAGTTTCGTTGATTCAGAATCACCAGGTGGGTGAGCAGATGGTGACGCAAATGTCTCCCCTGAGAAGGAGGCCGTCTTACAGCAGTTCCTGCTGTAGCTGCAGAGAGGGCACCCAGGCCGGCTTTGGGGGGAGCAGGAATCTGGGCTGGAAGGTGGAGGAAGAGGGGGTGGGCTGCTCACTCCTGTGGCCTGGCCCTTCCAGCTCTGTTTTTCCTGAGACCACCGTGAGAAAGCGTCACCTGCATTCCTTTTTTAGGGCCTTGAATTTAATGATGGAGCCAGGGGTGCTCTGCCTTCTGTCCCCGTCCAGCTGTAGCCCCACCACGATGCTGCTGTATCTCCCACATTGGATACAGGGCGGGCACATGGAAGCCCTCCAGTACACATCTGTGTGCTGGAGGAACAATTATGAGCTAGCCCAGAATCCCATCAACAGAGACACCGTCCCAGAGATACTGGGAGTGAAAAACGGACAACTGTGCACCATCAATACCCTCTAGGAAGTGTTTCCAGAGTCAGTTAAAAATCACTGAAATGAGTGGACTTTCCTGGCGGTCCAGTGGTTAAGAATCCACCTTCCAATGCAGGGGACATGGGTTCAATCCCTGGTTGGGGAACTAAGACCCCACATGCCTCGGGGCAACCAGGCCAGTGTGTCACAACTACTGAGCCCAGGTGCCACAACGAGAGGAGCCACGCACCCCAAAGAAGAGCCTGGGCACCGCAGCGCAGACCCAACGCAGCCAAATAAATAAATATCAAAAAACAAATGCCTGTTACTTTAAACAAAAACACTGGAATGAGAAGAATTCCTCGGTGGTCCGTTGGTTAAGACTCCATACTTTCACTGCAGAGGATGAGGCGTGGGTTCGATCCATAGTCAGGAAACTAAAGTCTTGAATGCCACACAATATGGTAAAAAAAAAGAGAGAGAAAATCACTGTAATGGGACAAATTCCTTGGTTTCTAAGGGAAAATAGAAAAGAAAAAGGGAAGGAAGGAGGAAAGAAGGGGAAGGAGGAATGGGAGGAAGGAAAGAAGGAAAAAGGTAGAGAGGAAAAAAGAAAAAGTTACTAAAAATAGAGGCATGGGTGGGGGGTATAAGACAACCAAACGCAACATGCAGGTAAGTTCCATTCTGATTCCACAAACTAGGTATTAAAAAATGCTTTGGTGGACTTCCCTGGCGGTCTACTGGATAAGAATCCGCTTGCCAGGGCGAGGGACATGGGTCCCATCCCTGGTCCGAGAAGATTCTACATGCCAAAGGGCAACTTCAAAGCCTGTGAGCCACAACTCCTGAGACTGCATGCGGAACTACTGAAGCCCCTGTGCCTGGAGCTCACGCTCTGCACAAGAGAAGCCACTGCAGAGAGAAGCCTGCGGGCTACAACTAGAGACGAGCCTCTGCTCGCTGCAGCTGGAGAAAGCCCGAGCACAGCAACGAAGACCCGGCACAGCCAAAACCAAATAAATGCCTTTGTGACAACCAGCTTGAAGTATGAGATGATATGAAAATATTATTATTAATGTGATTAGGTATGATAATTACATGGTAATTACGATGTTGTTTTTATGTCTTTGCTACTTATACTGAACATTTATAATTGAAATGACCTACCTGGGATTCACTTTAAAATATATCAGCAAAAACCAAAACTCAAACCAGGTCTCTGTATCCACCCAGAGGGGTAGGATGGGGAGGAAGATGGGAGAGAATTTTAAAAGGGAGGAGATACATGTATAGTTATGGCTGATCCATGTTGAGGTTTGACAGAAAACAGCAAAATTCTGTAGAGCAATTATCCTTCCATAAAAATAAATTAATTTAAAAAATTTATCAGCAAAAACCAAAACAGCAAAAAGTTGGTAGGGAATGGACAAGGCTGGCAAAATGTTGCTAATGATCGACACTGGGTTTGAATTCATGTAGGTTCATTATACTATTCTTTCTATGTTGTATAGAAAGAAATTTACTTTTTATGTAACTTTGAAACCTTTCAAAAGAAAAACATTTTACAAGCAGAACTCACAGTCTCTAACCCCTGAACCAAGATGTACCATCTTTTTTCTGTTAGTTAATTTAATGCATGTTTACTGAAACTCTGCTATGCAAAAAGCATTGAGGTAGGAGCTGTGAGGGATACAGAGCTATGTAAAACAAGATCAAATATCAAATATGTACAGGGTAAATATCTCTGATGGTTTATATTTGACTACCTGGGCATAGAAAACCCTGACTCTTCCCAGAAGCTGGGTATGCTCATCTGTAGCCAGCAGCCTCCTTTCTAAAGCTGGCCACACCCCTTACTAGCCAGGTCATCTTGGACAAGCCACTTACCTTTCCTAAGCCTCCGTTTCCTCGTTGATAAAAAGCTATTAATGGTAGGGACCACTTCGTGAGCTGGTTATGAGTATTAAGTACGATAATAACAGGCTTAGCCAAGTGTCTGCTTAGGCTATTGATAAAGAGCCAGTGACAACAGCTAGCATCGTGAGCTGGTTAGAGCAGCCTGTTTTTGACCAGTAGCTCTTTGAGCCATCAGGAGAAAGTACCCTTTTCTCAGGGCCATGAACAAGGGTGGAGGACTTGGCTGGTCTTAGCCCCTTGTGTAGGGCTCAATCTGTACCTCATATGTGGGGCCTCTGAAGATGTTTCCCAGACCCACCCTTATTCCCGTCAAATTTCCCAGAAGGAAGGAAAGCTCCAGAGCTTGCCTACAACTGAGCTTGTGGAAGAATGTGCTTAGCACTCAAAAAGCAGATGCTTGGCGCTGACCAACTTGTGTTTGGTGGTTGTTGCAGCAGGATAGCTGGGTTGAGAAAAAAACACCCCCCGCAGATGCTTTACAACGAACTCCCCGCAAACCCCCTCTTCTTCCACCACCAGCCTTCACCTCACTGAGCCAGGGTCCTGTTAAACATGCCATTGCTAGTGCTCAATCCTCCTCATGCATTTTAAAACTGTTTTCATTTCTCCTCAGGGATGGTAACAGAAATAGTGACTAATGCAGATTAATGCTTTACATAGACTAATTGCTTGTTTCACTGGGAATGAAAGTTACTTTATCACTGGGCCTGATTACACCTTGTTTTACCTCCTCTTTCTTCTCCTTCTCCTCCTTCCCCCCAGTCCTTCCCCCGCCTCCACTTTAATTAAAAGGCAAATAGTGTTAGCACCACCAATCAAGCCATTCACTTCAGCACGTATTTTGCTACGGGGTGGATTGAAATGTACCAGCCACATCCCAGCTGCAGGCACCATCAATGCCTCCGCGGTCACACAAACGCGCATCTGTATTGGAGATGCAGATGAAGCTAGAGCCTGCCTGCGGGGATGCCTTTGTGAAGAGACACGTGCCTCATCCGTGCAAAGCACTGGGCTGCAGGGGAAATGTACATGGTCCACGTGCACCGTATCCAGGCACGGACAGACGCCACATGCAGACCTTTGGGAGTCAGAAATTCAAATCCATTAGAGACTATCTGGAAGGCTGGAGGAATACTTCACAAGGTTGGTGCTTTTGTCACTGTTATGACCAAGGATTATAAGGAGCCTTCATTAATATTAACATCTTTACAAATACTATGAGTTAGGGCTATCTTCTCTAGTAAAATGCCCTATAAATAAATATACATTTGTATACATCATCCGGTCCCATCACTTCATGGGAAATAGATGGGGAAACAGTGGAAACAGTGTCAGACTTTATTTTTTTGGGCTCCAAAGTCACTGCAGATGGGGACTGCAGCCATGAAATTAAAAGACGCTTACTCCTTGGAAGGAAAGTTATAACCAACCTAGATAGCATATTCAAAAGCAGAGACATTACTTTGCCAACAAAGGTCCGTCTAGTCAAGGCTATGGTTTTTCCAGTCGTCATGTATGGATGTGAGAGTTGGACTGTGAAGAAGGCTGAGCGCCGAAGAATTGATGCTTTTGAACTGTGGTGTTGGAGAAGACTCTTGAGAGTCCCTTGGACTGCAAGGAGATCCAACCAGTCCATTCTGAAGGAGATCAGCCCTGGGATTTCTTTGGAAGGAATGATGCTAAAGCTGAAACTCCAGTCCTTTGGCCACCTGATTCGAAGAGTTGACTCACTGGAAAAGACTCTGATGCTGGGAGGGATTAGGGGCAGGAGGAGAAGGGGACGACAGAGGAGGAGATGGCTGGATGGTATCACTGACTCGATGGACGTGAGTCTGGGTGAACTCCGGGAGTTAGTGATGGACAGGGAGGCCTGGTGTGCTGTGATTCATGGGGCCGCAAAGAGTTGGACATGACTGAGTGACTGAACTGAACTGATGGAGCTTCCCTGGTGGCTCAGACAGTAAAGAATCTGCCTGCAATGCAGGAAACCTGGGTTTGATCCCTGGGTTGGGAAGATCCCCTGGAGAAGGAAACAGCAACCCACTCCAGTATTCTTGCCTGGAGAATTCCATGGACAGAGGAGCCGCTATAGTCTGTGGGGTTGCAAAGAGCTGGGCATGACTGAGCGACTAAGCATACACACACACATATACATCTATAAATTTTGGATTGCATCAGAAGGATGACAGATAAAAAATGCTTCCTCAAATAGTCAAATGAAAATAAATTCAAATTCATACACTAAGGTAGATTGTAATAGCACAGCATATCACACAGGGGTTTTTTTTTTTTGGCCACTCTGAGAGGCATGTGGGATCTTAGTTCCCTGAGCCCAGATCAAACCCGCACCTCTTGCAGTAGAAGCACAGTCTTAACCACTGAGCCACCAGGGAAGTCCCACAGAGTTTTTCTTCGAGTAAATTACTAAGACTACCGTCTTCCAGATAACAAATATAGGGATCATTTTAAACAGCAAACAAGAAACGTTAAATCTATATTATAGTGTGAGAGTTTGTTTTCTGAGGCATGCCACTCACAATGACACACTTCTAAGAATCTGCCTGAAATATTGGCTCTAACTCTGTCAAAAGAGCAACCTCTCCACCCTTCAGTGTGGATTGATTTCTCAAAGAGAACAAAGTCCTTGCAGTGTACAGAATTTATATCAAATGAAAATCTTTTAAAGAAGTTTGAATAAGTGCTAGATTAGAATTGGAAAAATCAATAATTTGGGAATACCATTTAATGATTTTTTTAACAATGCAATTGAATCAACCACTAGACTTTGTAATTTAAAAAACATTTTTATATCTTTAAGCCTATTAAACTGGTTTCATTTGAGAAAATGGAAAATGAACATTTTAAGTTCTTTCAAAGAAGTTCTCTATGATTTTAATTTCAGTCAATCATGATTCTCCACTAAGTGTATATTAAGGTCATTTTCTTCTAATTTTATGCTTACCACTGCCAGCCTTTGGTCACTTTTTAGCCATATACATTTTTTTCTAGTTTCAAAAGCAATAAACGTTCTTTGCAAAAATTCAACTATCATCTATTATCCTACCACAGAGAAATGATTACTAGACAATTTAGCATCACGTTATATGCTTTTCTAGTCAAACATACTATTAAAACAGTGCTTATTAAAACAACATAATTCACAGTAATTTATCATTTCTTTCACATCCTACCAATAACATGTCATGGATAACTTCCCTTATGGAACTGTTTGGTTCTATAAGCCCAATTTTCAGTGCATGGTTGCAGAGTATGCTGTTTTATGGATGTAGCATAACTTACTTAACCAACCCTCTAATGTGGATAAAACAATATTATAAACAAATGGGAAAATATCCTTGTACAAACACCTTTTCAAAGTTCTCTTATTTAAAATGCTTTCTTTCACTCCAGTGTTCTTGCCTAGAGAATCCCAGGGATGGGGGAGCCTGGTGGGCTGCCATCTACGGGGTCGCACAGAGTCGGACACGACTGTAGCACCTTGGCAGCAGCAGCAGCTCACTATATTTTTGTGTTTTTTTAATCACCATAGATAAATCAAAAATTAAGTGACAACGAAATTGGCAAATGAGCCTTAGAAGGTACATGATTTCATATTTTAGATTTCATTCAAACCCTTCATATTTTCTGTGGTTCTGAGCCAGAAAATCTGCAGAAGAGAAATTCTAGGTCGAGGGGTTTAGGGCCACTTTCAGCACTCAGCCTAGGCTTATTGTGGGACAGAACCCCAGGCCTGTCTCCTCCTTGGATTGTGGTGTTAGGGGGTTTGGCCAGGATCTGCCTGTGTCTCTGCCCTCCTGCACTCTCTGGGGGCAGGTGCTCTGCTTCCATTTTTGCTGGGCTCCGTGTCAGGTTCTCTGCAGCCCACAGTCACACCTTTCCCAGAGGCAAAAGGAATTCAGCAGCTGAGGACTTGCCCATGATAATTCTAAGTACGGAGTGTAGTGGTGAACTGGAAACAAACGACTTGTTAAAAATTCTGCATATGAAAAACGACTAAGGTTTCAGAATAAATATTGTTTCCTTGCCGTTTTGTTGGACTGCTTTTGATCCTTTTGTAACACAAAATTTTCATTCAGGGCTTCTTCCCATGTTGCAATTTGCCATTGCATCATCCTCGTGTCATGGTGTATTTCTCAATGGGCTATTTGTTTGGAGACTTTTTCCTTTTCTTTTTGCCAAATTCGGTGAACAATGATTTACTTCAGTGGGAAACTCCACACCATCTTTGCAGAAAGATCATGTGTGCAATTGTATTCCTTTGTGCTTTCATTGGTTTGGTTGTACAAGAGAAATCATTTTAAAAATACAAAGTCAATAATTCAGGTTAAAGAGAAATAAAATTTCAACATGTTCTTTTTCCTCCCTGGGCATTGAACTGTTCACCTTTAGCATGGAGTCATGAACTACAGGACTTAGGGAACTTGAGTGAGGTCACATAGCTGGTAACCATTGGAACCAAGATTTGAACCCAAACTTTCTGGCTACAGAGTCCAAATTCTTAATATTATTATATGGCTAATTCCACTATACACACCCAGTCTTGCAGCTAGGGAAGAAGTTAAAAAATTATTATTCACAAGGAGTATTTAATCTGAGGTTACCAGACCAACTCCTGGGAGGTCAGACAGAGCACACCAAACTGAAAGCTGAAGATTAAAACGAAGTCTGTATACTGAATGATAGGCATTCCAGATTCCATTCTCTTTCTTGCTCTCAGAATGGTGGAAATTAATTGTATCTATCCAAAGCAGAAGTATTCTTAGGAGATGTAGTCATAGAAGAAACCAAATATTCCCATTAAAGAAAAATTCTTCCCACACTGCCTTTAGGAGTCTCTCAAAGAAAAACTTGGCTCACTGCCAGATCATTCTTCAAAGAAGGTCTGCCAATTACCAAACGCATCACACAAAACCTGCAATCAAAGGTCTTAGAGCCTCACTCTTAATGGTATGTGGACAGTCAAACTTCTCCAAACATGTGAGAACAGTCTGAAACAAACAAACAAATTGAAAAAATGGAACTCAGAGGCCATGGAAACAATACAGGGACGATAAAAAGGTTTTAAAACTGCACTGTATTTAACATCTTCAGAGCCAAACAAGAAGAGACTGCACCCATGAAATGACTAGATATTTTCTTAACAATTAAACAAGAATGACATTTTGGAAACTAAAAATTTGAAAACAAAGATCTCAGTAGCAGGAAAGATAAGAAAATCAGAAGATCAATTTAAGTGGTGTATTGTTTAGCTAAGCAGAGTTCCAGAACAGAAAACAGGAGAAAATGAAACAGAAGGAATTAGTTAAGTGAAAATAAAATAGATTTTCTCAGAAATGAAAGGCATGAGTTTTCATATTAAAAAGGACCAGATAATCAAAATAATTGATGAAAAAACACTCAAATCATGGCAAATCACAATACATAGGAAGAAAAAACACCGAAAGAGATGGAGAAAGGGAACAACAAAGGACTTTTCAGTAGCAAGAAAGGGTAGTGGAGGAGTCTTCAAAATTCTGGGAAAAATTATTTTCAGATAGGGATTTTATACCCTGCCAGACTATGAAATGCCTGGGGTAGAATAAAGACATTTTCAGAGATACAAGGACTCAAAATGTACCTTGCATGTACCCTTTCTTTAAAAACCCCTTGAGGAAAAAACAGAATTAAATCAAGAAAGAAGAAGATATTGGGGTCCAGAAAAAGAGAATCCAATGTGGGAGAATTGACAAAAGCAAGTCCCTAAACAACAGCTCACTGGGAGCGGAGAAAAAACAAGAGAAACAAAACAAAAACCAGTCCAAATTGGAGTAGAATACAGGCCATGTGACACATGTGCTGGAAAGTCGGAAAAAAATATTAACAATAGGCTCATAGAAAATCTAAAGAAAAAAACGAAGTGTTTATTAGCTCTGGGTAAAATGAAATGCGGTATATAAACTATGTGGCTTGGGAGTGACAACTTTTATACAGTCATTATAACATAAACAATGATTTCAGGAAGACTTGTCCTGTAACTAAGTTGTAGAGAAGGAAAGCAAGAAAACAGAGTATCAGAGAGAAAGCTAAATTCCCATCTCCTGTGGCTGAGTCAACAGATGATACCCAAGTTGACCAGTAAACAGTCGTGCATGTGTGCGAGACAGTCTCAGGAAAAATATCTGAGGGGTGAGGGATGCTGGCTGCCTGCAGAGAGGGGGTCAGAGAGATTCAGGAGCAGGGAAAGGAGACTCTTTATTGTTTTTACCCTTTTTCTTTTTCTTTTTCTTTTGAACTATGTTGATATATTACCTTTTGGAATAAAGAAAAGAAATAATTAAAGGAGAAATAGCAGAAAGAGGATAATTTTTTAGAAACAGGAAACAATAGAAAATAGACTGTTCAAAGGGGTTGTTTTTAAGGAGGAGAACTGGGGGATGAGGTAAAAGGAAGATAAGAGACTGCTGTATGCATTATAGGTATAAGCTTTAAAAAATTCAATTTTATTTTTAAAATTAAGTGCACGTATTTATATAAATAAAAAGTTAAAATAATTTTAGAATATGCGAACAACTATAGAGGTAAACTTGGTGAGGTGATTTAAAACTGGCTACAGTAGGAATTTATGCAGATGTCAACCCTGAATGAGCAAAATGCTAATGTCCTTAATAAAACTTTTTCCTCTAATCACTTTTTGTCCAAAAAGGTACAGTAGAAAGTGAATTTGTATGTGAATAACAAAAAGAAATACTACTTAAATCTCAAAGAAAGGACATGTTCCTCAGTTTCTTCACTTTGCAGCACATTTTTAACACCTGATCCCATGACATGAGTTATGATTTTAGAGAATACATAATCTACAAATTTCAGAGGTCTACAGTAACCACCAAATTGCATTAAAACAACTAAAGAAAGTAGTCTTAAATATGGCTATGTATACTTGGGCAACATAAAGGTTAATTTTTCCAATAGGTCTTGGAAAAGCTGGGTTCTTAACATGCTTTTATGATTCTGACTCCTAAAAAAATACTTACCCCTTAACTTGGAGAGCATGGGATCTGTATCAACCCCTTTAATTTACTTGATTCAGTGGTAACTGATCACTTGGGTCCAAGGGACCCAAAGAAGGTTCTCTCAGAACCTTGGCATCAGAATCTGAGGTCTGTTGGAGCTGCCCCACAGGAAGAAGAGCCCTTTTTATTAGCAAGATGTCATTTTAACTGAAGTCTGCAGTAAGAGACCGATGCCTGACATTCTACTCGCTTTACCACAGTCCAGAAACTGCGGCTTTTCATTCACGCATTGTGATGGTTAATTCTATGTGTCAACCTGGCTGGGCCAAGTGTGCCCAGATAGCTAGTCAAACATCATTCTGGGTGTTGCTACACTGTGTTTTTGGATGAGATTAACATTTTAATTGATAGAGTAAAGCACATTGCCCCCCATACTGTCAGTGGGCCTCATCCCATCAGTTGAAGGACCGAATAGAACAAAAAGATGGACCCTCCTCCAAGTAAGAGAGAAATTTCTGGCAGACTGCCTTTGGACTTCATCTGCAATATTGATGCTTCCTGCCTGATGGCTTTTAGCTGGAACACTGGCTCTCCCTGGGTCTCTAGCCTGCTTCCTCCCTACAGATCGGACTTACTGACCTCCATAATCATGTGAGCCAATTCCAATCAATCAATCAATTTCCTATTGGTTGTGTTTCTCTGGAGAACCCTAATACATTCATTCAAACAAATGTTTATTTAGCATATACTGTGTGCCAAGCAACAAGCTAAGGGCCGGGATAAACAGGTAAAACAATGGTCCTTATCCTTGGAAATTTAGAAGTCTGACACTAATTATGACAGTAAAAATCTCTCCTAACCAAGTGGCTCAGTGGTAAAGAAGCCACCTGCCAACGCAGGAGATGTGGGTTTGATCCCTGGGTTAGGAAGATCCCCTGGAGGAGGAAATGTCAACCCACTCCAGTAATCTCGTCCACGTGCTGCAACTACTGGGGCCCCCACACACTAAAATCCCACGGACATAGGAGCCTGGAGGGCTACGATCCATGGGGTTGCAAAGACTCGGACATGACTGCCCAACAGTCAGTCATCCAGGAAACGTGTGGGACCTGCCTTGTAGTGCTTGGTTTATGAGAACTAGATGATTCAAAGAAAACCAGTACTGGTCTCGTCTGTGAGAGCTCTTTGAGCGTGAACCATTCACTCATTCAGTTCAGTTCAGTTCAGTTGCTCAGTCGTGTCCGACTCTTTGCGACCCCATGGACTGCAGCACACCAGGCTTCCCTGTGCATTACATTCCCTCATTAGAGAACTCAAATGAAAGCCAAATCGGGGAGCAGAATATTCCAAAGGATTCTGCTCTGTATCTGCTGTATATAGAGTACACTAAAGTCAGGCAGGTCTGAGTCAAACCCCTGCACCTTCTTCTTGGTAGTTGGGAACCTTGGAGAGCTGATCCAACCTCTCTGACCTTCGAAGATGAGGACCAAATACCTTCCCATAGGGTTCCTGTCAGGACTCAGTGGGATCACAGGTGCCTGGTGACAAGGAGAGTGCCTGCTCTCCATCACACATGCTAACCCACGGCGGTTACCTTTCAACTTGCAGCATTGGTGGATCTTTGATCCATCTCTGTGCTTGTAAAAGCAGCAGGGAGTGGTTATAAAAATCAGCTTGCAAAGTGTAGGATTACAGTTCTCATTTCAAAATTTTATGTTGAGCTTTTTGAACAAAAGACCCATGTTAGTTCCAAGTACATCAAAACCTTTGCTACTCAGAAAACTAATGGGTGGGAAGTGGATGTCCAAAGAATCTGGTCAATGAAGAGTTAATTCACATTGGCAAGAAGATGGTGCCTGGTCTCTCTCTCCCTCCTGGAGAACCATAAATTTGAATGAAAGAAAAGAAAACGGATGCCTTTACTGTTTGTTAGGCAGAGAACTGGCCCCCAGCCCCCCTCCACCCTTTAAAAACAAAGCCTGGAATATAATCATCTTCTAGAAATCCCAATATTACCTCACAAAACTGATTTGTTTTCCTTTGGGGAAGCTAATGACATCAGTGGCTTTCCCCGCCCCCGCCCCCCTGGATTATCTCAGAAATGCTTATTTCTAGGACCTTGGTGAGCAGGGAGAGTCAGATAACACAATTTACTCCACTTGAAGATTATGTTTAACAAAGACAAACTCAAAGGAATTAGGGAAAGGAAGGAGGGGAGGAGTAGGGAGCAAAATTTCAGAGAAACATTCCACTCAGAAGAGTTATAAAAACACTTTCAAAACCCCAGTGTGAAGATAGCAAGTGACTCACATTCTAAAAATTGCACCAAACAATTCTGGAAAATTGTAAAATAGAGATATAACAATGGAAACATATTGCTCATTGCCAAACCAAAAGCATAGTAGAGTTATAACTTTTACTTAAAAGAGCTAAAAAGGAAGGGAACTGGGAAAACGTCCAAGAATAGTCTACTAGTTGAAATTAGGCAATCCTATATATTTAATAAAACTTCTTGAATATTGAATTTTCACAAGGTTCACCTGTCAAAGAAGTAATTGACAGAGTTTATCACATCATTAAACTCAGAGCTACTGTTAGCTCTCCAGAAAGGCTGGAGGCCAATACGATGCTCACCAGAGATCGCACAGGTTACTGACAAATTATCATGGATCAGAGTTTCTCAAAGATTTAGGGGAGTCTATTTACATTCTGGTTAATTTGTTCAAGTATTTTAAGTTTGAATCACAAACACAAAAAGGAAGGGAAAACAAATCCAAGCAGAGGTTCAAATGGTCATATAAGAATCTGTAATAATCTAGTGAGCTTTTTGTATAGCGGTACAAGAAAGCTTTTTCCTAAAAGATTCTATAGTGGTGCCATATTGTTTTGGGAACAAGTTCAAAGTCTTCCCTCTGATACTGAAGTTGGGTAGAGTCTCATCTTATGTCTTTCTTGTTGACAATAATCACTAAAAGTTAATTATCTGGGTGCCATGAACCATGCTGGACCCTTTTTATCAATTTATTCCTTAAGATACTGCAGTGGTTGTCCCCACTCCTGGACGAGGAAACTGAGACTGTGGGTTATGCAAATTGCTCAAGGTCATACATCTTTGGGATACAAATCCTGATTATCTGCCCCCAGAGAGAAGGCCTGTTTTCTTTCTCTCCATTAACCATCCAAAATGAACTGCCAAAGTGAAAAGATGCTCAACATCGCCAATCACCAGGGAAATGCAAATCAAAGTATGAAATATCACCTCACAGCTGTCAGAATGGCCATCATCCCCCACCCCACAAAAAAAAAGAAAAGAAACAAGAAAGAGAAACAAAGAAAAAACTCCTTCCAATAATTATGAACTGTTTACCTTTTAAAAAAGAAAAGGAACACAACCAATTTTGGTTCAGGTGTGGAGAAAAGGTAACTCTCGTGCACTGTTAGTGGGCACGAAAACTGCTGCAGCCACTATGGAAAAATAGTACAGAGGTTTCTCAAAAACCTAAAAACAATAACATATGACCCAGCAACTCCACTCCTGGATATATAGCCAGAAAAAACCAAAAACATTAATTCAAAAAGACAAATGCATCCCCCATAGCCACACTGTATACAGTTAACCAAGATACGTAAGCAACCTCAGTGTCCACCAACAGATGAATGTATAAATAAGACGTGGTATATACAGATATGGGCTTCCCTGGTGGCTCAGAGGTTAAAGCGTCTGCCTCCAATGCGGGAGACACGGGTTCAATCCCTGGGTTGGGAAGATCCCCTGGAGAAGGAAATGGTAACCCACTCCAGTATTCTTGCCTGGAGAATCCCCTGGACAGAGAAGCCAGGTAGGCTACAATCCACGGGGTCGCAGAGTCAGATATGACTGAGCAACTTCACTCACGACACTATATATAGATATATACGTTCATGTGTCTATAAACGCACAACAGAATATCGCTCTGCATGAAAAAGAGTGGAACTCTGCCACTTGCAGCAACATGGATGGACTTGGACGACATCACGCTGCGTGAATGTCAGGGAAAGAGAGGTAGTGTACGACATCACTTATATGGGGAATCTAAAAAGTACAACAAATGAGTGACTGTCACAAAAGGGAAACACAGAAATAGAGAACAAACCAGTGGTTCCCAGCGGGAAGAGGGAAAGGCGGACGGACAAAAAAGGTGGGGGAATAAGAGAAATAAACTATTAGGTGTAAGGTAAGCTACAGGGAGACGTCATAGGGACGTCCCTGGTGGCCCAGTGGCTAATCCTCTGTGCTTCCACTGCAGGGGGTGTGGGTTCACCCCCGGGTGGGGAACTAAGATCCTGCATGCTGCGGCACAGCCCTAAACAGAAACAATTTTTAAAAAGGAGATGCTGTACAACATGGGGAGTATAGCCCAAGTTTTATAATAATTATGAATGGAATATAACCTTTAAAACTTTTGAATCTCTATACTCTACACCTGTAACTTACACAGTATTATACATGCAACTATGCTTCAATATTTTAAAGAAGTAAGCCGCCAAGTCCACGACTTTTGAGCCATTGCTTAAGCTGTCCGCCTTTACATGAAAAATACCTCCACCTTCTCTGCTTATCTTTCCAGTTCTAGACCACTCCTCAAAGCCCTGGAGCCATCCCAGAGTCCATGATTATAACCACAAACATCAGTGTCCCTCTTTCTAGCCTTGGCATAGAACAAACTGTCTCTGTCACTGGCCCCCACACTGGATTAGTCAGTCTAGCACTTCCCCTAACACTTCCTTCATTGTACTGTTTGTCTGTTTTTGTGTGTGTAAATCTTTCTTCTGAAAAAGATGGAAAGAGCTAGTTTTTGAAGTTATCACATGCTTCCTTCTTTTTTCATACTTAGTGGGAGAAACAGGGCAACTATTTCATAGATTTATTTTAAAATTTTCTGCATTTTGGCAACACTTAGAGATTACCATACTAAGTGAAGTAAATTAGAAAGACAAACACCATATGATATCACTCATATGTGGACTCTAAAATATGACACAAGCGAACGTGTCTAGAAAATAGAGACAGACGCAGAGAACAGACCTGTAGTTGCCAAGGGGGTGGGGAGGGAAGGATTGGAGCCTGCGGTTAACAGATGTGAACTAGTCTATGCAAGACGGGGAAATAGCAAGGTCCTACTGCACAGCACAGGGAACTGTACTCAATGTCCTGTGATAAACCATAATGCAAACGAGTATGAAAAAGAATACGTATATATATGTAACTGAATCGCTTTGCTGTATAGCAGAAATCAACACAACATTGTAAATCAATTATATGTCAATAAAATTTAAAAAATAAAAAAATTTTCTGTATCTTTGATCACCTACTATATATAACTATAGTAAAAGTAAAAGTGTTAGTCCCTCAGTCATGGCCAGCTCTTTGTGACCCCATGGACTGTAGCCTGCCAGGCTCCTCTGTCCATGGGATTCTCCAGGTGAGAATATTGGAGTGGGTTGCCATTCCCTCCTCCAGGGGATCTTCCCAACCCAGGGATCAAACCCTGGTCTCCTGCATTGCAGGGTGATTCTTTACCATCTGAGCACTAGGGAAGACCCACATTAGGAGAATTTACTTTACGATATGAGAATACTGTACTTTAAATTTTCCAATGGAACTGCTCTTTTTAAAACCCCTTATAGTTCATATTGAATCTTCCCTGGTGGCTCAGACGGTAAAAACGTCTGCCTACAATGCGGGAGACCCAGGTTCAATCCCTGGGTCGGGAAGATCTCCTGGAGAAGGAAATGGCAACCCGCTCCAGTACCCTTGCCTGGAAAATCCGATGGACGGAGAAGCCTGGTAGGCTACAGTCCATGGGGTCACAAAGAGTCGGAGACAACTGAGCGACTTCACTCAGCAACTCAACTCACAGTTCATATCATTGTATAACTGAACTTAGTACTAACATTATCATTAATCTCATATAACAAGAATATTTGATCATGCAAAACAGATGAATTGAATAGTCATGAATATACAGCTGCATTTTAGCCAACAGTAGCAAATTTCCCCTTAATCAATTTTTCTACCATCATCCTGAAGTTCCAAAAAAGTGGAATGGACACACCAGGGACTCTCTGTCCCTGGACACACTTAGAGATCTTCTGTGAAGAATGAGTTTACTAAAAAGAGCCAACAGGAAGTTTCTAGAATGGGAAAAAACTACCTGAAGGGAAAATACAAGCTGCTTGCATCACCCTGGTCAACAGCGTGCACGGGCCAGGCTGCTCCATAGGCAACCTGTCATTATCAAGCCAGAAATGGACGGGACTTGTTGTTCTGGCTGCTGGAGAGCAGGCAATTGGTACATATAACAGTCAGCCTGGGCTACGGCCGGAAGGAGGACAGACATTAAGGAAGGCTGATTCCAAAGTACACACTGCAGTTTGGTCCCAGGACTAAAAGGAACCTGAGTGGGAGCAGGCTTACCTACAGCCAATTGCTGGACCACAATTCTGGGATGACTGGTGGTGTGAGTCAGACCCTCAGAGTAACCTCACAGCACCCCGCCTTACATCCCGCTCTTCTGAAGCTGGTCCCGGGCTAGTGGCAGAGACTGACAGTGGGGAATGTGTTCATATGGGATTTCAGGAGAATCAACCACTTTTTCTTCATGCAGACATTAGGGGCTTCCCAGGTGGCTCAGTAGTAAAGAAGTTGCCTGCCAATGCAAGAGACGTGGGTTTGATCCCTGGATCAGGAAGATCCCCTTGAGTAGGAAATGGCAACCTACTCCAGTATCCTTGCCTGGGAAATCCCATGGACAGAGGAGCCTGGGGGGCTACAGTGCATGGGGTTGCAAAGAGTTGGACACGACTGAGCGCGAGCACATGCAGATTATACCAGGGCAGAGCATCTCTGCCGCAGCCTAAGGCCTTGGTGGCTTGATACGAGAGTTGATGTAGCTTCTGTCCCTCTACAAAACACATTTCTGGGTTCTGGCATCCAGAATCCAGCCAAGCACGTGGATCCTGTCTCCTTCGCCCTTTTCTGGGCCATTTCTACATTTTAACTTCAAATCTCTCTTTCGTTTTTCCTTGACGGTGAAATCTTTGATCATGGATGCTGCTTTTTAAAAATAATATTTTGGCTGTGCCACGTAGCATGTGAGATCTTAGTTACCTGACCAAGGATCAAACCCCTGCATTAGAAGCTTGGAGTCTTAACCACTGGACCACCATGGAAGTCTCAGGTGTTGTTTCTATGACTGGAGAACCGAGAAGCTGGCAAATACACTGAAGACAGGGTGGTCATGGCTCTGGGAGGGTTTTCACAGCCTGTAGAGTGGAGCCACGCATCTGTTCAATCACTCTGGTTTTGCCTGTTCTACAGAGCCTATGGGGAGGGAAAATGGCAGCTGCTAAAGAAAGCTTTTTCCATTTACGTACAGTGCCACCTGGCTTAACAAAGCTGTTTTGAACAAAGCTGGCATCTGTTCATTGCCCTGGGCTAAGTGGTCATCCCCTCTCTGCTGAATCCCTGCCACTGTGCACACCCAGGTCTCGGTGTTAGCCTGGAAGGCTGCCTCATTTCTAGGAAGGGAGGCACCACCCTGGTCTCAGCACTGCGGGGCACGGAGGGGGCGGACAGCCAGAGAGAGGGCAGGTGTCCTGACTTCCCGTTACCTCACCTGCCCCTACATTCACACAAAATAACAGCAGTCCTAATTCAGAGAGAAGAGGCAGGTAGCATCCTGCCAAGTCACCTTTTCAGGTCTTCTGAATTTCTCTACTTCTGCCTAGGTTCTCATCTGTGGAAAGTGGTGCTGAGTGCCTCTCCTTTGCTCATGGAGACACACCCTTTTCTGTTGTTTGTGCAGCTTAGGGAAGGTGAGAGGGAAATTCAAAAGATGTATGAACTGGGAACTTTTGAAAATTATGTTTCAGCATCAGAGCTGCTTATATGCACAGACCATGCCCCTCCTAACCCAAGTGATGCCAAAAAGCAGCTTCAGGACAGTTGCCAGATCTCCCATAGAATACAGCCAGCCTCCCAGTCGTCATTCTCCTTACCTTCATAATCAGCAGAGCCAGAAACTCTGAGTGGGAGATGCTGGGCAGAGAGGACGCTGGCGACCTCTTACCACAGGGACCCATGATCACCATCCCAATCCCCAGAGCCAGCTCCCTTAACTTAGACCCAGGGGAAGCTTAGGGAACTAGAGGACATTTCTTCATTCAAATAATCAAGAGAGATCTATCAAAGTATACAAATAATAAATGCTGGAGAGGGTGTGGAGAAAAAGAAACCCTCCTACACTGTTGGTGGGAAGGAAAATTAATGCAGTCACTATGGAGAAGAGTAAGGAAGTTCCTTAAGAAACTAAAAATAGAGCTATCATATGACCCAGCAATCCCATTCCTGGGCATGTATCTGGAGAAAACAATAATACAAAAACATACATGCACCCCAATGTTCATATAGCCAAGACACGAAGGCAACCTAAGTATCCATCAACAGATGAATGGATGAAGAAGATGTGGTACATATATATTAATACAGCAAAATATCAGTCAGCCATATAAAAGAATGAATTAATACCATTTGTAGAAACATGGATGGACCTAGATATTATCATACTACAGAAACAAGTCAGACAAAGATAAATATCATATGATATAATTTAAAAGTGGAATCTAAAAAAATGATACAAATGAACTTTTATACAAAACAGAAATATATCCACAGACATAGAAAGCAAACTCAGGGTTACCAAAGGGAAAGGGGAGGAGGGATAAATTAGGAGTTAGGGATTAGCATATACTCACTACTATATATAAAATGGGATTTCCCTGATAGCTCAGTTGGTGAAGAATCCACCTGCAATGAAGGAGACCCCGGTTCGACTCCTGGGTTGGGGAGATCCGCTGGAGAAGGGATAGGCTACCCACTCCAGTATTCTTGGGCTTCTCTTGTGGCTCAGCTGGTAAAGAATTCGCTCGCAATTTGGGAGACCCAAGTTTGATACCTGGGGTGGGAAGATCCCCCGGAGAAGGGAAAGGCTACCCACTCCAGTATTCTGGCCTGGAGAATTCCATGGACTGTATAGTCCATGGGGTCACAAAGAGTCAGATAACCAGCAAGGCCCTATTGTATACCACAAGGAACTATACTCAATATCTTGTAATAATTTATTAGGGAAAAGAATCTGAAATAGATACACACACACAAACACAAAAAACACAAAACTGAATTATTTTGTTATACACCTGAAACTAACACTGTAACACAATTGTATTTCAATTAAAAATAATTTTAAAAGAATAAACAAATTTACTACAGTAACAAAACAAAGCAAAACAACAGAACTCAAACTAGAAGAGGCCCCAGAACAGCCCCTAGTCCAGCCCGGCTCCTCCCTGAGGAGAAGGCAGATGTCTGCGGCTGAGGTTGCCTAATCTGGCATGGGGACCAGTTTCAGCAGCTGTGTTTTGTTTGGCAAGCACAATACACTTTTAAATGTTTTACTCTTAATTAGTTGCAACCCTTAAAGATTTGAAGATTCCATATTTATCAGTAAATAACTGGATTTCCAGAAACCCTTGATGAAACAGGATCTGGCGAAGCTGGCTGACAGCCTGTGTGGATCACAGCTGTCTTCTCTCCTGTGGCCCCGTCAGCTCCCTGCTGCTCCTGCAGCCATGGACTCTGCCCTCTTAGGCATGACCAAGGTTCTCCTACCTAATGTTTCACCTCAGGAACTCTGACAAAATATCCACACTCATGTTCAGACCAGTTAAATCAGAATCTCAGCCTGGGGAGGGACCCCGGCCTTAGAAGGATTTTAAAGTCCCCACGTGATTCAAACAGGCAGCCAGGTTAGGGAGCGTTGGGGCTAGACCATGAAGGGCAGATGGGAAATTATTCTCTTTGAGAAGCTCCTCATTTTAATCTTTCACCATTTGAGATGTTCATTCTGTTCTATCAAACCTGGTTTTCTCTACTCCATTCTTTTCAGAAACTCACCCAGCCTCAGGATTTTAAAAAAAATTGTTTTTAAGCTTCTGCTTTTTCTGCTTCATTAAGTTAATTTGGTTGCTCCATTCTGAACTCCTCCTCCAGTTTTTCCATATTCTTTTTAAAGTACAGTGGACAAAATTAAAAACAACACCTAAAGCATTATTTTACTATAGTAGAATTCAGTAGGCGTATTTATTTCCAGTTCTATCATATTATACTTAGCATCTCAGGACCACATTAAATTTTTTTTTTTTTAACTTAATTATCATCTGGTTTTTGTAAACAAGAAACTCATTTGCAGAAGCCCAAGAAACCACACTGCAGGATGGAAAACCAAGTCTGGGAGCAAAGAAAAGCAAGCTTTATTTTCCTGTTAGATGTCAAACTTTCTTCAGGGTCACAACCTGATCATGTAAAATTAAAGAAGGCATATGGGGAGTTCCCTGGTGGCCTTGTGGTCAGGACTTTGGGCTTTCACTGCTATGGCCCAGGATCAATCCTGGTTGGCAAACAGGTCCTTCAAGCCCCACAGGTTGGCCAAAAAGAAATTCTAGAAATAAAGGGCTCATATGCGTGTCTATGACAGTTTTACTTCTTTACTTACAAATCAAGTAATTTACAACCAACAGGCTAGTCTGTTTTTAGGTTTTCTAAGCTAACTTGATAACCGCTTTTCTTAGGGCTATTTATGCGTTTTTCCATTTTGTAGGCTTTTCCTTTCCTTTCTTTTCTTTTTCATGAAGATAATCTCAACTATCAAGTTATAACAGAAAACCTGTTTAGTGTGGTGAGATATGAAGACCAGCACAAACCTTAGTGCATCTCTGTGTTACTTTGTCATGCCCACTTTATAGATTAGGAAACTGAGGCCTGGAAACATTTAGCAGTTTGCCCACAGCTGACTGCCCACACACCTAAACTTCAAGGAGTCCTGGCTCTGGCCAGCCCCTGGGGAAGGTGACCCCTTCCATGGCCATCAGCTGCTGACACTGATGGCCAGACAACACAGCTAGACCAGCCACAGAGGCGGCAAGAGTGAGGCTTGAGATACTACCTCTCAGTATCCCACGTTCAGGCCTGAACCAGGTCGACATGGAAACGCACACGAAATAGTAAACATGATATTCTGGTGTCAACTGAGGCTGTTAGACACTCCTTGGAACCCCTAGGGGAAAGCCAAGGTTTTTAAAGAAATACACAGACCACCGAGAGATCCTGGTATGATGCCAGTTCCGTAATATGGGAAATCTTGTCCAGAAATATGTATGTAAATATATATATATATATATATATCCGATGCTGAACTTCAAGATTCCCTCTAGCAATCGATAGTAAGGAAAAACACCACACCTCTTCACACTCATAACTTTGGGAAGAAAAGATGGAATTAAGGTCTCTTCGCCTTACTAGGATCTTCATAAAATGTCAGCCCAGTTAGAACACAGTGGTCGAGGAAGAAAAGGGAGGGAGCTCGCTCAGGGACTGGGGCCTGAGCCCCAAGAGGCTCTGAAATCCCCAAGGGATCCGGACGCACCGACCTCTGGAGGCGCGCGAAGCTCCCGGCGGCGCTGCCACACGGGGGTCCCCATGGGACTGGCCGAGATGCTCACCGCCAGCGCGCAAAGGTCCTCCGGGGCGGGGAAACACTGGCCTAACCTCATTGATTCGAGCCAACCGTAAAATGCAGCTTCTCCTCTCTCTCAAAAAGGACCGGAGGTCCTGGGGCAGCACAGGACTGTCTACACCGGCTGCCTAGGCCCGACGTCTTTGTGCATCTGACTCCAAACCACAGGCCCAGATCCCAAAGCGTGCTCAAGACACCGGGCGCTCCAGCCTCCTCTAGCAGCCGCCGGGGCTGTAGCCTCCTCGTCGCGCCGGCGCGCACCACCTACAGACAAGGCGTGGCGGCGCGCGGCCCTCCCACAGCCCGTCGCCCCGCGCGCCGGCCTCTCCTCTGCTGCCTCTGCGTCCCCGCCACCCGGCTGGAAGCCTTAGGAGCCGAGCCGCCGGCCCGCGGCGCGGAGCCACAAATACTCACGTTTCCCACTGTTTACACCAAGTGCGTGACTCTCAGTGGCCACTGCTAATAGTGGCAGCCCGCTAATAGAAGCCAGAGAAAGCGCTCTGAAACCCGCCTTTCAGGTAGCGAGAAGTGACAAGCTGGTGCCCGGCTGAAAGCCCCTCATTTTCTGCAAGCTCACTCAAAATGCGCCTCGGTGCCGCCAACGCAGCTGCCAGGTTTAATAACTGTGTCAGACAGCCCCTCCCCTCCCGCCCCGAGAGACACAAAGATGACGGGCTAGGGACCAAGAAGCGCACGTTCGGCCGCGGCTTTCACCCTGCCTCAGCTCAGGCGATGCCGCAGCCGGAATGACTGCGCAGGCAAGGACCAGGAGAAGGGTCAAACGCCAGCCTTAACCTAGGAACTGTCCAGAAACCTCAGTTTTTCCCTAATCGCTCTGAGCAGAGATCTGATACTCTTCCCAACGATACTTGTAAAACAAAACAAGAGGCTAGTGCCTTTCCAATTAACCTAACCTGCGTCACAAATGTAAAGGGGACTTACTTAAAGCAACGCAGCAAACCTCAAACCTATTAATACTTGGTTTTTCTGGGCACTGGTAGAATATCCTGGCACTATGCAAAGGGCAGGAAGCTCATCAGCCTGGGTTTCCCTCATGTTCTGTCGCGCACACGAACTCTCCAGCCTCTCCTGGCCAGCAGAATTATTGTTAGGGGAGGAGAGGGGAGGGCTCCTTTGCAGATCCTCCTCGATTTGGACCATCCCTAAAGCGCGGACAGCGCCTCGAGAGCGACTGGGTTTGTATCGAGACGGAAGGAATTAGTGGTTCTGTTCTGCCAGTGAAATAGCCCACCGAAGATAGTGCTTAATAAAATATGGTGCACACATAACCCATACCAGGCGCACGGGGCGGTCCTC
>NW_011494718.1:3603297-3617924 GCF_000754665.1 Bison bison bison
CCTCCGCGCCCCGCCCCGAGGGCGCCTTCCAGCGCCGCCCCGCTGCGCCCGCCGCACCTGCTTCTGCCGCCAGTGGTTTCCGTGGAAACTCCGGAGAGCCGGCTCTTCCTTCAGACACGCTGTTACCGGGACAACTGCGACCTAGCATGAGGCGGTCCGAGTGTGGCAATGGACGCCTGCTTTAAATCAAAGATTTAAAGAGATTTTCTAAGGCGGGAGGGCAGAAACAGAAGGGCAGTGAGCGGTGTTTGGGAATGGAGGCGGAGCCGCGGGAGCCTGCGTGGGGGTGGAGTTAATGGACGACGCAGACTCTGCGGACCGCGTAGCTCCCCTATGCACCCCCACTGAGTTCATATTGGTTTTAGAAGCAGGTCTAACATTCTCTGCAGCATGATTACTTTTCTTTATTCTGCTTAAGATACTACAAAGTTATTTTGCACAGACTGAGCACTAACCAGCTCCGGGTAGAAAGGAGGAGAGGCCCACAGAGATGAGTGACGCCAAGGGGAGACCTCTTGGGAATAATAATTGACTGCAGATGGTCTCTGTGAATAGTAGGTTACAATAAACACATGGTTACAAAATTAAACTGTTTCAGGTGACGGTTTGGGTGGGGAAAAGGAGAAGTGTGGATGAGACTATTCATATTTGTTCAAAGGTTCGTTCAGTGTTAGTACTCCATCTTGTTACTTTTGTGTATGGGCATTTTATACTCGTCAAACCATAAGTAGGTATTCAAAAGTAAGGTGAAGCAAGTTGATGTGCTTTGCGCAAGGCAGTATAGGATTGCAGAAACAAACATAGCTAAGCTAAATCACTTTAGTCGTGTCCGACTCTGTGCGACCCCATAGATGGCAGCCCACCAGGCTCCCCCGTCCCTGGGATTCTCCAGGCAAGAACACTGGAGTGAGTTGTCATTTCCTTCTCCAGTGCATGAAAGTGAAAAGTGAAAGGGAAGTCGTTCAGTCGTGTCCGACTCTTAGCGACCCCATGGACTGTAGCCCACCAGGCTGCTCCGTCCATGGGATTTTCCAGGCAAGAGTACTGGAGTGGGGTGCCATCACCTTCTCCAAGAAGCAAACATACATACCCCATATTGGTTTCTCCTTACTCTAACTTCAATTTTTCAAATCAAAGTTTGAAGATTAGATTGTAAAGAAGGCTGAGCGCCGAAGAATTGATGCTTTTGAACTGTGGTGTTGGAGAAGACTCTTGAGAATGCAAGGAGATCCAACCAGTCCATTCTGAAGGAGATCAGCCCTGGGATTTCTTTGGAAGGAATGATGCTAAAGCTGAAACTCCAGTAGTTTGGCCACCTCATGCGAAGAGTTGACTCACTGGAAAAGACTCTGATGCTGGGAGGGATTGGGGGCAGGAGGAGAAGGGGACAACAGAGGATGAGATGGCTGAATGGCATCAGTGACTCGATGGATGTGAGTCTGAGTGAACTCCGGGAGTTGGTGATGGACAGGGAGGCCTGGAGTGCTGCGATTCATGGGGTCACAAAGAGTCAGACATGACTGAGCGACTGAACTGAACTGAACTGAAGTTTGACATCAATGGTATATTTGAATTGATGAGATTTTACTACATAGATTGTAATAATATAATGATATTAATCAATCTCTGGGCTGAGACTGAAATACATATTTGTATATATACGTGTGTGTACACACAATCTCTTTAAAAGTCATAAATGCATTTCTATTAAAAGTTCCACATGAGCCTAATTTTCATAGAGGAAGTGATATTTCTATAGTCTAAGAAAACAGTTTATGTGAAAGAAAACATACAAGTAATTTTTGTCATAAAGCAAAGAATTTCATCAAGAATAACTATTTAATTTACATGTTTTGAAAATCCACATTTTGTATCCCAAGTCTGCTTTGAAGCACATAATTTTGGAATCGTGTGACTGCAATGTTTATTTGCAAAAGATCTCTAAAACAAAAAATGTATAGTCAGCAATAGAATAGACATCCACTTCTCTCTCTTACTACATTTCAAGTTTGAGAAAATAAAAATATCAAGCAGATTATCTTCACATGTAACAAAAATTAACAGTGAATACTGTAGAATACAGAAGAATAGGGATAAAGGTGTTAAAAAGGAGTATGTCGAGTCAGTATATTGTCACCCTGCTTATTTAACTTATATGTAGAGTATGTCATGGGAAATGCCAGGCTGGATAAATCACAAACTGTAACCAAGATTTCCAGGAGAAATAGCAACAACCTCAGATATTCAGCTGATATCACTCTAATGGCAGAAAGCGAAGAGGAACTAAGGAGCCTCTTGATGAGGGTGAAGAAGGAGAGTGAAAAGATGGTTTAACACTCAACATTCAAAAAGCTAAGATCATGGCATCTGGTACCATCACTTCATGGCAAAAATGAGGAAAAAATGGAAACAGTGACAGACTTTATTTTCTTGGGCTCCAAAATCACTGCAGATGGTGACTGCAGCTGTGAAATTAAAAGACGCTTGCTCCTTGGAAGAAAAGCTATGACAAACCTAGAAAGTGTATTAAGAAGCATAGACATCACTTTGCTGACATTGGTCCGTCTAGTCAAAGCTATGGTTTTTCCGGTAGTCATGTTCGGATGTGAGAGTTGGACCATAAAGAAAACTGAGCACCGGAAAACTGATGCCTTCAAACTGTGGTGCTGGAGACAACTCCTGAGAGTCCCTTGGACTGCAAGGAGATCAAACCAGGCAATCCTAAAGGAGATCAACCCTGAATATTCATTGGAAGGCCTGATTCTGAAGCTGAAGCTCCACTTGATGTGAAGAGCTAACTCATTGGGAAAAACCCTGATGCTGGGAAAGATTAAGAGCAGGAAGAGAAGCAGGTGACAAAGGATGAGATAGTTGATGACATCATCGACTCAATGGACATGAGTCTGAACAAACTCTGGGAGATGGTGAAGGACAGGGAAGCCTGGCATGCTGCAGTCCATGGGGTCTTAAAGAGTGGGACACAAATAAGCAACTGAGCAATAAAAAGGTTAAAAAAACACTATACAATGAACCATTAAAAATTTTGCTCCAAAAATAAAGAGCAAGATGATTATATTTAAAATATTATATTACTTAGTAATATTAACTGTAATGCAAAACAGTAGATAGTTATGATCCCAATTTTTTCAAAGTTATGCATGTGTGTATTTGTACATATGACGGTGATGATGCAGGGAAATTCTAGGCTTTACACTTGCCTATGTCACGTGTCTATATTTTCTTTACACTTGCCTATATTTTTCACAACAAATATTACCAGTGAAAGCAGTGTGGTAGACTGCTTGAGAGAAGAGGCTCAGAATCAAAAAGACTTGGCTTAAGTCCCAGCTGACACTTCCTGGCTATGTGTGTTTTCTCATTTGAAAAACAGGCTAATGACACCACCTTCCTCGTAAGGTGGATGGGGGATTAAGTGATGTAAGAGTTGAAGAATACCTAGCACAGGGCCTGGCATGTAGAAGAATATGTCCATTACAGCAAATACATGAACCCCAATTGTTAGGTTATTTTTTCACCATGACTTTAATTCTATATTGGATATTTTTGACACTTCAATTAGACATTGTTATTTTATATGTGCAATATTGTTTGTATATTTGTCCATGAAAAGTGAAAGTGAAAGTTGCTCAGTTATGTCCGACTGTTTGCGACCCCACGGACTATACTGTCCATGGAATTCTCCAGGTCAGAATACTGGAGTGGGTAGCCTTTTCCTTTGCCAAGGGATCTTCCCAACCCAGGAATCAAACTGGGGTCTCCTGTATTGCGGGCAGATTCTTTACCAGCTTAGCTCTCAGGGAAGCCCCATATTTTCCCATAGTCTTTACCTGTATTCTCATCATTCCTTTTTGCCTCTCAGAACTCCCTTCTGGGATCATTCTTCTTTCTCTTAAAGTACATCCCTAAGAACATTCATAGTGAGGGGTTTTGTTACTGAAATCTCAGCTTGGCTTGATAATGTCTTTCTTTTGATTTTATCCTTGAAATATGGTTTCGTTTGACATATAATTTTAGGTTCATGGCTATTTTCAATCAGCGCTTTGAAGATATTCCACTGTCTCCTGGCTTCACTGTTGGTACTGAGGAATCAGCAGTCTTGTAATTTTCACTTTTTTCTATTAATAGGTTATCTGTCAATTTGGAATGTTTCATTCTTTGTTATGTTTTTATTTCACTATCTTATCTAATATTTAAAAATATTAAACACACTTATTTAATATTCTATGCCCAATCATCCAGAATTGCTAGTCTTTATAGGTTTGACACAGCAGTTTGTCTCTTATGACTCTTATTTCCTTATTTGTGATTTTTATTTATTGTGAATTCATATACCTTGGAACTTTATCAGTGGGGTCCCTTTGAGTCCTGCGTTAGGTGGGCTGAGTGGGTGGGAGGTAGGTGGGCTGGGGAGGTAGGAGCACTTTCAACTTGGGACAACATCAAAGTAAATTTTATGTTTAAAGTTTTCAAGTCCATGTAGGAGATGTAAATTTCAGGCTCAAACACTTTTGAGTAGAAGCTTAAGATTAGAAGTGCTTTGGACAGAGTTTTCTTCCTGTGCCAAGGCTGAGGTAGGTAACATCTCCTTAAGCAGGTAGGTTGTATCACCATTGTGTTATGTTTCAGGAATTCTGGCCTCCCACCCGACTTAAGCCCAGTGCTTTTTATCTCCTACCTCCAGGATGCAGTCATTCAAACTGAGACTCTGAGGTTGGCAGACACCCCGTCTCCTTCTCTCTCAGCGAAGGCCTGCTTTCCCTCCACTTTCCCCTTGACAGTCAAGCTTTTTCATAGTTCTGCCTTCTCTTCCCCTCACTTTATCACCAAAGTACTACAGTACTTTGTAGTGCTCAAAATACTGTAGTACTTTGAAAGAGTAAGACAAAGTTTTTTCAATTTTTTTAAATGAGGAAAAAATTTAGACAGACATCTCACTGAAAAAGATATATAGATAACAAGAACACGAAAAGATGTGAACATCATTAGTCATCAGGGAAAAGCAAATGTTGAAATGCCACAATGAAGTGGCACTATGCAAGAAGAGCTGAAAGACCGACAATATCAAGTATTGTCAAGAATGTGGGGCTACTGGAACTCTCAGACATTGCTGGTGGGCGCTTAAAATGGTGTAGCTACGTCGGGAATCAATTTAGCAGTTTCTTAAACATGACACACTGAATGTACTAGCTTTTTATTGCTGTAACAAAACCACAAATTTAGGGCCTTAAAACTACATTTCTTATTAGCTCGTTAGTTGTGAAGATCGGAAGTCTGGGCGGTATGGCTGGATTGTCTGCTCATGGTATCACAAGGCTGAAGTCAGATATTTGCCAGTATGGGTCCTCTTCTGGAGGTCTAGGATGAACTCTGCTTGCAAGCTCAGAGGTGTTGGCACAGTGCAGCTCCTTGTGGGTGCAGGACAGAGGTCCCTGCTTCTCTGTTGGCTGTCAGCTGACGGCTTCTCTTGGCTCCTTGAGGCTGTCCATCTTCCTTCTATCTTCAAGTCAGCGAGGACGCATTGAATCTCCCCTGTGCTTACATCTCTCTGATTTTCTTTTTTGTCTAAAAGTTTTTAAAAGGTTCACATGATTAGATTAGTCCCACCTGGATAATCTCCCTTTGCCATGTAAAGGAGGCAGTCATGGAGGCAATAGCTCATCATATTCACAGGTTCCACTGGCACTTAAAGGAGAGGGAATTAAGCAAGGATGAGGTCATTGGGAGTCTTCCTTAGAATTCTGCTTATGATGCCATATGAGCCAACCATTCCATTCCTAAATATTTACCCAAGAAAAGTGAAAATATATGTCTACTCAAAGACTTATAGGTGAATGTTTATATTCACTTATTCATAACAGCCAAAAACTAGAAAGAGCTCAAATATCAATCAACAGTTAAATTAATAAAGCAGTTTGTGGTATATCCATTCAGTGGAACACTGCTTGCTCATTAGTAGAAAGGAGCAGACTCCTGACATGCACAACAGCATGGAGAAATCGCCAAAGTGTGGCACTGAGAGAAGATTTCAAATACTGTGGATCTGCTTTATTCTGAAATCTGAAACTGGCTCCTGTGCGCAGAGGGCAGGGACAGACTGAAGGAGGGGGCAGGTCACTTCAGATTGGTAGGTGGCCGGTTTAATCACCGAGGAAGTGTACAAGGCTTGTCTGGGGCAGCCACAGATGAGTACATCTTCAACCTGTCTGCCAGATTCTTAACAATTTATATACAGAGGCCTTAGCTGGGTTTCGGAGAAGGCAATGGCACGCCACTCCAGTACTCTTGCCTGGAAAATCCCATGGACGGTGGGCTGCAGTCCATGGGGTTGCTAAGAGTCGGACATGACTGAGCGACTTCACTTTCACTTTTCACTTTCATGCATTGGAGAAGGAAATGGCAACCCACTCCGGTGTTCTTGCCTGGAGAATCCCAGGGACGGGGGAGCCTGGTGGGCTGCTGTTTACGGGGGTCGCACAGAGTCGGACACGACTGAAGTGACTTAGCAGCAGCAGCAGCAGTAGCTGGGTTTGGTCACGTACACTGTCTCAGTGGGCTCAGCCGCACATCACTATCTCCAGGCTTGCGTCCTTGGGCAGCTTCTAGAATGGGGAAGCAGGCAGAGCTCACGTTCCAAGGGCAGGGGAGTGGGTAGGGACCTTCAGCTGCCCAGGTCCTCTGGATGACCTCCTCTTACAAACACAAGAAACTACATACTGCATGACTTCATTAGAATAGGCAAAACTATAGTAACAGGATCAACGGTTGCCAGGGGCCTTAGGGGAGGGGAAAGAGCGGACTGTGGAGGTCATTCTGTGGGTTGATGGAAACGTACTATATCGTGGTGTGGTGCTGGTTACGTGACGCTATACATTTGTCAGTGTTCATCGAATTGTTCAATTAAAATCAGTGAATTTCACTATATGTAAATAACACCTGAACAAAACTGATGAAAAAGATTACAGTTTTTTGACATTTTATCCAGCATTTAAAAGTGTTCTGTATTGAGAATTTTTCTAATCATTTCATCCACAAAATTCATCTAAGACTTTCTTGACTGTGCCTAAATGTGCAATTCCATTGAAAATCCTTACTCTCAGTGGAATTGCATGATCACTTGGGTATTGCTTACAGCTTCTGGGATAGACCATAAACCAAAACTGATGAAAAAGATTATAGTTTTTTGACATTTTATCCAGCATTTAAAAGTATTCTATATTGAGAATTTTTCTAATCATTTCATCCACAAAATTCATCTAAGACTTTCTTGACTGTGCCTAAATGTGCAATTCCATTGAAAATCCTTACTCTCAGTGGAATTGCATGATCACTTGGGTATTGCTTACAGCTTCTGGGATAGACCATAAACCAAAACTGATGAAAAAGATTATAGTTTTTTGACATTTTATCCAGCATTTAAAAGTATTCTATATTGAGAATTTTTCTAATCATTTCATCCACAAAATTCATCTAAGACTTTCTTGACTGTGCCTAAATGTGCAATTCCATTGAAAATCCTTACTCTCAGTGGAATTGCACGATCACTTGGCTACTGCTTACAGCTTCTGGGCTAGACCATAAACCCCATGTGGACTGGGTCACGTTCACCACTGTACCCCCAGACCAGCCCAGAGTGGGCCTTGGATAAACATTTGTTGGATGACAAAAATATTTGATGAATAAATGAATGGCCCCTTTCCCTGAGCAATTTGGAACGCTGGAAAATCTGATTCCACATCTTCCAGTTGATCTCTTGTTACCTTCAATTCTATTACTAAAACCATGTCTAAACTGTAATTGAAAGTTGGGAGTTAGAAACCATTCATTTAGCCCCATTACGTTATAGAAACCACTTATCCTGGCTCCTTTTTTCCGGGCTGGAAGCCCGGGGTGCACTCTGAGTGTCACCACGTGGGCTGAGAGGGGGGAAGTAGGCAGCTGAGGCTTTGAGCTGCTCTGTCTGAGTGAGCGCCATGCCAACCCCTACTCCCATTTCCTGCCATTTCCAGTCCTCTCTGGTCACAGCAGGCTAAGCACCATCTTTCACTCCAAGCCTTAAACTCTGTTTTCCTTTTAAGGTACACACGATCCATCTAAACATTAAAAATATATGTCTATTAGCATTAGACAGAGGACAATGTCATTTGAGATCGGGTGATCTCATTAACATGAACAGAAGCCAAAGAACACAGAGCCCTCTGGGCCAGAGCCAACAGCACCCTCAGAGGCGAGCAGGGTCAGGAAGGCAGCGGACAGGTTTCTTTGTTTAGGGAACTCATTAGGCCCTGCATTCATTTGACCTTGGCCTCTGGTTACTTATTTGTAAATGTCATGCTCACCTCCTCCCTTCCAGGACGGAGCCAAGGTACAACACTGCCAAGCACTAAAAGCCTTCCTGGTTATTGTAGTCTATCAAAGGGCAAGTCAGCTGAGAAACAGACATTTCCCTTGCCCTTGTTTTAATTTTATTTATTTATTATTGTTATTCTTTTTGCCACGGGGCATGTAGGATCTTAGTTCCCCAACCAGGGATTGAACTCATGTCTCCTGCACGGGAAGCATGGCATCTTAACCATTGGACCACCAGGGAAGTCCCTTGCCTTTGATTTTAGTATACAAATTGTGTGAACCCAGTGCTCCCTCTTGAAAATGCAATATAGTCCACACTGGTTATTTGCTCCTCAGCGTTTATTCCCCCAGCTTGGCAATACATTCTTGAATTTCCAGAGGAAACTTGATTTGGGTGGGATCGAAACTGAATTCCAGAAGTGGGCCCTATAATCTTAAACCGTGACTTAGGGGCATACCACTCATGCCCCCAAGTCACCTGGATTGGCTCTAAGCTAATCACAGCCAGTGAGCCAGGAGAAGATATTGGCTGAGGCTTTGGGGGAAAATAAGCCTTTTTTCTTGTAGCAGTTCTGGGAGAAGAGACTATCTCTTTTACTGTGGATAGTATGGTATGAGAATGTGACTTTTGGAGCTGCTGTAACTATTTTCCATTAAGGGAGACCTTGGAGCTGCCTTTGGGGCCACCTCATGGAGCCTGCGGATAATGCCAACACCATAGAAGGCAGAATGGGGAGGAGAGAAACCTGGCCTTAGGTGGCGTCCTTTGAGCTTCTGGATCAAACCTCCCCTGAAATCAGTATCTCTAGATTTCCAGTTACTACTGAATCAGTAAACTCCCTTTATCTTCGAAAGCAACCTGATTTCAGTTTTCTGTCATTTACAGCTTTAAAATGTGATACTTAGTTTAAAGATGCTCAGATTGAAACTAGAATATCATTTTGACTGTTCTTCAAAGTTCTATTTTGCCTAGATTTTTCATAGATCTCTCACGGAAGTTTTGCAACTGTTTTTCAAACTTTCAGAATTCAAATATGCAGACACCAGGTTGACTGCTGCCCAATGCCATGACACTGAGTAATTCCCTGATCTTTGTAAGGCTTTTCTGCTGTGATGCAGTGTAGAATGTATGTGTGAATTCTCAAAGCAAAGGCTTAGAAAAGGCCAAGGAGAAAAACTGGAGATACAAAGGAAAAGAGGCATATTTTACTGCTTTTTCTGAACTACGTGAGAATATTGGACCCTCAAAATGTAAACTAATTCTGAAGAACATCAGTAGCATGAGCCAACCAGTCCATTCTGAAGGAGATCAGCCTTGGGGTGTTCTTTGGAAGGAATGATGCTAAAGCTGAAACTCCAGTACTTTGGCCACCTCATGCGAAGGGTTGACTCATTGGATACGACTCTGATGCTGGGAGGGATTGGGGTCAGGAGGAGAAGGGGACGACAGAGGATGAGATGGCTGGATGGCATCACTGACTCGATGGACGTGAGTCTGCGTGAACTCTGGGAGTTGGTGATGGACAGGGAGGCCTGGTGTGCTGCGATTCATGGGGTCGCAAAGAGTCGGACATGACTGAGCAACTGAACTGAACTGAGCATGAAAAATGTATGGTATTGTGATCAAAAACAGATCCTGATTTTGCTTTTGCTTCTGACACCTTGTCACGTCCTGCGTCTGATTTGCTGATTTGCTGTCTTTATTTTAAAACTTTCATGAGTGATTTGAGCATGAGGAAAATTACATTTATTGATCACCATTTACTGAACAAATAGTTCATGTTTTCTCTCTTATGCTTCTTAAATGATTAGTTGAGATTTATCAAGCACTGACTGTATGTCAGACGCTGTCATATGCTTCATCTCATTTGATTCCCAAATAACCCTCTGAAGTTCAACTCCATTTTACAGATGAAGAGACTGAGGTTCAGAGTGGCTAAGTAAGAGATCACACAGCACGTGTGTAATCGAGCTGGGCCCCAGTCCTGTCCCTGTTCTTATCCAGTACTCCAGATTCTTCTCAAGTCGATCTTCGTTCAGATCATTCCAACACTTCATCCAAATAGCAGTCAGTCATTATCACCTTTCCTTGCCACAGCCTGAAATCACCGAAGCGCTCTCCTGGCTGTGAGTGGACCCCCCTCTTTTGCTAATCCTCTCTCAGGGCCAGACGTATAGGAGGAGAGGAGCCAACACAGTACGGAGGTGGGTATCTTTGGTTTCTGAAGACCACCCTTTGCTCTCCCATCCCATCTGCCCAAATCCTACACACTCTCCGCCTACCATCTCCCTGTCACTCTGAAGGAAACAGCTCCCTCTGGGGAAGCTCGCAGCCTCCCCACCGCTTGTCACTGGGAGCTGAGACTGTAGTCTTAGTGTGCGGCTGTACACCTACTGTGTGCGCCGTTCTGTATTTCTTTGCGTGCTTGTTCCATTTTTTTCTATGTTCCTTTTCTCATTGTTGTAGTTCAAAGAGTACATAGCATTGGCCCAATGCATTGAGTCAGTAATTTTTTAATAGAAAGAAGAAAGGGAAAAAAAAAACGTGAATGGCAGCCTGCCGCAGCATAGCTGATGGGTCAGCCGGCTCAGGAGGCGTGTCTGGAGCGCCTAGCCCAGGCTCTGGGTGCAGGTCTTGTATTTCAGCCTCCTGCACTCTGGGATGGAGAAGGCAATGGCACCCCACTCCAGTACTCTTGCCTGGAAAATCCCATGGGCAGAGGAGCCTGGTAGGCTGCAGTCTGTGGGGTTGCGAAGAGTCGAACAGGACTCATCGACTTCACTTTCACTTTTCACTTTCATGCATTGGAGAAGGAAATGGCAACCCACTCCAGTGTTCTTGCCTGGAGAATCCCAGGGATGGGGGAGCCTGGTGGGCTGCCGTCTATGGGGTCACACAGAGGCCGACATGACTGAAGCGACTTAGCAGCAGTAGCAGCAGCAGCACTCTGGGAGGCAGGCCCTATTCCCACTTTATGGAGGGAGAAAGAGACGTCTTGACTTCTGCCATCCAGGGAAGAGCCAGGACTGTGGCCAGGGACGGCTGGGAGGGCGCTGTGAGAATGGGGAGGGCCATGGATACCAGAGGCTTCCAGGCTTCACTCTGGAGCAGGAGGAGTGGCCGAGGGGACCACGTGCTGGAGTCAGGGGCAAGAAGGGGGACGAGGGACGCAGGGCATGACAAGGTGTCAGAAGCAAAAGGAAACTCATTTTCCCTCCATTCTGTCCAAAGTGATTACAGCCCTAGCAGAACAAAGTCAGCGGGAGCTGCTCGGTGAGGAGTGCCTGCTGCAGAGGACCAGCAGAAGTCTGTTTCTTGGAGCTCAGCTGGCGGCTTGCTTCCCACTCAGCAGGACCTCCCTCAATTCCTGTTAGACCTCGTTTCTCCTGGTTGTATGGACACGCATTAAGTGTATTTACGACGTTTTGTTTAATAAAACTTCATCTTCGATTCCCTGTCTTCAACAACCTCAACAAAAATGTGCCTTTCTGGAGATGGATTGCACAGCAATGTGCGTGGACGTGGGCCTGCACACAGAAAAATGGCTAAAACGGTAAATTATTCGTTATGCGTGTTTTATCATCATTTTAAAAAGCTGATTACCGATATGTTTATCAAGACTCTTCACTGACTTCTGTTTAGGCCCTGTGATTTTATGGTCGCACCCGAGGAGTCTGGAGCCTGGGCTTTTAGCTGTGCCCTCCTTCACACGCTCCCCGCCTCCCCCTAACCCCATCACCCCCACCCCCGACTCCTGAAAGCCCAGCCGGTCCCAAGGGGGCGGTGCAGTAGGAGTTCGTTGGTCTTGGCTCTGCCCTGTGCCTCCTAGGAAAGCCTTGTTGCCCATGTCTGAGATTTTAGACATGACACTCATCAAGGCTCATCAGTGCCCGGCCTGTGAATGCACAGTGCGTGCGCTGAGCTCCGGGCAACATGGGCACCGCAGGGGCAGACACTGGGCACAAATTACTTTCCTGCAGATGCTGGAAGCAAAGAATTTCCTGTGTTCCAGCAGCCCGTGGTAGGAAACAACCCTGAGGGTGAAAACAGAGGCTGCCTTTGTTTTATAGCATCTGGTTTCTTCCTTTAATTCGTCGGGTATTAGAAAGATTCCTGTTCATGTCTCCTAAACTCTGTATTCATTGGTTTGTAAAATTCAGAAGTTGACTCAAAAGAGGCCAGAGTACTCACATGCTACAGATATGATTCTGTGTTACAGATGTATTCCCAAAGAGTGAGCAGTTGTTAAGCCCGATGATCACAGCTAACGTCTCCAGAGGGTTTTCCTGTACCGGGCACCCGGCTAGCCGTTTTCCCCTGCTTTGTCTCGGGCAGTCATCCCAGCAGCCCTCTGCTCAGAGCGCTCCTGAGGAAGTCTGGCACAAAGCGACCCCGTAGCTCACACCAGATCTCAGCGAGTACACGGGCAGAGCCAGACTTGAGCTCAGAGCCCTACCTAATGTCAGAGCGCTTTCTTGTCATCAAAGTACAAAGGGTCAGTGCCTCAGTCGTGTCCGACTCTGTGTGACCCCATGGACTGTAGCCCTCCAGGCTCCTCTGTCTATGGGGATTCTCCAGGCAAGAATACTGGAGTGGGTTGCCATGCTTCCAGGGGATCTTCCCAACCCAGAGATCGAACCCATGTGTCTTCTGTCTCCTACACTGTAGGCAGACTCTTTACCGTCTGAGCCAGCACCAAGGAAACTTCTAAAAACCTGTAAAAGGAGTTTTGATAAAACCTTTCAGGGATAGGAGAAAGATTCAGCACTAAAGATGATTGGACCATATTCTTTTCATTCTGTATATGTTCAGACATTTTTTAATTTATCAGATAGTAAGTGTAACACACTTTTTCATACAATTCACCTCAGATATTTTGTGGCACATTTAATATTTCATTGTCAAGACAACGGTCCTAATATGGTAATCCTTAGAACTTGGAAAGAGGAGCATGTATATCACCATCTGTAGAAGATAAGAGAGAAACGAGCATTTCTGCTACCAAATCCTTTTGTTGAAAAGAAGAGGCACTTAGCTATCTGAGTCATAGAAGCCTCCTGTCCTTTTAGATAAGCTGCCAGCCACCGACCAACCAGAACCCAGGGGCCTGGGGCAGGCATCCGTGTTTAGATTAGGGCTGCACATGACCAGAGCAGGAAATGAAATAAAGCCTGAAAAGCAGTTCTGAGGGTGATGAGAAAGACGCTGATACTGATGAGATTGTTCGGCGCTTTCTCCCTTGCAACCGGCACCAGGCTTTGTATTCTTGGCTGGAACTGGACCCTGGGCTGTTCCCGAGGAGATGCTGCCAGTCCGTGGAGTGCAGGACGGGACCCACGACTTCCTCCCTGAGGAGGCTCTGTCCGCCCCAGCATTGTGGGTTCAGGGCTTGCTCTCACCCTCATCGCCCTCCTCCATACCTCCCCACCCACCACCAGCATTCTTTCAACCTCACTCCCCAACGCTCCTTCCTACAGACTCTCCTTCCTAATAACTCAGCCTCAGGGTCTCTGATGTTAAGCACTTGCTATATATCTGTCACTGAATTCATGCTGGGGAGGGGAACACCTCTTAAAAATTCAATAAAGTAATGGAAGAAAGTCACCTCCTTTGAAAACTTCCCTTCCTTCTTTCTCCTGTTGAATCTGTTAGGTAGTTAGAATAGGAAAAAGGAGTCCAAAATGCTGGTGGCTAAAAGACAAAGAAAGAGAAAAGCCCGCAAAAACGGGACAAAGGAAAATCCACGGACTGGAGTGAGAACTTCAGGTGAAACAAACAGGCCCCCTTCTTGGCCAGCCCAATTTGCATAGGGCAGGCTCAAGGCGGGGAGGAGACAAATGTATAAAAGGAGGAAGCCAAGCCGGATTGGGGCCTCTCCTTTGGGGCTGGCCCACCCTCATGCCTCTAGGGTGTACTATCCTTTGTTTGCCGAATAAAGCTCTGAGGTATAACACTGGTCTGCTGTTTCAAATCTTTGCTGTGGCAAGACAGAACTGAGGAAATTACACACTCCCCCCACAAAACCATTTTTACAAAACGTAAAAAGTTCCCTCAAGACATATTAAATAGAATTTGAGGAAAATTCCATTTTTTAGACACACAGCAATTCTGTATCTGTGTGTGAAGCCGAGTAGACACCATGGTCTGTCTGGCAGCCGCCTGAGAATCCTGAGTCATCCGCAATTCCTCACCTCAAAGTTTAGGGAGAAGCAGGGCATATGCCAGTAGAGCAGGGTTTGGAGAGTTTCAGACTCAGGAG
>NW_011494718.1:3618024-3619040 GCF_000754665.1 Bison bison bison
ACTCAGGAGGCTCCTAGAGTTTTGTTTATGGTTTTCAGATGTAGTCCAGCTAGGTAGGGAGGGAGTTCCCTGCAGCTCCTGGCACTGCTCAGATGTAAGACTCTGTGTTCTGACACAGCTGGAAATGGAGGCAGGCAATGGGAGCTAGGAGCCAGGCTTTAGGGCACTGTTGGTGATGCTACAAGGACCAGAGGCAGATATATCTGCTGACGGGCTGGCTGACAGTCTTCTGAGATTAAGTCCAAGATTCAGTGAATGTCTCTTCCTTTCTTACACAGCTCACACTCTTATTCTGTCTGCATGAAGAGGGCAAATGGCCCACTTCCTCTGAAGCACAACTTCACTTCCACCTGTGTTAAAACCCCGTGCTCTACCCTATGCGTGCGGTGCATCCTTGTCCTCGGTGGACTTCTGGGGCAGTTACATCTATCATCTTCCTGCCCTCCGTGGCAAAGGGCCTGTGAATTGCCTGCTGCTACCCCACCCCCCATGTGGGCTGTTCCCTGGGTGTCTCTCAATGAGCAAAGATGCTCCTACCACTTGCTGAAGGTCTCATTATGGTTCTGGAAACACCTGCTTGGCTTTTCCCTGCTTTAGTTTCTGCCTCAAAATGATATGTCTGGGATTTATGCCACAATCATTTTCCTAGTCACTTTTTCCCTACTTTTCTCTTTTGCAAACCATCATGCTGGTGACGGTTTGAAATCCCACACTAGCACATATGAGGAGGGAAAGTGAATAAAAATCCTCATGGTGTCTACTCTCCGTGCCAAGAGCTTTGCTTACGTGAAAATGCATCAGAAAACTTGTGAGGAGTCATATGTCTGCATGCATGCAGTTGTGTGTCTGGGTACATATGTACAGAATAACATCATTATTGAAAAGTAATAACAAAATAACCATTATCCTTCTGCTAATGTAAAAACTGTTTTCATAGTCGAGCATTCTATTCTCACCTTGGCCAAATACATGCATTTTGTATGTTAAGTCATAGAAAACACACAGTTTTATTTCCC
>NW_011494718.1:3619140-3622156 GCF_000754665.1 Bison bison bison
CTTTGCACTGCCCCTCAAGCATATCATATAATCCATGCTTCTATTCTAGCAATTTTTTCCCTACACCACAATTAATATTTGTGTATCATTCTCTCCTGTCCCTAGAGGGGAGACAGCAGGACCCATTTATCTTTGCTTTCTGAATGTTCAGCATGGTGGGTTTGCCTGGTGCATACTTGGCACTTCATAAGTGCCTGTTGAGGGAGTGATTACAAGAACAGCATGATCTGAGTAGATTAGTCTAGACTGGGGCTATTCTTGCTCTACGGGCTGCAAGTTTGTGAGTCCAGAGTTCATGGGACCCTAGACATTTAATATGTGGGATTAGAGGGGGCATGGAGAAGGGAATGGCACCCCACTCCAGAACTCGTGCCTGGAAAATCCCATGGATGGAGGAGCCTGGTAGGCTGCAGTCCATGGGATCCCTAAGAGTCAGACACAACTGAACGACTTGACTTTCACTTGTTACTTTCATGCATTGGAGAAGGAAATGGCAACCCACTCGAGTGTTCTTGCCTGGAGAATCCCAGGGACGGGGGAGCCTGGTAGGCTGCCATCTCTGGGGTCGCACAGAGTCGGACATGATTGAAGTGACTTATAAGCAGCAGCAGCAGCAGCAACAGAGGGGGCATCCTGAAAGTTTCAAAAAGCGTGCCCATAGTAAGTTTTCAGTAGATGTAGTTTGCAAGATGCACAGTAGACATGCAAAGGGACCAGGAGAGATGAGCCACAGCTTGACCTGGTGCAGCTTGGCTCTTGATCAGAGGCCTTAGGTTGACTTGCTGCATCACTGAGGATGGCTGATTGCTGAATGGGATTTGAAAGAACCCCGAGCTCCCATAGCGTTCAGCTCTAATTAACCACAGTGAGAAAGAACATACACCATTGGAAGTAACTAATTATCCCCAATATAATTACCAGCCTTGACCTGAATCCATCTATGCAGACGAATCAAGTCAAAGCAAATAGCAAACTGAAAGGCAAATTAAACTTCATTGTGAAATGGTCTGAAAGGCAGTACGGTGATAGCGTAGGTTTTTCATGACACCAAATTCTCCCGTGAAAGCAGAAAGGGCAACTAAATAGCAAAACCAAAAACCCACGAACAACCTTTACAGTGAAACTGGAACTTAAACCATTATGACAAACCCCAAACTACAAGAGGGTAACACTGATAGACCTCTGAACAGGAGAATTCCCAGAGAACCAGGTGTTCACCGATGGCACCATGGGGCAGTCTGAGAGGGCAGATGGAACCAGATGGGGTCCATCCAGCCCGACCGTGGGTGGGTCTAAGAGGGCCACTGTAAGCCCAGTCATGAATGACCAAACAGTCCAGCCAGAGCCCCCTTTAGACACAGAGCTCCACATGGAGGAGAAACTGTGCAGTCAAAATAGAACAGAACAAAGACAAGGAGTGAGAAAGTCCAGATGAAACTAATGAAATGGAACAGAGCCAGGAATTCTCAGAATGCAAGTCACACACACAGACACACACGTTCCAAAAGCAAGAGGGAGTTCTGTGAAGATAGAAAAGCTACCCTAGAAAAATTAATTTTTTTCTAAAAATGAGCAACAGAAAAACAAAGTCAAATTCTATATGAAGTTTTTAAGGGGGAAAACAAAGAGCAAATTCAAAAGAACAATATACAAACGTTGAAAGAGCGGCAGAAAAAAGTTCACAGGAATGATCACAGTTATAACTTTCTCTTTCAAAATCAGCTAAAGACATTCAGAAAATAATGCTGAATAAACATTCCTCCAAAGAAAACACAGAAATAGTCAATAAGCACATGAAATATGATTAGACATCAGGGAAACGCAAAGCAAAACCTCAATGAAAAGTCACTTCACAGTCATTGGGATGGCTATAATCAAAAGACAGATAATATCAATTGTTGGCAAGGATTTGGAGAAATTGGAAACTTCATACGCTGCTGCTGGCACCACCAAATGGGAGAGCCACTTTGGAAAATAGTTTAGCACTTCCTCAAGAAGTTAAACATACAGTCACCATGTGACCCAGAATTTATACTTTTAGGTGTTTACCCAAGAGAAATGAAAACATAGTCCACACAAAAACTTGAACATGAGTATTCACATCAGCATTGTTGATAGGAGCCCAAAGGTGGAAACAACGTAAATGACAATCAACTGATGAATGGATAAACTAATTGTGGTATATCCTCACAATGGAATATCATTTGGCCATAAAGAGGGATGAAGTGCTGATACTTGCTGCAACGTGGGTGAACATATGCTAAGTGATAAAAGTGAAAAGTGAAAGTGAAGTTGCTCAGTCGTGTGGACTCTTTGCAGTCCCATGGACTGCAGCCCACCAGGCTCCTCCAACCATGGGATTTTCCAGGCAAGAGTGCTAGAGTGGGTTGCCATTTCCTTCTCAAGTTATAAAGCCAGACATTTCCTTCTCAAGTGATAAAGCCAGACACTAGAGACAACATAGTGAATGATTTCCACAGTGTGAAGTGCCCAGAACACACAAATCTATAAAGCCAGAAAGTAGTATAGTTGTTGCCTCAGGAGCTGGAGGGAAATGGGGAGTGGTTGATCACCGGTATAAAGTTTCTTTCTGGAATAATCAAGTGTTCTAAATTGTGATGGTTGCACATTTCTGTGAATATAGTAAAGCCAATAAATTGTACACTTTAGATAAATAGATTATACGGTATGAAAATTTTATTTCACATAGTACTTAAGGGAAGAAAATTATAAAAGACATAAAAGAACAATATGACTCAGAATTCGACAAACTCAGAAATGAGGGGATAGAATTTAGAAAGAGTTAGAAATAAAAGAAAAATATCATTTCAGAAGTGAGGAATAAACTACAAGAAACAACAGATTGAATAAAATCTATAGATAAGTCTTTATGAGATATAGACAATGAAAAGGAATAAATTTTTGAAAATCAAAGGAAAATGAAGCATTCAAAATATTCAAGAGAAAGTGACAAATAATACAAATAAAAAAGATCCAACATATAGAGAACAGAAGT
>NW_011494718.1:3622256-3632767 GCF_000754665.1 Bison bison bison
AAAATATCAAGAGAAGAGAACAAACACTGAAAACTATAATTCAAGAAAACTTTCCTGAAATAGAAAAAGATTTGAAATTATATATTGAAAGAGCAGAGCACATATCTTGAATATTGATAGAAAAACTGACACCAAAATCCATTTTAGTAACATTACTGGACTTAAAAAAAAGAAAGATATCCTATTTTTTTTGTTTTCATGCAAAACTAATAAGTGGCTTATAAAAGAAAAGAATTAGATTTTCACTGGAAGAAAGTGGAATAATATGTTTATATTAATAAATATATTTATTATTGTTTAAATAAATAATAATATATTTCCTCAGGGAAAGAAAATGTGCCCAAAGATTTTATATCCAGCAAAACTGACTTTTGGGTAAAAGGTACAGACTGTTATCAACATCAGAGAATATTGTTCCCATGAGTTTTTCCTGAGGAACTGATTAGAGAAAGACTTTCAAAAATCCAGAATGATTAGAGATTCACTGATATATGGACTGATGGGAAAAGATTAAACACATAGAACTAAAACTTAGAGAGGGTTTAAAAGGAAGAGTATAAAGTATGTCATGGCTGAAAGTGTAAACAATCTGAATATAGATCAAGTATAAAAATAATAGAGGAGAATAGAGAGTATGTAAAATTTTAGACTATTCTCAATAATTTTATTGTGATGGTAATAATGTTTCCAAGACTGTTGTACATCTAATGTGGCCTAAAGCAAATGAATATTATGGGATACTAATTTTAGCATCCCTTGAAAACCAGGATTGTTGTGTTTCAGTTCAATTCAGTTGCTCAGTCATGTCCGACTCTTTGCGACCCCATGGACTACAGCATGCCAGGCCTTCCTGTCCATCACCAACTCCCAGAGTTTACTCAAACTCATGCCCATTGAGTTGGTGATGCCATTCAACCATCTCATCCTCTGCTGTCCCCTTCTCCTCCTGCCTTCAATGTTTCCCAGCATCAGGGTCTTTTCAAATGAGTAGCTCTTTGCATGAGGTGGCCAAAGTACTGGAGTTTCAGCTCAACATCAGTCCTTCCAATGAACACCCAGGACTGATCTCCTTTAGGATGGACTGGTTGGATCACCTTGCAGTCCAAGGGACTCTCAAGACCACAGTTCAAAACCATCAATTCTTCTGCGCTCAGCTTTCTTTATAGTCCAACTTTCACATGCATACATGACTACCGAAAAACCAAAGCCTTGACTAGACGGACCTGTGTTGGCAAAGTAATGTCTCAGCTTTTTAATATGCTGTCTAGGTTGGTCATAACTTTTCTTCCTAGGAGTAAGCATCTTTTAATTTCATGCCTACAGTCACCATCTGCAGTAATTTTGGAGCCCCCAAAACAAAGTCTTTCACTGTTTCCACTGTTTCCCCATCTATTTCCCATGAAGTGATGGGACCAGATGCCATGATCTTAGTTTTCTGAATGTTGAGCTTTAAGCCAACTTTTTCACTCTCTTCTTTCACTTTCATCAAGAGACTCTTTAGTTCTTCTTCACTTTCTGCCATAAGGGTGGTGTCATCTGCATATCTGAGGTTATTGATATTTCTCCCGGCAATCTTGATTCCAGCTTGTGCTTCGTCCAGCCCAGCGTTTCTCATAATGTACTCTGTATATAAGTTAAATAAGCAGGGTGACAATGTACAGCCTTGATGTACTCCTTTTCCTATTTGGAACCAGTCTGTTGTTCCATGTCCAGTTCTAACTGCTGCTTCCTGACCTGCATATAGGTTTCTCAAGAGGCAGGTCAGGTGGTCTGGTATTCCCATCTCTTTCAGAATTTTCCACAGTTTCTTGTGATCCACACAGTCAAAGGCTTTAGCATAGTCAGTAAAGCAGAAATAGATGTTTTTCTGGGACTCTCTTGCTTTTTAGATGATCCAGCGGATGTTGGCAATTTGATCTCTGGTTTCTCTGCCTTTTCTAAATCCAGCTTGAACATCTGGAAGTTCACGGTTTACGTACTGTTGTAGCCTGGCTTGGAAAATTTTGAGCATTACTTTACTAGCGTGTGAGATGAGTGCAATTGTGCGGTAGTTTGAGCATTCTTTGGCATTGCCTTTCTTTGGGATTGGAATGAAAACTGACCTTTTCCAGTCCTGTGGCCACTGCTGAGTTTTCCAAATTTGCTGGCATATTAAGTGCAGCACTTTCACTGCATCATCTTTTAGGATTTGAAATAGCTCCACTGGAATTCCATCACCTCCACTAGCTTTGTTTGTAGTGATGCTTCCTAAGGCCCATCTGACTTCACATTCCAGCATGTCTGGCTCTAGGTGAGTGATCACACCATCGTGATTATCTGGATTATGTTGATCTTTGTTGTACAGTTCTTCTGTGTATTCTTGCCACCTCTTCTTAACATCTTCTGCCTCTGTTAGGTTCATACCATTTCTTTCCCTTACTGAGCCCATCTTTACATGAAATGTTCCCTTGGTATCTCTAATTTTCTTGAAGAGATCTCTAGTCTTTCCCATTCTATTGTTTTCCTCTATTTCTTTGCACTGATCGCTGAGCAAGGCTTTCTTATCTCTCCTTGATATTCTTTGGAACTCTGAATTCACATGGGTATATCTTTCCTTTTCTCCTTAGTTTTTTGCTTCTCTTCTTTTGTTGTGTTTAAGGATATCTAATTATAACAGATAAGAGACGATGTGAAAACCCTGAAGTCTTGAATTGAATTGGAAATAGTATGAATTGATGAGATATTTTAGCTCTATCAATCTATGTATCCATGTGTATATTGTATGTATGTATGCACCTATCTCCTGGAGGACGGCATGGCAACCCATTCCCGTATTCTTGGATTTCCCTGGTAGCCAAGGGAAGAATCAAAGTAAAGAATCTGCCTGTAAGGTAGGAGACTTGGGTTCAATCCCTGGGTTGGGAAGACCCCTGGAGAAGGAAATGGCTACCTACTCCAATATTCTTGCCTAGAGAATCCCATGGACAGAGAAATCTGGTAGGCTATGGTACATGTGGTCACAGAGTCGGACATGACTAAGCAACTAATGCACAAAAATAAAATAAGAATAAAAACGAACTTAAAAAGGCATAACAAATGCTATCAACTAAAATTATGAAATATTTTTAAACCCATGGGTTCATAAGGACATCAAAAATTTCCCACTGGCCACCTTCAGAGGGTGATAAGGAACTGTTCTGATTAACTATTGTGTATAACAAACTCCCGCCAAGACTTATTAAGTAAACAACAATTGTGTTATGCTTGTGTAGTCTACACTTCAGTCCCCCTTCAACAGGGTCTGGGGGGTACGGCTCCATGAAGCTTGGGGCCTCATCTGTGAAAACGAAATGGCTGGGGCCGAAATTATCTGGAGGCTACTTTGCTTGTATGTCTGGGTCTGAGTTAAACTGAATCCAAGCCTGTGCTTAGCTGGGGTCATCCCGGAGAGTCTGTAACACAGTCGTCTCAGAGTGGCTGCATTTGGTATAAGGCAGCTCAGGGCCCCGAGAGCATGCATTCTAAGAAGCAAGGCAGAAACCACATGATCTTTTATGCCTCAGTCATGGAAGTCACACCATGAAATTTCCATACTCTGTTGTTTGAAGAGGTCACATGCCCTCCCAGATTCAATGGGAGGGGACACAGATCCTACCTGTTAAACTTGGAAGTGCCAGAGAATTCACAACCATGTTTTAAAACCATTCACCACAGGAAGAAATTCATTTTCTCAAAAACTGATGATTAAAGCAAAGAAAACTTAGTTTTTGCTACGTGAATGCTGCCACTGAGGAAGCAAACATAATATGAAGGGGAGCCACCCTTTACAAAAATATCCAACTAATAAATGAAAAATAAATGATGAAATTAGAATATCACCAATCTGCAGATCCCAGTGAATTAATGGAGCTAGATGTTGAGTAGCAGCTGCAAGTTACCCCATAAAAAGAGGGACAACCAGCCTTGTGAAGAAAGAAGACACCACCATCTGGGGTCCCAGAGAAGGGAGTGAATGCCATCTGATCCAGCCTCCAACCGAGGACCAATGTGTAAGACGGCAGAAGGCAGGGATACTGAATTGTCCCATGAATCTACGGTTAGGGAAATACAGACTCTGAGGAGCTCTGTAGGCCAAACACCCCAGGTTCATTAACAGATCAATTGAAAAGGAAAGAAAGTGAGACAGGCTGGGACCTGGGACCCTTTGCTGCAGTGCATATACCTGGACAAGCCTCTCCTTGAGCAACAAAATACAGAGAAACTTTAAGGAACTAGAAATAGCTGCATGTGTGCAGAGTTGGGACGACAAGATACAAAAAGACCGAAACACCCAGCTGCCGTGGGAACAAAAGCAGGGTATCGTGCCGGAGCCTGGAACACAACACTGAAGCAGTGGACGCACTCCCTAAGCCCCCTCTCCAGTCTGACCCCCAGACACACTCCCATCCTCACAGCATATAAGGTACCACCGCGACTCCCCTCGGGAGGCCAGTGAGCAAGGGAACCTGTTGCTTGTGTTTATTTCCTTTGCGCTGCAGCAGGCACACCAATGAAGACTGGCCTGAATTTCTTGTTTGCCCTCTGATCAACTTCTATTGATTAAGGAGACCAAGAACCCTGCTCAATAACAAAAGGAACAGAGGGGAGCTTGTAGATTAAACTCAAAAGATAAAAAGTGGAAAAATAAGGAGGAAGGCATAGAGGCATAGGAGTGCAGACGGAGGCACAGTGTGTCTGAGTATTTGGTTGATAAAACCACGAAGAAACAAGGAGGTGATTAGAATAAAAGTCAGCATGGTGGTTACTTTCCAGGGAAGGGAGACACTGAGGTCGGCACAGGGCCACAGAGAGGGGTCTGGGAGGTGAGTGCTTTTGGGTACATGGGGTTCACCTTATGATGACTCATTAAAACTCTGCATTTAGGTAAGGGGTTTCTATATGTTTGATGTTACAATAAAAAATTGAAAAAGAGGGAAGCAGAGGAAGACAGAAGGAGTGATTCTGATGATGGTGGTGCAATAACATTTATTGCACACTTACCGATTAGGTAGTGTGGCTGTTTAGTCGCTAAGTTATGTCTGACTCCTGTGATACCAGGGACTAACCCATTAGGCTCCTCTGCTCATGGGATTTCCCAGGCAAGAATACTGGAGTGGGTTATCATTTCCTTCTGCAGGGGATCTTTCCAACTCAGAGATCCTGCATTGGCAGACGAATTCTTTACCAGGAAACCACCAGGGAAGCCCACTGATTAGATAAAGAATATCTAGTTTAATTCTCACTATCATCACCACTATTATTACCAATTTTCTATGGTGAAACCGAGCGTTTACAAAAGTTAAGTAACCTGGACAAGGTCTTAAGTTAGTGAGTGATATGACACACAAACCAAATATTCCCACAAATAAAGTTAAGGGAAGAGCAAGACCATCTCCATGCTTTGTTCTCCTCTGTTGAGTGAAAAAAAAAATACAGAGTATTTACTCTCTGATATTCATTATGGAGAAATTGTGAAAGGCACTCTTTCATTCTTGCCCAATAGCACTTTAGGGGAGTAAAGTTGTGCTAAGCATTTTGTGGTAAGTGACTGGTACACAAGCCAATAATTCAATTTGAGATTTACAAAAACTTATTTCTCCTCTTATCATGGTTTTAAATATCCAGCTCTCTTTACTGAAAGCAAATGCGCTCTATCCCCTTGCTATTCATCCTCTTTCTAATATTTAAAAGGGAAGCAGTTTTAAATCATATGCTTACAAATTTTATACAGAAAAAGAGAATGTCATTTGGTTTGTAAAATAAAATTTTGGCTATAACCTCTTATTTATTTATCTTCCAAGTTTTAAAAAATATTTTATTATGCATAAGAGATTATAGAAATTTCATGATATTTTAAAAAGGGTATTGGGGCTGACTTGGCTAAATCCCAGAAACCTAATGCGGTAGGTTTTTTTATGTGGGGCTTCCCTGGTGGCTCAGTGGTAAAGAATCTGCCTGCAATGCAGGACACCTGGGTTCGATCCCTGGGTTGGGAAGATCCCTTGGAGAAGGAAATGGCAACCCACTCCAGCACTCTTGCCTGGAGAATCCCATGGACCGAGGAGCTGGTGGACTACAGTCCATGGGGTTGCAAAGAAGCAACTTCGCACACACACACACAGGTTTCTTATACTTTGTGAGAGTGAAACTCAACTATTTTTTAAAGATTTTAAAAATTTTAACTTTTTTATTTTTTGGCTGCACTGGGTCTTTTCTGCTGTCTGGGCAGTTCTCTAGCTGTGCCGAGCGGGGCTCCTCTCTAGCTGCGGTGCCCTGGCCTCTCGTTGCATAGCTTCTCTCGTTGCAGAGCTCTGGCTCTAGAGCAAGGGCTCAGGCGTTGTGGTGCACGGGCTTGCAGATCCCACTGCTCTGTGGCATGTGCGATCTTCCCAGAGGAATCGAACCGTGTCTCCTGTATTGGCACGAGGACTCTTTACCACTGAGATACCAGGGAAGCCCCAAATACCCAAACTTTCAAGACAGCATCTCAATCAAAACAGAGAAACCAAGCTTTGAAAGTGTATACAGTATCCACTTTCCCAAGCAGCTTAATTTTAAATCAGTGACCCATGCAGTGAAGTGAAGTGAAAGTCGCTCAGTCATGTCCAACTCTTTGCTACCACGTGGACTGTAGCCTTCCAGGCTCCTCTGTCCATGGCATTCTCCAGGCAAGAATATTGCAGTGGGTAGCCTTTCCCTTCTGCAGGGAATCTTCCCAATCCAGGAATCGAACCCAGGTCTCCTGCATTATAGGTGGATTCTTTACCAACTGAACTACCAGGGAAGCCCTAATTTTAAATCAGTGACCCATATTGATGCATACAATAAAACTTTTTTTTTAAGTTAAAAAGGAGTATTTATTAGTGAATGAATAAAACTTGGCTGCACATTGCAATCACTCGGGACTGCAAGTGAGTACAAATGCCTAGGTTTCTCCCCAGAGACACTGATGTAATCATTCTAGGGTGTGGCTTGGACATCAGGTTTGTAAACATTTTTGCTTTAATTTTAAAACTTCTAGTTTTCACTTACGGAAGTGCAGCTGTTTTGTATGTCTGTGAGTCTGTTTCTGTTTTGTAAATACGTTCATTTGTATAATTTTTTCTTATATTCCACACAGAAGCAATACATGATGTTTGTCTTCTTCTTCTGACTTTCTTCACTTAGTATGATTATTCTCTAGGTCCATCCATGTTGCTGTAAGTGGAATTATTTCATCCTTTTTTATGGCCGAGCAATATTCCATAGTATATATGTATCACATCGTCTTTATCCAGTCTTCTGTTGATGGACATTTAGGTTGCTTCCTGGTCGTGGCTATTGTAAACAGTGCTGCTATGAACACTGGGGTGCGTGCATCTTTTACAATCAGAATTTTCATCTTTTCTGAATATATGTCCAGGAATGGGATTGCAGGATCATATGGTAGCTCTCGGAGAAGGCAATGGCACCCCACTCCAGTACTCTTGCCTGGAGAATCCATGGATGGACGAGCCTTGTAGGCTGCAGTCCATGGGGTCACTAAGAGTCGGACACGACTGAGCAACTTCACTTTCACTTTTCTCTTTCATGTATTGGAGAGGGAAATGGCAACCCACTCCAGTGTTCTTGTCTGGAGAATCCCAGGGACGGGGGAGCCTGGTGGGCTGCCATCTATGGGGTCGCACAGAGTCGGACATGACTGAAGCGACTTAGCAGCATGGTAGCTCTATTTTTAGTTTTTTGAGGAATGTCCATACTGTTCTCCACAGTGGCTGTACCAATTTACATTCTCACCAACAGGGTTCGAGGACTCCTTTTTCTCCAGACCCTCTCCAGCATTTATCACTTACAGACTTTTTAATGATGGCCATTCTGCCCCGTGTGAGGTGATACCTCGTTGTAGTTTTGATTTGCATTTCTTTAATAATTAGTGATGTTGAGCTTCTTTTCATGTGCTTGTTGAGGTTATAACTTTTAAGGAAAAACTATTTAAGTAAGGTGTCTTTTTGTCTCTCAAAGTCACTTTGAAAATTACAAGGCAAGATGTCTTATCTTCTAAGATAAAAGTAGACCCTTTGACTACACAGGACCTATTAAATTTCTTTTGTGTTCTCTACCAAGTAAATTCAGAGTAGGCCCTGTCCATGGACGGAGGAGCCTGGTAGGCTGCAGTCCATGAGGTTACAAAGAGTCAGACACGACTAGAGTCAGACACGACTGAGTGACTTCACTTTCACTTTTCACTTTCATGCATTGGAGAAGGAAATGGCAACCCACTCCAGTGTTCTTGCCTGGAAAATCCCAGGGACGGAGAAGCCTGGTGGGCTGCCATCTATGGGGTCGCACAGAGTTGGACACGACTGAACTGACTTAGCAGCAGCAGGCCCTGTTTGCTCACCAGGCGGCTGCTTCCTGAATTTGCAGTTAGTGGAATGTCCAGAAGAGGGCACTTGTTCCCCAGAACTTAAAGGAGCCACTCCAAGGACAAAAGGCAAGCAGCTATAAACAAAACAGACCCAATCCACCCAGAGGACTGAGAACAAAAGGAAACGTTTTTAAAAAACAAGAGAGCCTCAGTATTTAATGCTGCCTCCCCTAATCTCCACAAACAGCCTGGAACTAGTCACAACTTGTCGCAGACAGGATGAATTCTGCCGCATAAAAAGTAAACTAGAAAATATCTGGTTTAAGAAAATGATATTGTTTGCTTAGTATAAAAAGTTCCATGCTCGTAATAGCTACTTATTCAACAGCTGATCTTGCCTGACTTGTGTTTTCCCAGAATGAGATGCACTCAGGCTTTGCTGAACCCAAAACCAATAAATTTAAACATGAATCATGCATTTGGTGGGATAGAACTCTAGATGCTCCTTTGGTAAGATATTGGTCAGACACAGCCCTTCCCAGGCAAGCCCCGTGTTATCCCTGGCTTTGTTCTGGCTTATCACCGAACACACATCCCATCCACATGAATAGCTTTGCGCAAATAATTATGCTCTTAAAAACTTAGAGCAACTTCCACGGTCTGTTTTTAAGAAAACAATAACCGTTCCTCAGCAAACACAAAGAGAGGAATATTTCAGAGCAAGCAACTCAAAGCAAACACACAAATGGAAAGCCAGCCCCTCATTTACTTACAGGTCTTTAAGCTTCTAATATTGACATTGGTTTCTGAGGTCTCCTGTGCATGTTCTCTTCTACAGCAAACAAGAGTGCTTGAATCTATAAAGAGGCAGATTTTGCTGCTCCAGAAAGATGGGTTATTTGTCCCCCCAAGGACAAAAGACAGTTTGGAAGAGCTGATGAGCTGAGCTATTGGGAGCAATGGGCAAGTAGTCTCTGCTAGCCAAATAAGTTCCTTTGCATAAGCTATAGCGATACATTACAGAATCCAGGATAAAGACACAGAACCAGAGACGGACAGTCGGAAGAGTATAGTGTTTGAGAAGGATTCGGCTACAGCATTTTCTTAAGGTCTGTGTGAAAGAATTACCTTGAACTTCAGCTTGCCTCTCCAAAAGATATTTTTAGAAGCAATTAAGTTAAAAGCTTTGAGAGCCTTGGAGCTTTATCTAAACGGCTATCTCTTGGCCTAAGGGACCTTAAGGTATTGAATTAAGTGAGTTTACTCCTAAAAACAAGAGCTTCCAAAGCTAAAGACAGCAGCCATGCATGCAGCACACAAGCTGGGACATATCTGGAGAAGGCCAGGTGCATCTGGGGAGGAGAGGGGAGCTGTTACTGTTGGCAGTCTTTTTCCCTCATGCGATAAAAGATCAGGAGAGGGGCCTGTGCAGTCTTTTTATTTTTTAACTTTTATTTTATATTCGTGTATACTTGATTTACAAAGTTGTATTAGTCTCAGCTGTATAGCAAAGTGATTCAGTTGTACATGTATCAGTTTAGTTCAGTTCAGTCGCTCAGTCGTGTCTGACTCTGCGACCCCATGAATCGCAGCACGCCAGGCCTCCCTGTCCATCACCAACTCCCGGAATTCACCCAGACTCACGTCCATCGAGTCATTGATGCCATCCAGCCATCTCATCCTCTGTCGTCCCCTTCACCTCCTGCCCCCAATCCCTCTCAGCATCAGAGTCTTTTCCAATGAGTCAACTCTTCCCATAAGGTGGCCAAAGTACTGGAGTTTCAGCTTTAGCATCATTCCTTCCAAAGAAATCCCAGGGCTGATCTCCTTCAGAATGGACTGGTTGGATCTTCTTGCAGTCCAAGGGACTCTCAAGAGTCTTCTCCAACACCACAGTTCAAAAGCATCAATTCTTCAGCGCTCAGCCTTCTTCACAGTCCAACTCTCACATCCATACATGACCACAGGAAAAACCATAGCCTTGACTAGACGAACCTTTGTTGGCAAAGTAATGTCTCTGCTTTTGAATATGCTATCTATGTTGTTATAACTTTCCTTCCAAGGAGTAAGCGTCTTTTAATTTCATGGCTGCAGTCACCATCTGCAGTGATTTTGGAGCCTCAAAAAATAAAGTCTGACACTGTTT
>NW_011494718.1:3632867-3644524 GCF_000754665.1 Bison bison bison
CTGTTGCTTTCTGACCCGCATACAAATTTCTCAAGAGGCAGGTCAGGTGGTGTGGTATTCCCATCTCTTTCAGAATTTTCCACAGTTTCTTGTGATCCACACAGTCAAAGACTTTGGCATAGTCAATAAAGCAGAAATAGATGTTTTCCTGGAACTCTGTTGCTTTTTCGATGATCCAGCAGATGTTGGCAATTTGGTCTCTGGTTCCTCTGTCTTTTCTAAAACCAGCTTGAACAACTGGAAGTTCATGGTTCACATATTGCTGAAGCCTGGCTTGGAGAATTTTGAGCATTACTTTACTAGCATGTGAGATGAGCACAATTGTGTGGTAGTTTTTTGGCATTGCCTTTCTTTGGGATTGTATACATGTATATTGAATATATATAAATACACACACACACACACACATATATGTGGCTGTTGTTTAGTTGCTCAGTCATGTCCAACTCTTTTCAGATCCTATGGATCACCAGGCTTCTCCATCCAAAGCATTTTCCAGGCATGAATACTGGAGTGGGTTGCCATTTCCTCCTCCAAGGGAGCTTCCTGACCCAGGGATCAAATTCACGTCTCCTGCACTGAAGGCAGATTCTTACCGCTGAGCCATAGGAGAAGTCTAAATATGTGTTGGCTCAGATGACAAAGAAACTGCCTGCAGTGCCAGAGACCCAGGTTTGATCCCTGGGTTGGGAAGATCCCCTGGAGAAGAGAATGGCAACCCACTCCAGTATTCTTGCCTGGAGCATCCCGTGGACAGAGAAGCCTGGTGGGCTATAGTCCATGGGTTCGCAAAGAGTCAGACATGACTGAATGACTAACCCTTCAAAAAAAAAATCTCTGTTCTTTTTCAGATTCTTTTCCCATATAGGTTACTGCAGAATGTTGAGTAGAGCTCCCTGTGCTATCTAGTAGGTCCTTGTTGATTATGTGCAGACTGTAAAGGGTTCGCCACTTTCAGGAGTGTGTCTAGGAGAGCCAGGCGGCGCAGGAGAGCCCTCTGCAGGTTCCTTTCCTTGTCCCGCTCGATTCCCTCTCTGGAGGAGCGCAGGTAGCTTGCTACCCCCACCGGCAGCCCCGAACCGCACTCAGCCAGGGTCGCCCTTCCCTCTGGGCACATCCTCAGTCTGTGCTGTTTTCAACTTCAGTGACTTCCTGGTCATTTGCTAGTGCAGGAGGTTTTTATCCTGGGGCCTTAAGGATGGATAGGGTCTGAGATATCTTGAAGTCATATTTGAGAGGTGTGGTTACAAAAATGTCCACTGTCTATTCAGAACAGCCAAGACATAGAAATGTCCCTTGACAGATGAACGGGTAAAGGAGATATGGTATATACAGACACAATGGAATACTACTCAGCCAGGAAAAAAAAAACCCAGAATAATACCATTCGCAGCAACATGAATGGACCTGGAGGTTATCATATTAAGTGAAGTCAGAGAAAGACAAATAGCATGTGACATCACTTGTATGTGGAATTAAAATACGACACAAATGAACGTATCTATGAAACAAAAATAGATTCCCAGACATAGAGAAGAGACTTGTGGTTGCCGAGGGGGAGGGAGTTGGGGGGAGGTGTATTGGGAATTTCAGATTAGCAGAGGCAAACTACGTATATTGAATGGTTAAACAACAAGGTCCTGCTGTATAGCACAGGGATCTATGCTCAATATCCTGTGATAAAACATAATGGAGGACTTCCCCTGCGGCCCAGTGGTTAAGCCTCTATGTTTCCACTGCAGAGGGCCTGGGTTCAATCCCTAGCCGGGGAATGAAGTTCCCACATACTGCTGGGTGCAGCCAAAACGAAAAAAAAAAAAGCATAATGGAGAAGACTGTGAAAAAGAGTATACATATGGGCTTTCCTGGTGGCTCAGATGGTAAAGAATCTGCCTGCATGCAGAAGCCCTGGGTTCATTTCATGGGTCAAGAAGATTCCGTGGAGGAGGGCATGGCAACCCACTCCAGTATTCTTGCCGGGAAAATCCTATGGTCAGAAGAGCCTGGTGGGCTACAGTCCATAGGCTCTCAAAAGACTGGGGCACGAATGAATGACTGCTGCTGCTGCTGCTGCTGCTAAGTCACTTCAGTTGTGTCCGACTCTGCGACCCTGTAGACGGCAGCCCACTATGCTCCTCTGTCCCTGGGATTCTCCAGGCAAGAATACTGGAGTGGGTTGCCATTTCCTTCTCCAATGCATGAAAGTGAAAAGTGAAAGTGAATCGCTTAGTCGTGCCCGACTCTTAGCGACCCCATGGGCTGCAGCCTACCAGGCTCCTCCATCCAAGGGATTTTCCAGGCAAGCGTACTGGAGCAGGGGGCCATTGCCTTCTCCGAATGAATGACTAACAACATGTATAACTGAGTCACTTTGCTGTACAGCAGAAATTAATACAACATCGGAAATCAGTTTTACGTAAAAGAAGTTAAAGAAATAAAAATGTGCATTGTTTTCTTCATAGGATTAGCTTAAACTTTCATTGACTTCTCAGAGGGATTGACAGCTTCCAAAGGGCTATGGAAATCACCCCAGACGGATTGTGGAGGAACTGAGGTTGGAGAAGCTACACTGCCTCGGGGACTTGACAGGCAGATGATCCCCAGGGAGCTGACAGAGCTGCTCAGGAGGTCTAGGCAACCAAGGGACCCCAGAGGTCCTTCCTTTCAAGTCGGTGATTTTACAAATAAGGAAACTGAGTCTCAGAGACATGTAGTAGGCCAGCACCTGGTCCCTAATTCTCCCCTGGGAGTTCCTTTCAGAATAGTCTCCCGCCCTGTACCATCCGTCTGGGTCATCCCAGTGCACCAGCCCCGAGCATCCTGTATCATTCATCGAACCTGGACTGGCGATTCATTTCACATATGATATTGTACATGTTTCAATGCCATTCTCCCAAATCATCCCACTCTCGCCCTCTCTCACAGAGTCCAAAAGACTGTTCAGTACATCTGTGTCTCTTTTGCTGTCTCGCATATGGAGTTATCGTTACCATCTTTCTAAATTCCATATATATGCGTTAGTATACTGTATTGGTGTTTTTCTTTCTGGCTTACTTCACTCTGTATAATAGCCTCCAGTTTCATCCACCTCATTAGAACTGATTCAAATGTATTCTTTTTAATGGCTGAGTAATACTCCATTGTGTATATGTACCACAGCTTTCTTATCCATTCATCTGCTGATGGACAAAATGAGCACATCTTATGTGCACAGAACAGGGTCTGACATGTATTCAGCACTGGCTTCATCCTCATCTGTTATTGATATTTTACAAGCGTTTATTGAGCCTTTCTTATATTCTGGCATTGTGCCAGACACTTAGGACAGTGATCAAGACAAAGACCCCATTTATTTCCTTCAGCCAGGAGTTGTGGGGAAACCACAGTTAATTAAAACGTATTGTGACAAGTGGCTGGCCCGACACCCTTGGTAATGGGGAGTGACACTAACATCCAGTGTCTTACATTTCTCCTGAGACTCAAAACGCAAACCTAGGAGTTTGTCGGGCGTTTGGTGGGAGCAATTGTTAGTGGGTGTCGCTGTCATGTCTGGTCGTGGCAAGCAAGGCGGCAAGGCCCACGCCAAGGCCAAAAAAAAAAAAAAACGCAAACCTACAGGGAAACAGCAGTCTGCTCTGTGGATCTACCTACTGAGGAACCCTGGAGCGATGCGGCAGTGCCATATGCCAATGCAAACACTAGGCGGAGGGCTGACAGGCACTCCAGGGGGCAGTTTGGGACTGGACACAGGAGCAGAGCTGGGGAGGAGGGCCACGGCTGGCGAGAACTGGGGTCAGGACCAGACGCTGCACAAGCTGCCGAGGCACCCTGGGATCTGATTACACCCCGGAGTTTATGGGCCAGCAGGAGCTAAGACAGAGAGGCAGCGCTGGGCTGACTTCCTCCCCAGTGACAGCGTATTCTGTGGTCTTTTCTGAAGGTATGCAGCCAGGACCCCATGCCCACCAACCCCCTGAGTTAAGTGTGAAGCCCTCTGTATTAGATGGGGTTCTGCAGAGAAACAGAACCAACAGGATGTGTATATACAGAAGGAGATTCATTTTAAGAAATTGGCCGTCCCACTGTGGATGCTGCGTGCGTGCTGAGTCACTTCAGTCGTGTCCGACTCTTTGTGACCCCATGGACTGTAGCCTGCCAGGCTCCTCTGTCCATGGAATTCTCCAGGCAAGGATGCTGGAGAGGGTTGCTGTGCCCACCTCAAGCGGATCTTCCCAACCCTGGGATGGAACCTGCACCTCCTGCATTGGCAGGCGTGTTCTTCACCATTAGCACCACCTGGAAAAGTCTAGAATTGCAGAGCAGGTCAGCAGGCTGGACACTCAAATGGGAGCTGAGAATGCAGTCGTCAGTCTCAGGCAGAGCTTCTTTTTATCAATGACTTAGTTTTAACTGGAGGACAATTGCTTTACGATTGGTTGGTGGCAGAATTTCTTTGCTGCCGCCTGGAGGCAGCAGTCTGTCCTCTTCAGGAGACCTCAGTTTCTGCTTTGCTTTTTCCTCAAGGCCTTCAACTGATTATATGAGGCCCACCCATGTTGTGGAAGATAATCTGCTTTTCACCAAGTCAGCTGATTTGAATGTTAATCACATCTAAAAAAAATACCTTCACAGCAACATCCAGACTGGTGTTTGACCAAACTACTGGGCATTAGTTCCATGGCCTAGCCAACTCGATGTAAAATGAACCATCACATCTGACTCCAACACTCACCAAATGCCCTAAACCCACATGAAAACACAGGAAAAGAGAGCTTTTGGTTTAAAACCTTAACAAACCTGAACATTTTCTTGCAACTCTTCACCTCCTCTGCAAAGGTGCCCCCAGGCCCCATGCCACGATCGTGTCCACATCCTCTGGGGAACCAGTGTCCATCGCCCGCCCTGTGACCCTGTCAGTTCTGGGCTGTAACCATGTTTATTCTCCTGACTCTGTATTTCACCCTTGGATCCTCAGGGTTCAGCTTTCACTGCACCTACTGCACACAGCAAGCGCCCAACAAATGTTTGTTCAGTGAGGAAGTTTCTGCTTCTGAAATTCCGCCAGAGCCTCTAAGACCAAAGAAGAGAGGAATTCAGATTCCCTGACAAACCCTTGACGCCCAGAGAGCCCAGCATCTAAGACGGCAGGAGCCTGTGTATCTGTGTTAAACATTGAATTTACCCAAGCCCACGTCATGCCATGGCAATGAGAACAACTCTTCTATATAATGTGCTAACAGAAACACACACTTGCCTTATTCACCATCAGATAGCAGCAATGAGTCACTTCCTTGGGAGTGGGAGTTCAAACCAAGTATCTTGATGTGGAAGGTTCTAGTTCTCTGGGCTTGTCTGTTCATTCTTTCCTTGACCCTAAAAGCATTTCTTGGATGCTGACTGCACCAGGAGCATAATCCCAGTCCTCAAGGAATGTATGGCCTAGGGCTCGAGATTTCCCTTACATCTTCATAAAGAAATGCCAGATTCACTTGCTATTTGGCCATAAGGAAATGCAATGAATCTTGGGTCAAAATGTCATGCTTTTTCAATGACTTCATCTGTAAACTTGACACAAAGTCAAAGCTTGGTGAGGCAGGGGCCACTTAAGATTTGTGCTATTTCTTCTTTATTAGAATGTGAGATGGGCTTCCCAGGAGGCGCAGTGGTAAAGAATCTGCCTGGCAATGCAGGAGACACAAGAGACACAGGTTTGATCCCTGGGTCAGGAAGAACCCATGGAGTAGGAACTGGCAACCCACTCCAGTATTCTTGAAAAATTCCATGGACAGAGGAGCCTGGTGGGCTGTGTCCATGGGGTCACAAAGAGTCAGAGACGACCGGATGTGCCTACACACACGCTCACATAGACTGTGAGATGTAATAGTGCCCATGCTGCTGCTAAGTCGCTTCAGTCGTGTCTGACTCTGTGAGACCCCAGAGACGGCAGCCCACCAGGCTCCCCCGTCCCTGGGATTCTCCAGGCAAGAACACTGGAGTGGGTTGCCATTTCCTTCTCCAATGCATGAAAGTGAAAAGTGAAAGTGAAGTCGATCAGTTGTGTCCGACTCTTCTCGACCCAATGGACTGCAGCCTACCAGGCTCCTCCGTCCATGGGATATTCCAGGCAAGAGTACTGGAGTGGGGTGCCATTGCCTTCTCCGAGGCTGTAAATTCTGACACTTGAACTACTTTAACTTGGAAAAACCAAGTCAGGGAAGAAAAGTCCCTGCTCTTCTCCTTTCTCTTGCCCATGTTTCCAAGTTGAACTTGGAAAACCAAGGAGAAATAGAGAAAAATTTCTTTTGTAATTATCACAAGATTAGCATACTGTGGAATTTTAGATTACAAACTAGAAAAGGATATTTGTCCAGAGTGATGCTTTATAAAACCCAATATGTCTCAAAGTACAAAGTACCCTTCAGCTGTACCTTGTGTTACTGAGCCCATCTGTACAACGTCACCTCTGAGACCCTCCCCCGCTTTTGCTGGCCATGTGCTGACAGATCATGGGAGGTGAGGGTTTCTTGGCATTTAGCCATTCCATATGGTGGCCTGAGGACATTTACTAGAAGTTTCCATCTCCATTCTATTTTCATTCCCACATCTGGCTCAGGAGAATGCAGCTCATGTAGTCCATACAGTATGAGCCACAAAGGAAAGAAACTCGATTTGAGATAGAAATTTCCCAAATAAAGTACAATATTTAAAATATCCATCTATTTAAAGTCTAAAGACTTACATTTTAGCTGTAAGAATTAGATTGATATGGAATTTTAAGTCAACAGAATCTGGAGAGCAGTTTTGACAGCATGGCAGAGTGAGACGAGATGCCCTCTCCCCAATAGTGTGCTGGAAAATGTTGAACAACCAGCTCTTCCAAAAATGCTGTGTGTGTATATAAGCTTATTACACATTTTCTTGATTTAAGGGATATATGCCTGGGTGCTAAGTCCTTTCAGTCATGTCCTATGGGCTGTAGGACCTATTTGCAACCCTATGGGCTGTATCCTGCCAGGCTCCTCTGTCCATGGGGTTCTCCAGGCGAGAATACGGGAGTGGGTGGCCATACCCTCCTCTGGGGGGGTCTTCCCAAATCAGGGATGGAACCTGAGTCTCTTATGTCTCCTGCATTGGCAGGTGGGTTCTTTACCATTAGCATCACCAGGGAAACCCCTTCGAGGATGTATATAACATAAAATTTACAAATAACAGTTAAATATATAACACTCTTTGTGGTAGGTTTCGTATCACCTCCTGACTCTCCCAGAACTCGCTTGTTGAGTTTTGCGGTCCAATCTCTGTTTGCCGTCCAACCATGATTTGACACATGGAGTTGCATTTTAATCTGCTAACTCATTTCCTGATAGATCTATTGTTATAACATTTGGTACGTGACTCACTGTTGAACTATTTCTCTTACTTATGCAGATTATGCTGATCAAAGTGAAACCTCTTTCAGGCTCAGCGCTAGATTTGACATATTTTTAAGTTTAATCTGCATTACTAACATTTTCTCATCACCTTCTTGGTTCTAGGGTTTCCCTGGTAGCTCAGATAGTAAAGAGTCTGCCTGCAATGCCGGAGAATCGGCTTCCATCCCCAAGTCAGGAAGATCCCCTGGAGAAGGGAATGGCAACCCGCTCTAGTATTCTTGCCTGGAGAATTCCATGGACAGACCATGTGGTTGCAAAGAGTTGGACACAACTGAGCAACTAGCACTCTTAGCTCTAGACCAGGGATTGACAGACGGTGGCCAGTGGGCCAAATCTGGCTTGAAGCCTGTTTTGTAAAGAAAGTTTTACTGGAAAACAGCCACACGCATTTGTTTCCATGGTAGCTGTGGCTGCTTTTGCACTGCAAGAACAGAGGTGAATAGTTACAACAGAAACCGTGTGGACCACAAAGCTGAAAATATTTACTGTCTGGCCCTTTAGGGAACAAGTCTGTCAAACTTTGAACTAGATGGCTAACAAATGATACATCAAGTCCTGATTTGTGGTATTAGCAGGTTTGTATGATGTAATAGGTACTCCCACTGCAGCCAGTTTCAAGCCACCACCGTGACGTCACTGAATGCAGAACTGGGAAGAACTGCTAAGATGTTCATCACACAGAAATCTGACACAGATGCAGCAGATGAAAAGGACAGCAAGAGCATAGAGAACAGTGAAAGTGTAGTCCAGTCATTTGCAAGTGACAAGTTTTGAGTTTTTATTGCCTGTGTTTCATTATAATGTATTTAATTGTGGGTTTCTATAATTTAGTTTTTAGTAATGGCTGTGTTTAGCAACTGGCTCATACAATTCCTAAAAATTTAGTCACTGGTTCTTATGAACTGATACAGGCCAACACTGGTACACTTCTGTCCCCCGCTAAAACTAGAACTCATGGAAATGCTAGCTAAACTGTAACGTATCAACTATAACAGGTGCTAGAAATAAGAAGGGAACTTGGAGCTGGAGCTGGATTGGTGAGTGAGCTAGAAATAGGAGAGTGGGCCAAAGGGCCAAGGGATGTCAAACCCTCAGGTTGGAGGGCTTGATACTCAAACAGGGATAAGAGCCACGTGTGGGTATGCACAAGAGTACTGAGACCCAGCATTAAATGGGGGCCCTGGAGGGTAGCCTCTATATAGAGATTAGAAAAACAACCCAGCAGCCCTGGTAATGGCAAGGAACCATATCTGCCTGGGCAGATTTTTTTAACTTCGATTTTATTGGAATATATTGGTTTACAATGTTGTGTTAGTTCCAGGTGTTCAGCAAAATGTTTCAGTTATATACATACACATGTTCATTCTTTTTCAGGTTCTTTACTCATACAGGTTATCACGGGGCTTCCTTGGTGGCTCATTGGTAAAGAATCCTCCTGCAATGCAGGAGACTCGCAATAGACGTGGGTCCGATCCCTGGGTCAGGAAGATCCTCTGGAGAAGGAAATGGCAACCCACTCCAGTATTCTTGCCTGGGAAATCCCATGGACAGGGGAGCCTGGCTGACTACAGTCCATGGGGTCACAAAAGAGTCAGACATGACTGAAGAACAACAACATAAGTTATCTCAGACTACTGAGGAGAGTTCCCTGTTCTGTAAGTCGACCTTTATTGTTTGTCTGCTGCAGCTGCTGCTAAGTTGATTCAGTCGTGTCCAACTCTGTGTGACCCCATAGACGGAAGCCCACCAAGCTCCCCCGCCCCTGGGATTCTCCAGGCAAGAACACTGGAGTGGGTTGCCATTTCCTTCTCCAATGCATGAAAGTGAAAAGTGAAAGTGAAGTCGCTCAGTTGTGTCCGACTCTTAGAGACCCCATGGACTGCAGCCCACCAGGCCCCTCGGTCCATGGGATTTTCCAGGCAAGAGTGCTGGAGTGGGGTGCCATTGCCTTCTCCGATTGGTTGTCTATCTTATATTTAGTAGTGTGTGTATGTACGTTCATCCCAAATTTCCCCTTTGGTAACCTTAAGCTTGTTTTTGATATCTGTAAGTCTATTTCTGTTTTGTAAATAAGTTCATTTGTATCATTTTTTTTAGGTTAGATTCCAATATGAGTGATGTGTGATATTTGTCTTTCCCTAACTTTATTTAGTATGATGATCTCTAGGTCCATCCATGTTACTAGAAATGGCATTATCTCATTCTTTTTATTCCATTGTATACATGCACCCCCATTATCTTTACCCATTCCTCTGTTGATGGACACCAAGGCTGCTTCCATGTCTTGACTATTATAAGTAGTGCTGCAGTGAGCATAAGGGTGCTTACATCTTTTTGGATTATGTTTTTCTCCAGATATAAAGGGAGATTTTTTAAAAGTCTCTTATGAGAAATCAGGCTTCCCTGGTGGCTCAGAGGTTAAAGCGTCTGCCTCCAATGTGGGAGACCCAGGTTCGATCCCTGGGTCGGAAAGATCCCCTGGAGAAGGAAATGGCAACCCATTCCAGTATTCTTGCCTGGAGAATCCCATGGACGGAGGAGCCCGGTAGGCTACAGTCCACGGGGTCGCAAAGAGTCAGACACAACTGAGCGACTTCACTTTCACTTATGAGAAATCAAAATCCCAAGCTTGTGTCCAGTGTAGATGTGAACCCAGTTTCACACTATCCGCAGGATGAGGGGATTTTAAGTTAAAAATTACTACAAAAATCATTCCTCAACCAACAGGATGCTAGGGCCCAGACAGAGGCTCACATTTGCCTCTGACAGATTTCAAGTTCTAAGTCACAGATTGAGAAAATGATGCAACCAATGAAGCTTGAATCCAGAAAAACAAAGCATTCTACAATTCAGTAAGAAATAGACAAGCAATTCAATGGAAAAATGAGCAAAGGGTGTAGAATGAACAATTTGCAGAAGAGGAAGTATTTATGGTCATTGGGGGAGAAGCTCTACCTCATCGGTAATGAAAAAAAACCCATAAATTAACATAAGAAGGCCCTAGCACTTCATACCCTATTGAATTTTCAAACATGTTAAAGATGTTAAAACCAAATGTTGGCAGGGGTGTGGGGAGGTCAGAAACCTCAGCCTGCACTGGTGAGAGTGTCAAAGACACCACTTGAGGCATGAGCAGCTTGTTCTCATTGAAACAGCAGGAACGGAAAATGGAAAACCTCAATCCGTAGGGGTTGCTGGGTAAACTGTGGCAGTGTGCATACACTGGAATGCTATCTATCAGATGCAATGAACAAAACAGACATATTAATGTAGATATATTTGGAAGTACTAATGTGAAACCAAAAAAGGGTTCAAGAGGCTTTTGTACCTAAAAAGGAACAGATAGGACTTTCCCGGAATTCCAGCGGTTAAAACTTGGAGCTTCTACTACATGGGGCTCAGATTTAATCTTTGCAGGGAAATAAAATTCCACATGCCACGTGGTGTGGCCAAAATAATTTAAATAAAGCTTGGAAAGAATAAAGGACTAGAAACACCAAATAGTGTGGTATATAAATAAATATACCAAACAACAAAAAATATATATCAAAATCATAAAACCATAGGTGAAGGACACATACTAGTTTCAGAGTCGTAACTTCTGGGGAGGAAGGAAGGAAAGGAGATAAATGGGAGGCGGTGAGGACTCTAGTTGTGTTTATCAAAATTTCTTTCCTTCCAAAAATGTGTGACGGAAATATTGCAAAATGTTAAAATGTGTGCAGTACTAATGTTTGGCATGTGGGTATCTGTTAAATTATTTTCTGTGACTTTTTGTGTGTGTCTGTCTGAAAACTTTTTTGAACAGTGTCTAGGAAGCATGCATGGCTAAATCCATCCACTTGATAAATTGCAAGAAATTGAAATAGAGGACTCTCCATCTCCATCTATCTGGCTCCCTTATTTTAGAAGACAGAAAAAACAATGAAGCTAATGCAGTTTTGAAATGAGGAATTATCTGACAATGTTCTGGCACAGATTTTGCCCATTATAGCTGAGGACCGGATACTTGTGAAATAAATGGGAAATGCCCTCAGCGAAGGCTCCTTTGTTGTGCATCATTTTATCGTCAGTTAACCCAGAAGTGTATCGGCCCAGGCCTGAGACTTCCGGTCCTGTCCCACTGCTAGTCCGGGCGCGGCTTTCACAGGAGAGCGCACAACTGTCCTCTGAGAACTTACTAAAAATGCAGTTTCCTTGGCTCTGCTGCCAAAGACCCTCGTG
>NW_011494718.1:3644624-3654806 GCF_000754665.1 Bison bison bison
TCTACCGGCCACGATGTTGCTGGGGCTGTGGCCTATAGGACAACATCTTCAGCCTTTTGGCCACATTTGCTAACTACCTGCCTGCTTTCCTCTTCTTTGGGGAAAAAAACAAAAAAACAAAAAACACGTATTAAAAGGAGGCCTGGCTTACTGCTGGTGAACATGAGACCTTAGAAACCAGGGCAAGGCTCATCATCCGGCCTGGTGGAAAAAAAAATACGGAATAGTTGCCAAAATGAAAGTAGATTATACACCTAGTTAGAAATGGAAGCGGCAAGTTTCCACTGTAAGTGCCAGGGTGGCGGTCATGTGGTAAGATAACGCTTGAAAGACGGGAGTCTGGTCCCTGCCCCCTCTTCTTGATGGCCAGAGGGAGAACGCAGGAAGAACCTGGCTGAGAAAGCTCCTGCTGATTTCTTCTCAGCGGGGTACTGCCTTCTTATCCCTTATTCACGTTTGCAAAGTGCTCTCAGCCTCTCTGATAAAAAAGGGACAGAATATTGGCACCATGTTCATTATTATTACATCGTAGGAGAGGCTCAGCATGACTGTGAAGATGGCCACTGACACCCCAAAGGCAGAACTTGCCAGCAGGATGGATGGACACAGAGGACGGATGGGTGGCCAGAACCCCAAAATGACGTAAACTAAGCCTTACGTGACACATTCTCCATCCTCCGAGTCACGCTCCCTCTCCAAAGACTCAGATGGGGGCTGTAACCAGCCGCTGTGGCCGGTGGCATCGGGCACCTTGGAGGTTGTTGAGTTTTGGGGGAGGCTGCTGAAATGACTCGTATGGGAAACCCACCAACTGGGAAGCCAGGGCACAGGCAGCGACCCAAGCTGAGCCAGGCAGATCCATCTACCCGGGCTTGGACACTTGAGTTAGTGAAGCAAAGAATCAGGGGTGAGTGGCCTGCTTTTCGGGTATGACCGTGATGGTAGCAGCGCTGTGGCCATGTCCAGAGGGTGCTTGGGCAGCATGGTCCCAGCCAGGTGCTAGGGCATGATGCTGACCCAGCTCTGCTGTGGGCCGCTGTGTTCCCACAGTTTCCGTTCCTCTCCGTGGCTCTCTGTGAGTCACTCAGGGTCCTTTCAGTTCTTTTTTTTTTTTTTCCCTATTTGAGTCAGCCAATTTGGTGTCCATCTTTCACATCTAAGAGCCCTAGTGAATTCAACCAATACTTCAGAGACAGGAAGAGTTCCAGGTAAAGAAAAAGTGAAAAAAGGGAAAGTGTTAGTCGTCAGTCGTGTCTGACTCTTTATGACCCCATGGATTGTAGTCCTCCAGGCTCCACTGTCCATGGAATTCTCCAAGCAAGGATACTGGAGTGGGTAACCCAGCCAAGGAATTCAGGTCTCCTGCATTGCAGGCAGATTCTTCACCATCTGAGCCACCAGGGAAGCCCCCAGGTAAAGGAAACTGCTGCTGCTGCTGCTAAGTCGCTTCAGTCGTGTCCGACTCTGTGCGACCCATAGATGGCAGCCCACCAGGCTCCCCCGTCCCTGGGATTCTCCAGGCAAGAACATTGGAGTGGGTTGCCATTTCATTCTCCAATGCGTGAAAGTGAAAAGTGAAAGTGAAGTTGCTCAGTCGTGTCCGACTCTTAGTGACCCCATGGACTTCAGCCTACCAGGCTCCTCCGCCCATGGGATTTTCCAGGCAAGAGTACTGGAGTGGGCTGCCATTGCCTTCTCCAAAGGAAACTACCTATTTAAAAAACAATCACCATAACTCACCCCAGAGATGATAAAGTCAGGCGCTTCAAAGCCTCATTTGTTATTCATAATGAATACATGCCAAAGATCTCTACACATTTACGAAGTGCTGTAAAGACTTTGACTCAGTATTTCCTATTCTCGGATCTAATCTCCAGAAACATTCCCACAAGGATGACGCTAGTTGTTGGGCCTGAGCTACACTAGCATGATGGTGGCACCATTATCTGGAGCCTGATGGAGGAGTTAGGTTGGATAGATGGGTGGGAATTGAGCATATCATTTAGGAAATGTCAAGTTTGAGATGCCCCTGAAGTATCTGAAGGAGGTACTAAACTGGTATTTGGCTGAGTGTAAGGGTCTGGACGTTAGGTGTATTCAAACAAGGGAATAAATTTGGACATTATCAGTAAATGGCTGGGGTTTCAAGCTATGGATGAAAATATCTAGAAAAAGAAACAGATAGACATGAACGAGAAGGTATATGTAGAGGTCAGGGAGAGAGTGACCAGGAGAAGGAGACTGATGAGAAGTGTCTGGTGGGATAGGAGCAAGCACTGAAGGCTACTGGATCAGGCCAACAAGAGATGGGGGGGCTTCCCAGGTGGTGTGAGTGGTAAAGAACCCGCCTGCCAATGCAGGAGACCTAAGAGATGCGGGTTTGATCCCTGGGTAAAGAAGACCACTTGGAGAAGGGGATGGCGACCCACTCCAGTATTCTTGCCTGGAGAATCCCACGGACAGAGGAGCCTGGTGTCCCTGGGGTCACAAAGAGTTGGACACGACTGAAGTGACTAAGCAAACAATAAGAGATGAGAGTGATTCAAGGAAAGGAAGCGGGCAGCTGTGTTTGTACCTCCCAGGATTGGTTATATTAGATGAAGTTGCATTTGACAACATGGAAATCACTGATGACCTGATGAGAGGCGTTTCAAGGGAGTGATAGAGCCAGAATCTAGACTGAAGAGGACTGAAGACCTACCTACTCAATGGTCGTGATGAAGCAGAGGTAACAGTATGTTGTAGACAACTTGGTGAAGGTTTGCTATGAAGGGGAGCAGAGAAAGGGGGGAAAGCTGAGGGCTTGTGGAGTCAAGGAGAGTCCACATCTGCATGTTAGTGAGAACGAGCTAGTAGGGAAGAGATCGATGGAACAAGAGAGAGAGTGGGAACGCAGGAAGGATGACCCCCTTCATCCAGCAAGCATTCGGTGTTGCTGCATGCTGGGCACTGTTCTGGGCACAGGCCACAGAGCACTGGACTCTGAGTTTCCATTCTGAGGTGAGTTTAGGCGAAGGCGTGGCCTTTGACAGGTGGGAGACAGGTGTAGTTGTGGGTGCGTTTGCAGAGCTGGGGATGGGAGGAGAACTGGGCTCTATCTGACAGCTAAGGATAAAGCAGGTCATGAGCTGACATTGAAGGTGGGGCAGGAGGTCTTATGGGAGCCGTGGAGAGAGAGGAGAAGTGTGCTCCCAGCCCCTGGGGAAAGTGGACTCTACAAAAACCGACGGGGCAGCCAAGTCATGCCCACGCGAGGTGTGGGGTCATGAATTTACAGTGAAAACAGTCAGCTTGGTGGATTGTGTGATTGCTTTTCCTGTCAGGGTCAGTTGCTCAAGAGCAAGCAGGCTGTTGTTCAGTTACTCAGTCGAGTCTGACTCTGCGAGCCCATGGACTGCAGCACACCAGGCTTCCCTGTCCTTCACCATCTCCTGGAGTTTGCTCAAACTCATGTCCATTGAGTTGGTGATGCCATCCACCTGTCGTATTCTCTGTCTTCCCCTTCTCCTCCTGCCCCCAATCCTTCCCAGCATCAGGGTCTTTTCTAGTGAAAAGGCAGGCAGGTTAAATCAGTCAGGGTTGGGCTTTTGCCACAAGAGAATGGCTTAGAGAAGACATGAGCACAGGAGTGGAGGAGGTCTCCTGGCAAGAGGCCAGACTGATGGAGCCTGCCATCTGAGCAGGTAAGGAGGACACTGAAGAAGGAGGCAGAGGATAAGACAAAGGTAGGGAATGTGGGGTCCTCAGTGAGAACAAGCTCTTGGGGTGGGGTCCTCAGGCAGGTAGGAGAGCTGGGCAGATGGGAGTTGGGGGCTGGGGAGGAGGGTGCTTGAGACTGATGTCTTAGAGGTGGTGGCATGCTCCTTGTGACAGGTCTATGGGGTGGCCGTGACACTGGAGGGGTTGAATGGGGACAGGATGAGGTTAAATGGTAACCCTCAGAAGACACTTCCCAGATGGTGCTGGTGGTAAAGTACCTGCCTGCCAGTGCAGGAGACATAAGAGATGCGAGTTCAATCCCTGGGTGGGGAAGATTCCCTGGAGGAGGGCATGGCAACCCACTCCAGCATTCTCGCCTGGAGAATTCCATGAACAGAGGAGCTTCGTGGGCTACAGTCCATGAGGTCACAAAGAGTCGGACATGACTGAGCAACTAACACTCAGAAGATACGTCATGCCCTGGAAACTGACTGTGACCTAATTTTGAAAGAGTCTCTGCAGATGGAACTTAGTTAAGGATCCTGAATTATCCTAGTGGGCCCTGAACCCATGACGTGTGCTGATACCAGAAAAAAAGAGGAGACGGATGTACAGGTGGAGCCGTGTGAAGAGACGGACGCATAGTTACAGCCACAGAACACAGGAGCCACCGGAGCCTGGAAAGGGAAGGAAGGTCCTCCCTAGAGCCCTTGGGGAGACTGTGGCCCTGTCCGTACCTTGATCTGGGACTCTGGTTTCTGGAACTGTGAGAGATCAGTTTGTGTTTAACTCATTACAATAGCCCCGGGAAACTAACAGAGGACTTGGTCGCCGTGGTGCTGGTTGGCTCCTCAGCGTGGTTGTAAAAGTCGCTGAGGGTGATGACTGGGTAAAAGCTGAGGGGCAGTTACTGAGTCAGGGCTGGAGTTATTCATGAAGAGGGGGAATGTCAGAGGCCAGTAAAGACAGAGAGGAGGAGAGGAGGCCGTGATGCCCCAGCGTGGTGTTGCTGGGTAGTCACTCACTTGTGTGTAGCCTGCCAGGCTCCGCTGTCCATGAAACCCTCCAGGCAAGAATACTGGTGGGTAGCCATTCCCTTCTTCTGGGGATCTTCCCGACCCAGGGATCTAACCTGGGTCTCTTGCATTGGCAGCAGATGTTTTACTGTAGGGCCATTAGGGAAGCGACTGCATGACACACCTTGAAATAAATTGTGTTTTTTTAAAAAAAGAGAGAGAGAAATAACTTGGAAATGACAGTGGGGAAGGGCTCCCCGGGAGGTGGTGTCCTGGGGGACAGCCTGGTCTCAGTCCACACAGAGATGGCGGGAACACGGAGAGGAGGGTGTTATAGGTGTGGAATCCGCCAGTCACAGCGAAGCTGGGATGTGGTGAGAGGGGGCAGTGGGTCCACTGAGGCGGCCATAGAGAGAGGAAGGGGCACAAGTCGGGGCCCACTGCCCAGAGGCCTGGACTTCTCCCAGGACCTGTGGCTGGGGGCCAGGGGCTTGTGCATCTGAGTACCTCCCTCTGGGCCCTCTCGAGCATGGAGCTGCCTCCGTGGCTTCTCAGTCCATTCCTAAGGGCAAAGCTGAAGTGTTTGGGCTTGTTTGTCTAGATCAATGTCCAGATTATATGTCAAGATTTATATTGATGTATATCTGACAGTGAGAGGTCTGTTAAATAAATTATGGAAAGTTCTGTGGCCATTGCAATGGAGTTGAAGAAAATAGAAGAAGACAGTTAAGTGCAAAAATTGGGTCACAAAACAAACAGTATGACCCCAGTTTGGCAAACAAACAAACAAACAAAAGTTTATCTGCAAGCGTATGTAGGCCTGGAAGGAGGCTCTCCACAGAAACAGTAACAGCAGTCTTCTGTGGATACGAATGTGAGAGTCTTGATTCTCTCCCTACTTTGTTTTCCAAAACTCACAATGAATGTTTATCACTTTTGTGATCCGAGGGATAAAAGAATGAATATTTGTCCTAATAGCATGTTTAAAAAATTTTTTTTTGCTCTCTCTCTGTCTGAGAGGAGTATTTTAGAAATTTTTACAAAAAAAAAAAAAGAAGTGTTCCTGGTTCCTTTGGCTCACAGTGAATGTGAGGCTTCTTCTGGTTGCAGCTACCCCCTCCCGCCTTGTGCCCTTTCCACCGAGCCCGCTTCCCTTCCACACGAATCAGCGGCTCCTTGAACTTGACCCTGAGCCAGCCCTCCAGCACGGGATCAGCGGGCCTGGAGTTGGGCTGGCCACGGTGTTCTGGATCTGTGGGCCCTTTCTGTGGTGCTCCAGGTGAGTGGCCTCTCGGACACGACCTGTTCCCATCTGGATGTAACACCCACCACCTGTGCAGTCAATGCTTTTTCCTCTAAGACTTGCCCTCTCTCAGCTGGTGGCTTTGAGGGAGGCAGGCCTCTCACCCTTACCCCTGATGGTAGCCCTGGCTGCTTCCAAGTTGGGGCAGTGACCATCCTGGGCTCCCCTTCACCAGCTCCCCCTGTTCTGACCCTGGGCCTCAGAGGCTGTTTCTGGCACAGCTTCTGCCCTTGGGACTCAGCCAGTGTTAACTCTTCTTGGGTTTGGGCTTAGCCTCTGACTCATTCTGCTTCACCCGCCCCAACAAGATGCTCCCACCTCCCTTGGACCCCTCAGGAGGATCCCTCTTGCCTCCTCCCTGGTTGGGTCTTTGAAATCAAGGAGAGGAGGAAGGTCTGGACAGACCTCTTTCTTTGTGTTGCCATTAATTTGCATTTGGTTCAAACTGGCCCATCTTTTACGAATTTTTATTTAATTCTGTTTCAAGCCCTTTACAAATACGGCTGCATGTTATCTCTGCCCCTTTAAATAACATTGATGGGCTTGGTGAATGAGCTCAGAACAGAGGTGCAGGGCTCCAGAAAATTCCCACAGGACACAGTAATGAACCCATATGATATCAGTGACTCAGGCCTCAGTTTTCTACAAGTGGACAAGGTCAAGGTTAAAAACCTTGCTGAAATCCCTGCAGAAAAACCTCAGCACTTCCCTGGTCTGCAGGCCACAGTTCTTCCTTAGTCTCTACGCTGCTGAAGAATGTGGAGCCTCACCCTTCCAGTCTATAGAGTAAGGAGGTGGAAATTCTGGTCTCAGGCTTCAGGGAAAGCGCTCGTGGCTCCTGATTTACAAGTATCACCCGATGGTGGTGACTGACAGCTGAAACCTACCGAGACAAGGCTGACAGGCTGGCATGACTTGTTTTTGGTGATCTGTGCCCCTCCCAACAATCACGACTTCTAAATGCTCACAAAGCACCCACTGAATAATCTGTTCTAGGATGTTGCTAGGAATCTTTCTGTTTTAAATCATACTCAATGATCCATAGCTCATAAAAGAATCCTCTTCCCACTTTTGAAAGTTGAAGTAAACCTGCATACCCTGATGTGTCACTGACATGGGAATGCTTTCCAGATAATGTACAGAACTCCAAAGAATCAGTAAGTAAAAGATAAAAACCCAACAGAAAAACTGGCCAAGGGCACAGAGGAACAATCGATAGAAGAGGAAACCTAAATACCAAAGATGCTCCACCTCACTTGCAAGCAGCGAAATGCAAATTAAAATCATGATGAGAAACCATTTCTCACGCATTATGTCGGGACACAGAGGCCAGGAACTTCTCACACTGCAGGGCGGTGGGGTTGGGTGGCTCTGCAGAGCAGTTGGCCACATCTAGGAAAGTTGGAGGGGTGCAGGCTCCCCGGCCCCCCCACCTTCCACCCAGCAAGACAGAGCCTTGGTGTAGACCCCAGGTCAGTTCTTGCTCACACGCCCGAGGAGACATGGACCCAAATGTTCACAGCAGCATTGTTTACTAGGAGAAAAAGTTCAAACAACTTAAATGTCCATCAATAAACTAGACTTTAAAATCGTGGTATATTGATACAGTGGAATTCTACACTGCAGTGAAAATGAATGAGCACGTGAGGGTGTCCAAGGAAGGCATCTAAGCCCTGGGAATGGTCTGAGTACCTTTTCCAAGCTAAGTGGTGGCTGGCTGTCGTTGCTGCTTAGTCACTAAGTTGTGTCTGAGTCTTTTGAGACCCCGTGGACTGTGCCCACCAGGCTTCTCTGTCCATGGGATTTCCCAGGCAAGGATACTGGAGTACATTGGCATTTTCTTCTGCAGGGGATCTTCCCAACCCAGGGGTTGATTGGCAGGCAGATTCTTTACCACTGAACCCCCATGGAAGCCCAGTACAATCACTTTGTAAAAAATACCTTCAGCTGTACCTTTAAGATTTGTGGAAAAAAAAAAAAAAAAAGTGTACCAAATATGAATGAACATGGACGACACGTATCTGTGTAGACTGATCTGAAAAACAGTGCGAGAGAAACAGGTATCACTGCAGGCCGTATATAGGATCTAAAACCTGCGGACCAATGGGGTAAGTTGTTTATGGATACACACAGAGCTGGTGAAAGCATACAGAGACACAAACGCACGTCGGGGAGCAGAGGCTCAGGGGACAGGCTCAGAGGGACACGTGCAACAACGCATCTGTAAACATTTGTCTCTTAGGCTCGGTGATGGGCACACAGGTATGTTACTGTTACCTATATTTAATAACATTAATTATATTATTATTATTTATATTTTTGTATCAGAGAAGGCAATGGCACCCCACTCCAGTACTCTTGCCTGGAAAATCCCATGGACAGAAGGGCCTGGTGGGCTACAGTCCATGGGGTCGCACAAAGTCGGACACGACTGAGCGACTTCACTTTCACTTTTCACTTGCATGCATTGGAGAAGGAAATGGCAACCCACTCCAGTGTTCTTGCCTGGAGAATCCCAGGGACAGGGGAGCCTGGTGGGCTGTCGTCTATGGGGTCACACAGAGTCAGACACGACTGAAACGACTTAGCAGCAGCAGCAGAGTACTTTTATGTAAGTAAAATATTTTGTTTAAAACTTTGTACTAAAAGTTAGGACACATATGTCTGTCTCCAGTTTTCTGGCTCCCTCCCTTTCTCCAGGATTCTCACAGGTGACCTCAAAAGCTGAGAGTCCTGTCTGCATGTTTTTCTCCTGCTGACGGGAGTCAGTGCTGAGAACTCTGGAACCAGCCCGCCTGGGCTCAAATCCCAGCTCTGCCATTTGCTGGCTGAGGGACCTTGAGCGAGTGATTTAACCTCTCTGAGCCTCAGTTTACTCATCTGTAAAATGGGGATTGTAACAGCACCCATCTAACAGGGTTACAGGTAGAGTAACTGAGCTAAAACGTTGAGAATTGGGCCTGACGATAGTCTGTGCTCTATGCGCTAGTTCTGCTGCACTCGCCAGGCCAGAGGGCTGCTAACCTCCACTCTCATTGTGCTGGCCCACCATTTCCAGCCCCCCTCTTCATGGAAGGCACTATAATAAAATAAGCAGGGAGTTCCCACATTCTGACTGCTTTCTTCAGTCTCTCTCAGGTGAAGGCCGGTCCCTCCTTCTCTCACTTTCTTGGTCTGCCCTTCCCGCTAAACCCCACTGCTTTCCCCTTAGCCATCTTCTCAAGCGTGAGGACCATCTGGGCCTGCCTCCCTGACCCGCTGCTTCAGTGACCATTAATTATTATGTTGGGTCCAGTTGACACGGGGTGTAAAATATTTGAAACAGTTGCCTATGCTTATAAACAGGAGCGCTCCCATTAACGTCTGGACCCCTAACTTCTGTTGAAAACTGGGGTGATCTAGCCACACTGGGCTTTCTCACGTCCCTGCGTGGTGACCACCGGTCTGGGCAGAGGGCCAGCCCAGCGAGCTGCACAGCCCTCTGATTGCCTTCCCCAGTGCCATCCACAGAGGACAGGGGTGCCCCGGGCAGGGGGCACGAGGGGCCCTGAGCTGCACCCTGGGTCTGCCCAGCAGGCTGTGGCCCTGAAGCGGGAGTGCCTTCTCCAGAAGATGGGTCCCCTGTTCCTAAATGGCAGAGATGTCACAGGGGCTTGAGAGCTCCTTGCTCAGGGAGGGGCAAGACAGAACTCCCCGCTCTGTGCCCCGGCTTGTTCTGGCCCGTTGAGTTGGAATGCGCCCCTGAGGCTAGCAATCCCAAGCCCTCCTTATGGGACCATTCTCTTCTGAGTTCCTGTGCTTTAACATTTGACTCCCCAGGAAAGTGTATCTAGCCTTTGCGGTCCTGTGAGAAAGCACTCAGAGGTGACTTCTTTATGGAGAAAACGTTTCACTTCCATTCCCTGGAAGCGCGGATTCTCTGTGACGAGTATAGAGTGGCACCCATGCCTCACTTCTGCGTCCAGCACCTGGGTAGCTGCTACTAACCAACCTTCGATCGGCCACCCTGGTGCCTGGAGGAGGGGCGGGCTGCGGGTGCTGGGGGCCGGGGGCGATGCAGAAGGGCGGGGCATCAGTGTCCCTTGTCAGGGTGGCGGGGCTGAAGGCTCTGAGATATTTGCAGCTTCTGGAACTTCTCCAGAATGGCATATGTCTGACCCTCAT
>NW_011494718.1:3654906-3667497 GCF_000754665.1 Bison bison bison
TCTGACCCTCATCTATTTTTTTCTTTTTTTTGTTTGGTGATTTGCCAGTAGTAAGACATAAGCTTAAGGGAATAAATACAGATTTGTGGGAGCTACAAGACAAAAGTTTAGCTTTAAGGCTGTCTACTCAGCAAGTGATTTGGGGAGGGGGGAACCAGAGGGATGGAGTCTGCAGCTCTGACAGCTGACAAGGAGGGGAACCCCCCCAGATCCCAGGCCTCCTGACAGCAGGGGAAGTGAGCCTGGGTCACAGAGGAGGACCCTGGGGCAGAAACAGCAGGCCCGGGGGCTGCTAGAGACACCGGCTCTCTCTCCAACAATAGGTTCCTTCACACTTCTCTGCTTGGGAGTTTATTCCTGAGACGCTCTCTTTTTCCCTTGCTTTTTTTCAGAATCTCAGATCGCGAAATCTACCATTCTAAAGTCAGAAATCTTTAAGCAAAATATCAAGCAGACGCCCACTTGAGTGCTGCTCTGTTATTTATTCTAAGACCATGTCTGGGGTAGTAGGGCATCAAGGCAGCACCACCCTCTGCCATCCCTGCCAGAGTCATCAACACTTTTCTCCTTTGGCCCAAATTAGATGCAGAGCAGAGCTCTCTCCACGGCCTCTGGGAGTCACCTTACCAGCCCTCACTGCTCAGGTGAAAACAGCTTTAAGTGGGACTCTGTAAATTGGAGGAGGAGGAGGAGATTGGGACATGACTTGCGAGCAGCTTGAAGTAGCAGACATCCTCAAGTCTTTTTTACTTTGAAGTTTCAGATTTAGGGTTTTTTGTACCTTTCTTTCAAAGAAAGAGCTGCAAACCCAGTTATCAGATTTCTGCTCAGGACAGAGTCCACACTAATGGTCGTGGAGGGGCGTGGAGGGGTGTGGAGGGGTGTGGAGGGGCGTGGAGGGGCTGGAGAGGGGTGTGGAGGGGCGTGGAGGGGCGGGGAGGGGTGTGGAGCAGCAGGCTGAGGGGAGCTGTTTAACTTCCACAGGACTGTTTGCCCTGCGGTGGGTAAAGCCCACTGTCACTGCCTACTGTTTCAGGAAGACATTAAAGAGAAAAAGTGCTCTTTTTTATTTTTTAAAAATTAGTCAGAATATCGGTAGAAGAAAAGTTGTTAATGTAGAAAGTAAAGGCAAAGCAAGGCTAATGATATTTATTCGCCTTAGTGAACAGACACAAAACTTGGACGAAAAGCAGTTGTGAACTCTTACAGCCCAGACCTTGTTTCACACGAGGCCGTTCTAGAGCAGAAAAGGAACACATTGAAGTTCTTTGTGTGCGGTGGATGGAGGTTTAGGTCCCCCAACAATCATGTTGAAGTGATACCCCTCGTGTGATGGTGTCAGGTGGTGCAGTCTTTGGGAGGAGATTAGGATTAGATGAGGTTTAGGGTGGAGCCCTCATAAATGGGGTCAGTGCCCTTATGAGAGTCAGGGAGAGCCTCCCAAATACAGAGTTGCTCCCACAGACCTGTACTGATTCCCATAGAGTTACAGCTTCCTTCTCTGCTTTCCAGCATGTGAGGATACAACGAGAAGTAAGCATAACTCAACCCGTTCTGATTAATGTAGACAATTATACAGTTGCCCCTCAGTATCCACAGATGGATCTCTGTGGATACCAAAGCACGTGGGTGCTGGAGTTTGCTATGTAAAATGGCTGGAGCCCATGCAGCCATCCTGAAGCAATGAGGTGGAAGCTTCTGGTCGAGGGTGGTGGAGGAGCAATAAAGAAGTCTGGATCCCTGAAGCCTTCTCTAGGCATAGACTGCCTACCTTTACTCTTCCTTAGCTGAGACAACTGCTATTAAGGATTTTAGCCTAAACTGATAGACCCTTCTTTCCACAATTGTAATCAGTTTTGTTTGCATCTGAATCATCACAGAGTCTTTTTCGACAAGACATTCTTTGCCTCCAAATGCACCTAAGTCAATCAACTTTGCTTTTCCCACTAAGAGAAAGCAAAGACTATGTATGTCGGGGGAATGTTCCGGTTCTGCCTTAAATTAGAACAGAACTGAAGTATTATACAAAAGCTGTTTTAGACACCTTGGAAGCCACGCCTGTGGTCTCTCTGTCACCCACTGGGTGGCTCACTTGAACCGCCTTGTTGTGCTGTTCGCTTTCCAAAGAGGGAAAGGCTGAAATCTGAGCACATTCAACGGCTGCTCCGAGGTGGTTGGCAATCACGTGTCCGCTGATCTTGTGTCCCAGCATCCTGCATTCCCAGCTACATGGTAACTGGAAGGGGACCTCATCTAAGGCATATTTTGCATGTGCCGGAACCCTTACAGTGGACATGGCATCTCTACTGTCTGCCTTGAACACAAATTTCTACTTGATGTCAGAGGGATGACGCGGGCATCTGAGGTCATCTTCTTGGCAACACCAAGTCCCAGGAAAACTTGCTGGAGCAGCCCTAAGGGGCCAGCTGTCCCCAGATCTCAGCTCTGAAATCTTGTGGATGCCTCTGCCCAGGTGCTGTTTAGTGGGGCACCAGTGCAGGATGTTGGCAAAGCGGATCCTGGCTATTTTCATCAGATGATGTAACATTCTCCTGTTGACTGATACGGAACAGCCAAAATGAAAACACGTTCCGCAAACCGACTCAGCAGGCTCGTCAGGTTTGTCAGTGACTGGCTCTGTGCCAGCCTCCTAAGTTCACGCCTGCGTGTGGAGAGGGGACGCGGCCCCCGCTGGTGGAGAAGAACTTCCCTGGAACGAGTTTTACCCCTCACACTGTCTTGGGAGCTTCCTCCAAGTGTCCTGAGACATCTCGAGTGGACTAGCCCCATTTGGGAGGCCTTCCCCCAACTGTAAGTTGTGAGACAGTTCAGACGAGCTGACCTCTGAAGTTGGAAGGTTTATTTCAGAAGCACTGATTTCATTTCTGTTCCAGTTATAAATAGGATTCCCTGGTGGCTCAAACAGTAAAGAATCTGCCAGCAGTAGGGAGACACAGGTTCGATCCCTGAGTCGGGAAGATCCCCTGGGGAAGGAAATAGCAACTCACTCCAGTACTCTTGCCTGGATAATTTCATGGACAGAGGAGCTTGGTTGACTACAGTCCATGGGGTCGCAAAGAATCAGACATGACTGAACGACCAACAATTTCACTTTTCTTTCCAGCTATAAATAGTAAGACTAAAGCATATAGCTGAGGATTCAGACAAGACATGTCTTTCAAAAACCTAACAATGAAATAGCTTAATGCAATACTAAATTTCTTAGCAGGATGTATAAAAAATGTAAAATCATTGAAGAAAAGCTGTAAGTAAGTTATCATATAAATACTGTATGCATTTATTGAATTGTGTTTATGCCAGTAGATGGCTATTTTAATGCAATTCCAACACATTTTATGTAAGATAATCATCATAAAAGGCGACTGCAATATGGGGGCATTCAAAATGAGAAACTTTGCGTTTTTAAAGAATGAAGTTATTCTCCTTTAGGGGCCTTCAGAGAGAAAAGCAAATGTAAAAACATAGGAGCCTCCGCTCGAATAGCCAGCTGCTGAGTTAGAATTTGCAAGTCAAAACTTACTTGCATCTAGTTCTCAGAATAGAGAAGAATGTCATGGAAGATTGCTTAGAGGAGAAATTTTAAAGTTCATTAGGAATTTCTTTGAGTAAACCAGGAGAAAGAAGGCAAAGTGAGGAAACAAAGTAAGCGGAACGTAAATGTGCCGAGAAGGTCCGTTCAGTTCAGTCGTTCAGTCGGGTCCGACTCTTTGCGACCCCATGAACCACAGCAGGCCTCCCTGTCCATCACCTACTCCCGGAGTCCACCCAAACCCTTGTCCATTGAGTCGGTGATGCCATCCAACCACCTCATCCTCTGTCGTCCCCTTCTCCTCCTGCCCTCAATCTTTCCCAGCATCACGGTCTTTGCAAATGAGTCAGCTCTTCGCATCAGGTGGCCAAAGTATTGGAGTTTCAGCTTCAGCATCAGTCCTTCCAATGAACACCCAGGACTGATCTCCTTTAGGATGGACTGGTTGGATCTCCTTGCAGTCCAAGGGCCTCTCAAGAGTCTCCTCCAGCACGAGTTGACCTTGGGAAATGTCTGCTTGCGTTTCTCAGCACCCCTCAGCCTCCGTACCACAGCTGTTTTTGCATGGTGTTCACGGGGTGCGTGTCTCACCGGAACTCTGATGCCTTCCGGTTGCCCATTCCTCCTCAGAGCCCTCCTGCTCTGGGCCTGCCTTTTCTCTGAGCCTCCCCTCTAGGCTTCCTACATGCTCTTGGTCTCAGTCTCTCAGAATCTACCCTTAACCCCAAATCTTGCTGCTTGTTATGCCTTTGAACAAGCTCTCCTCCTGCCAGCTGCGCCTTCCTCCCTCTGCTCCCGCATCTACTAATCTCTTGGCCTCACGCTCGGTTTCGAGGAGTCAACGAGACGCCTCCCTCACTTCTAAGCGTCCTCCCCTGGGTGCCCTCCATGCCCCGGGTGCGTCTTGTTCAGGGTGTTTATCTTGCTGTGTGATTAATGGGGGCTTCTGTCTCATAGGTGCCCGTTACAGATACAGACTGTGAGATCCCGGTAGGCAGGACTGTGCATCACTCACTGCATCTGGCACAGTGCCTGGCAGAAACTGTCTACCTGATAAATAATCATCGATTAAGTGAGTGGATCCATGAACCAACAAGCCAGATCTGGTGTCTATTGCAAACCAAGACACTCTGATACCCTCTGCTTTTCCTTCTCGGAGAGTCTCCCATCTCACCCTCCATTCCCACCTTGCCCTCCCTGACTCTCCACAGGCACCAGCATTGTGAACAGGCCCCTGAGAACACACCGAAGGCAGGGAAAGGGGCGGAACATTCTAGGAAGGTGCACTGGTCTGTTTCACCATCCATTGCCAGTTAAGTTCTATCTCTGATCACATCAAGTATGAGTGTGAGCAACAACAAGATTTGGAGCAGAAAGTGGAATAGACTGGGAAAGATGAGGGAGGAAAAAAACCTGTCTTGGGGGTAGTACATACAGTAGACATAGAGTCCCCATCAGACGAGGTTATAAAGAACCTCTTCAAATTGAAAGATGTACTGCTGAATATGGGCTTCCCGGGTGGTGCTCGTAGCAAAGCACTGACAGACACATGCCCGACCCCTGGGTCGGGAAGATCTCCTGGAGGAGGGCATGGCAACCCACTCCAGTATTCTTGCCTGGAGGATCCCATGGACAGAAGAGCCTGGTGGGCTACAGTCCCACCAGGGGTGCAAAGGGCTGCAAAGAGTCGGACACGACTGAAGTGACTTAGTATGTACACACTGCTGAATATATTGTTGTTCAGTTGCTCAGTCGTGTCTGACTCATTGCGACCCCGTGGACTGCAGCACGCCAGGCTTCCCTGTCCATCACTGTCTCCCAGAGTTTGCTCAAACTCATATTCATTGAGTTGGTGATGCCATCCAACCATCTCATCCTCTGTTGCCTGCTTCTCCTCCTGCCTTCAATCTTTCCCAGCATCAGGGTCTTTTCTAATGAGTTGGCTGTTCGTATCAGGGTCAAAGTATTGGAGCTTCAGCTTCAGCATCAGTCCTTCCAATGAATTTTCAGGGTTGATTTCCTTTAGGATTAACTTGTTTGATTTCTTTCCAGTCTAAGGGACTCTCAAGAGCACCGCAGTTCAATAGCATCAATTCTTCGGTGCTCACCCTCTTTATGGTTCAACTCTCACATCTGTACGTGACTACTGAAAAAACCACAGCTTTGACTATACCGACCTCTGTCTGCAAAGTGATGTCTCTGCTTTTTAACACGCTGCCTAGGTTTGTCAGAGCTTTTCATCCAAGGAGCCAGTGTCTTTTAATTTCATGGCTACAGTCACTGTCCACAGTAATTTTGGAGCCCAAGAAAATAAAGTCTGTCACTGTTTCCATTTTTTATCCTCATCGATTTGCCATGAAGTGATGGGACTGGATGCCATGATCTTTGTTTTTTGAATGTTGAGTTTTAAGCCAGCTTTTTCACTCTCCTCTTTCACTTTCATCAAGAGGCTCTTCAGTTCTTCTTCGCTTTCTGCCATTAGGGTGGTGTCATCTGAGTATATACATAACAGAAAAAAGTAAACTTCCTATGCACGTAGAAGCCATTGACTGTGTGTGTTTTTGCTCCCTCAGGCCCGTTGTCTGCACTGCTTGCCTTGGGAGGCTGATGTATCCAGGCTGCACCCCGGGCCTCCCTGACGTGGATCAGACCCGCAGGAGACACCGTCAGTAGATCAGAGAGGAGTAGGAGAGGGGGGTTTCCTCTCTCCCTTCCATCCACCTGGCTCACTTGCCCTGTTTTCAACAGAACAGCCAGACCGGTCATGGAAAGGACGAAGGCTTCATACTTATTTCAAGAAGGTGGGACTGCAGCATCAAGTGAGCAAGCTTTGTAAATATCACCAGTACAGGAATGAGGAGCCCGAGGAATGGTGGCTGTGGTGGTCCCAGCTCTGGGTCCCGGAGACACAGCAAACTGAAACTTTCTCTGTGTTCCTACCTCTACCGTCGGAGACAAGAGGCACCCCTGCTCCCAAGTTTCCCAAGCCCTGTGCTCAGGCCCCTTTCCCTCACTCCCTAACCCACGTTTGACCCTCGGTGATGAATTCGAGCCTGGGAAGCAGCTGAAGGTCACTCCCTCTCTCCTTTGGCTCAGTGACCAAAGTCAAACGTTCTGTCTGAAAGTCAAATATCTGTGGCTGCTTTCTTCAGTGAGCTTTAAGATTCTTCATCTTCCTTCTTTCAGGTCAAGTAAGTTTTATTGATCATAGGGGAAATTATAAACACGGACAAATCGCCGTAAGAGAGCATGCTCTGAAGACATCTCTCTCTGTGAGGTCGGGGCAGTGCTAAGCAGTTCCACATGCATTGGCTAAAGTCACCTTAAAACCTGTGAGGTAGGGAGCATTGCTTCCCTCATTTCACTGATAAGAAACCTGATTACTGGAAAGTTACAAAACTAGCCCAAGGTTACACTGGCTCCTGTCTGCCAAAGCTAGATGCAGACACGGAGATTCCAGAACACTTGTTCTTAACCACCCGACTCTACTACTGTGAGAGCTCTGACAACCCTGCATCCCCTCTAAGCCTGCGTATCCCCCACTGAGAGTAAAGACGCAAGATTAAGTCATTGAAAAAACTGTGTCCGGCTGCAAAATTTTCTCCGGAGGGGCTGCTTTGCCTCTATTAACCACCAGGTGGCGCAAAGCCAACAATAGGATCTGGTTGCCAGGACTCCAGGGCCAGGACCTACTTGCCCCCTGAACCATCTCTGACTGTGGCGTGGGAATGGAGTGGAAACTTGTTCCCAGGAGCAATCTGCAAATCCACACAACATCCACGTGGCAGAGCTAAGAGTTTAACCAGTTTGTCTGACTCCTCTGGGCACATTTCCATCAGTTGCTCTGCGGCTACTCTTAAGGGGACAGGCAAGAAGGAAGACTCCAGGGACATGAGCTAGAGCAAACTCCAGGATATAGTGAAGGACAGGGAAGCCTGGTGTGCCTCAGTCCATGCAGTCACAAAGAGTGGACACGACTTAGTGACTGAACAACAAAGAAGGAAGATCACTTAGCTCTTTTGAAGCAGTTTGAGGTTTTGTGCAGATGGTATATTAGAATCAAACTTCCAAATGAATAAAGGTTAAGAAGTTGATGCATGCAATACTGAAGTGGATGTTCTCAATCAATGAAAGAGGCTTGCTGCTAATAAAAAGAAAAGAGATTTAAAAGTTCAGTCCCTCAGTCATGTCCGACTCTTTGGGACCCCATAGACTGCAGCATGCTAGGCTTCCTTGTCCATCACCAACTCATGGACTTGCTCAAACTCATGTCTGCCCAGTTGGTGATGCCATCCAATCATCTCGTCCTCTGTCGTCACCTTCTCCTCCTGCCTTCAATCTTTCCTAGCCTCAGGGTCCTTTCTAATGAGTCAGTTCTTTGCATCAGGTGGCCAAAGTATTGGAGTTTCAGCTTCAGCATCAGTCCTTCCAATGAATACTCAGGACTGATTTCCCTTAGGATTGACTGGTTTGACCTCCTTGCAGTCCAAGGGACTCTCAAGAGTCTTCTCCAACACCACAGTTCAAAAGCATCAATTCTTCGGCGCTCAGCTTTCTTTATAGTCCAACTCTCACATCCGTACATGACCACTGGAAAAACCATAGCCTTGACTAGATGGACCTTTGTTGACAAAGTAATGTCTCTGCTTTTTAATATGCTGTCTAGGTTGGTCATAACTTTTCTCCCAAGGAGTAAGCATCTTTAATTTCATGGCTGCAGTCACCATCTGCAGTGATTTTGGAGCCCCCCAAAAATAAAGTCTGACACTGTTTCCGCTGTTTCCCCATCTATTTGCCATGAAGTGATGTGACCAGATGCATGATCTTCGTTTTCTGAATGTTGAGTTTTAAGCCAACTTTTTCACTCTCCACTTTCACTTTCATCAAGAGGCTCTTTAGTTGCTCTTCACTTTCTGCCATAAGGGTGGTGTCATCTGCATATCTGAGGTTATTGATATTTCTCCTGGCAATCTTGATTCCAGCTTGTGCTTCTTCCAGTCCGGCATTTCACATGATGTACTCTTCATAGAAGTTAAATAAGCAGGGTGACAATATACAGCCTTGACGTACTTCTTTCCCGATTTGGAACCAGTCTGTTGTTCCATGTCCAGTTCTAACTGTTGCTTCTTGACCTGCATACAGATTTCTCAGGAGGCAGGTCAGGTGGTCTGATATTCCAATCTCGTTCAGAATTTTCCACAGTTTGTTGTGATCTACAAAATCAAAAGCCTTGGCGTAGTCAATAAAGCAGAAGTAGATGTTTCTCTGGAACTCTCTTGCTTTTTCTATGATCCAGCGGATGTTGGCAATTTGATCTTTGGTTTGATCTCTGCCTTTTCTAAATCCAGCTTGAACATCTGGAAGTTCATGGTTCACGTACTGTTGAAGCCTGGCTTGGAGAATTCTGAGCATTACTTTGCTAGCGTGTGAGATGAGTGCAATTGTGCAGTAGTTTGAGCATTCTTTGCCATTGCCCTTCTTTGGGATTGGAATGAAAACTGACCTTTTCCAGTCCTGTGGCCACAGCATCATATTTGAGGATTTGAAACAGCTCAATTGGAATTCCATCACCTCCACTAACTTTGTTTGTAGAGATGGTTCCTAAGGCCGGCTTGACTTTGCATTCCAGGATGTCTGGCTCTAGGTGAGTGGTCACACAATCATGGTTATCTGGCTCATTGGGATCTTTTTTGTACAGTTCTTCTGTGTATTCTTACCACCTCTTCTTAGTATCTTCTGCTTGTTAGGTCCATACCATTTCTGTCCTTTATTGTGCTTATCTTTCCATAAAATGTTCCCTTGGTTTCTCCAATTTTCCTGAAGAGATCTTGCAGCTAATAGCATACTCCAATCCATTCTCAGAGATCCCTATGAGGCCCTCTCCAGCACCCCCATGTGTATGAGTGAATATAAAATGGACTGTACATGGTTGCCAAAGATGGAGACATGGTTTGTGGTAGATGCACAGCCAGGAACTTGCTGCCCGTGGACACAGATTTCAAGTCCACAGATGGCATCTTTTGCATCACAGAAGTGTGGATGGTCTGACCACATTCCTCTCTGACAAATTCAGGCACTGAGAAGTCACAGGAATTGTCCTCTGTGTGTCAGCTCTTCCTGGCTGGCAGGGCATACGGCACCCTGGCTCGTCTAACCTTGGCCTGCGTTGTCTCCGTGCTCCGAGATAAACCCTGGAGAACGGGGCATGGATACCTAGGGACTTGGGGAATGAAAGAGAGAAAATAGAAGGATTTTTGCTACTTTTTTGGCCATGCCATTAGGCATGCGGGATCTTCTCTGACCAGGATCAAACCCACGGCCCCTGCATTGGGAGTGTGGAGTCTTAGCCAGGGAAGTCTGGGGATTCTTCCTTGTTAATGCTCTGCCTGAGGTCCACGGGTGTGGTGGTGGTTGAGTCGCTCAGTCGTGTCCGACTCTTGCGACCCCATGGACTGTAGCCCGCCAGGCTCTTCTGTCCATGGGATTCTCTGGGAGAGAATACTGGAGTGTGTTGCCGTTTTCTTCTCCAGGGGATCTTCCCGACACAGGGATTGAACCTGGGTCTCCTGCATTGCAGGTAGGTTTTTTACTGACTAAGCTATGAGGGAAGCCCGCATGGGTGTGCACGTGTACTAGTAAAACTGGCAGTGGCAGCAGACACCAAACATTTTCAAGGAGAGGATACTTAGTTCAAGGGGGTGGACAGGGTCATTTCATGGGGCCAGGATCTCAAGTCCCAAAGTCATAATTACAGCACATGTCCTCTCCAGATTCTGGAAGCATCTGTGGCAGATCTAGTAACTTAGAAAAGTTTGACCACTTATCCCGACAAACTGTGAAGTCTATGAGAAAAGCATAGCAATGTCCACTAAGGAGAAGAGAATGGTAAAGGTCACTATGCTCATTTAGAACTGAGTTTACCCATGTGTATTCCCATTTTCTCTTCCTGGTGGAAAAGAAAAGTAATTTCAGTCTCCAGAGAGAATTTTTTAAAAATTAAATGCATTTGATTTATTTAGAAAGTCAGTGTGTTATGTAACACGAACAGAGTCTCCCTCCTCCTGAAGCTGGGTCACCCGGACACCCCAAGAGCAAGAAATCGGCTATGAATCCAGCACCAACACGTTGGTCGGGAGCAATTAACCCTGAGTCAGGTCCAAGTGCGTGCTGGGGGCGGATAAATCCTCAGTCGTTGCTCCCACCATGTGGAGACGCATGCATTCCACTCCGCGCTCAGTCACTGACTGCGGCTCCCGCATTTACGCATTTACGAGCTGGGAGTCTCGTCAGGGTGAACCAATAAAATCGTCCTTGTGGCTCCGTTGGGCCCACGGTCTTCCCTGGACTGCTTTTCCCATGAAATGTCAGCTCTCATCAGAAAACAAAGGAAGCCAGAGTGTGAGCGGGAGGGGAACTAAGACACCATCTGGTGGCCATTCACTATAAATCTTTGTGCCTGATGCAAACTTCTTGCACAAAGCAGCTCAGTCTTCTGATTTGTAGGCTGTCAGAAGGCAGTCTCCATTACCTGGAATACCCAACACAGCAGGGTAGGCCTCTTTTTAATTGTTTTCCCAATTTTAAGTACTCAGTTGTATAGCACAGGGAACTGTATTCAGTGTTTTGTAATAACTGATAATGGAAAAGAATCTGAAAAAGAATACATATTAATATATATCAGAATCACTTTGTTGTATTCTTGAAACTAACACATCATTGTAAATTACTTATGCTTCTATCAATCAATCAATCAATCAATAAAGTACTTGATCCCAAGGTTTATAACGACATGTTGACCCCGAAGCAGAAATGCCCCCTTTGGAATCTTTCATGCCTTGAAAAAAGAAAGTGTTGTTTGGGTTGTGATGCTTTACCCTGTCAGTTGTGAGGGTTCTTGAAAAAAATGCCTGAGAAATGCTGATTTTTTTCTCATGAATGTTCTGCAGTAAAATAGGAAAAAAAAAAAAAAAGAGTATCAGATTCTGATTCTCATTGAAAACTTCCTTCACTGACTAAAAATGATTTTTTCAAGACAAGTGAATTGCACACTTAACCTTCCCCAGGTCCACCTCCTTCCTTGGGCTCCCTGACCACTGGCTGGCTTTTGTCCTCTTTTGTAGATGGTGGTGACGAAAGTGCCTGGAACTTGACATTTATTGATGGGTAACCACAAAGCAAGGCTCCCCTGAGCGGAATCCCTCTCTAGCATGCCTTACTCCCACTGAGCGGCTCATTCTCTCTCCCTAACTCCCCACACAGCCCATCCTGACCGAAGGGGGAGTTTTGTGTCCCAGGTTTTTTTTTTGGCTGCACCATGCAGCATGTGGGACTTCCCTGAACAGTGACCAGACCCACATCCCCTGTAGTGGAAGCTCGAAGGGCAGAATCTTAACCACAGAACCACCAGGGAAGTCCCATAATAATATTATTATTTTAAATCTTTTAATTTAGTTGCATGGTATGCGTTATTCCAGTTCCCTGACCGAGGATCAAACATGCGTCCCCTGCAGTAAAATCTCAGAGTCTTAACCACTGGACCACCAAGGAAGTCCTATGTCCCAGTCCTGAAGCCTTCCCTGCTAAGGTAAAATACTCTCAGAAAATATTTTCATTTTAGAAAGGTTTCACAAAATCTGCGTGATCCGAGGGACAAATTTTCTAACAACGTAATTTTACATTTCCTAGTATTACACAAGCTGGAATCAAGATTGCCGGGAGAAATATCAATAACCTCAGATATGCAGATGACACCTCCCTTATGGCAGAAAGTGAAGAGGAACTATAAAGCCTCTTGATGAAATGAAAGTGGAGAGTGAAAAAGCTGGCTTAAAGCTCAACATTCAGAAAACGAAGATCATGGCATCTGGTCCCATCACTTCATGGCAAATAGATGGGGAAACAGTGGAAACAGTGTCAGACTTTATTTTTTTTGGCTCCAAAATCACTGCAGATGGTGACTGCAGCCATGAAATTAAAAGACGCTTACTCCTTGGAAGAAAAGTTATGACCAACCTACACAGCATATTGAAAAGCAGAGACAT
>NW_011494718.1:3667597-3676098 GCF_000754665.1 Bison bison bison
AAAAGACGCTTACTCCTTGGAAGAAAAGTTATGACCAACCTACACAGCATATTGAAAAGCAGAGACATTATTTTGCCACCAAAGTCCGTCTAGTCAAGGCTATGGTTTTTCCAGCGGTCATGTATGGATGTGAGATTTGGACTGTGAAGAAGGCTGAGCGCCGAAGAATTGATGCTTTTGAACTGTGGTATTGGAGAAGACTCTTGAGAGTCCCTTGGACTGCAAGGAGATCCAACCAGTCCATCCTAAAGGAGATCAGCCCTGGGATTTCTTTGGAAGGAATGATGCTGAAGCTGAAACTCCAGTACTTTGGCCACCTCATGCAAGGAGTTGACTCATTGGAAAAGACTCTGATGCTGGGAGGGATTGGGGGCAGGAGGAGAAGGGGGTGACAGAGGATGAGATGACTGGATGGCATCACTGACTCGATGGACGTGAGTCTGAGTGAACTCTGGAAGTTGATGATGGACAGGGAGGCCTGGTGTGCTGCAATTCATGGGGTCGCAAAGAGTCAGACACGACTGAGCAACTGAACTGAACTGAACTGAGTGTTACGGCGGTGCTGGGAAACCAAAAGCCACGGGGGCTCCCCGGGCGTGCTCTCTGGTTCCCCCCTTGCCCTGAGTCATACCCAACGTGGTGAACGTGGCTGTATGCAGTGGGCCGTCCACCTCAGACAAGCCCCTGCCTTGTGTGTAGTAAGGCTGGGCCTCCGCAGAGGATGTCTAAGATCCTGAACGTGGTGTCCGAAAAATGAACCCTTGGCTCCCCGCTGCTGGAGCCCAGGGCCTGTGGCTCCCATCCAGGGGCGCCCTGATCCTTCTCCCCTTCTCTCCCACTGTGCTTGGGAGGCCCATGTTCAGACTTGCCCATTCTGAGATAAACAGTGGGCACTGCTCAGAGGTGGGAACTCCACATTAATTAACAGGAAGAAGATGAAACAGGAGCCCAGCTGGGAAGGAGCCGGTTACCTCCTGGAGCAGGAGGAGGACAGGGGCGGGACGGGGCGGCCTGCCCTAGGCTGTGTGTGTTCTCAGCACGGGCGGGGGGCCTGTCCCGGTCTGGGACTCTCAAGAGGACACATGAGGTGACTCTCCCAGCACTCATTTGTCAGATGCTACCAAAGCCCGAGGTGGTCACCACCACATCCCTGTCTGCAAAGGTCAGAGGCTGGGATGAGCTGCCAGATGCAGACAGGGCCCCGCATGACAACTCTGTGCCTCTTAACTGGAGCATCTCCAGGACCCCAACAGACACTCCCGGGGCCACCTGCTCGTCTGTGGCTCTCCCCTGGACGCCGAGGCCCCAGCCCCAGCAGCACAGAGCTGGGGGGGCCGGGGAGAAGAGCCCACAACCTGGGGTCTCCAATGCAGGGGCCACGCGAGACGCCTTCCTGCCTGGGGGGCCAGTGGCCCTGAGATCCTGAGAGAAGGAAAGCCCAGGCACTTGATCTCACGCCTTGTCAGAGTTTAACACCCTGTTAGCCACGGATGGGAGAACTTGTCAGAAGTATGTGAAAAGGTTGTGATAGAAACGTTATGAAGTGTCAGTGCCGATGCACTCCCCTGAGAACAAGGTCTAGGGAGCCAGGGTGCTGGGGGTTGAACACACTCCCCTCACAAACAGACGCAGGCTTCCTACCACGATGTGTCTCCGAATGTGACCCTATTTGGAAACAGAGGTTTCTAGAGGGGGTCAAATTAAATTGAGGTCAGTGAGACGGCCCTAGGGCCGTGATAACTGATGCCCTAGTACCAAGGGGACGTCTGGACGCAGTCCACTCGGGGTGAATGCGGGGCGGCGGAGGTGAAGACGTCCATTTACAAGCCAAGGAGAGACGCCAGAGCAGTTGCCCTCGGGCCCCTCATGAAGAGCTGACCCCGCTGACACCCGGAGTTTAGACTCCAGCCTTTAGCACTGGGGTTAGGGAAGATACACAGCCTGTGCCCCTCGCCCCAGCAGCCCTGGGCCGATCCCCGGGTGCTCTCTGCATGGCGCTCTCCTTTGGGAGGCCCCTCCGTTCCTCTGGGTGACTAGAAGGAGGCCGGTCACAGTCCAGATTTCTCCTACCCCCCACCCACCCTGGCTCCTCTGCCTCGGCTCTATCACTGACACTCTGGCCTCTGGGCCTCTAAGAACCAGTTACTAAAAGTATCTAACCTAAAAATCTTTTCTTTCCCTTTTTTTTTCTTTTTTAGTCGTTCAGTCATGGCTGACTCTTTGCGACCCTATGGACCATAGCCCACCAGTCTCTTCTGTCCATAGGATTCTCCAGTCAAGAATACTGGAGTGGGTTGCCATTCCCTTCTCCAGGAGATCCTCCTGACCTGGGGATCAAACCCAGGTCTTCTGCATTGCAGGCAGATTCTCTACCATCTGAGCCAACAGGGAAGCCCAACCTAAAAATACCCTAACCTAAAAAAGTTACTGGACCAGGACCCTGCTTTTGTGCAACAGGTCAGGATCGCCATGTTCCTAAGATGCAATTTGCTGGAACAGCGGTGTCCAGAGCTGGGGGTGGAGTGGGGCCTAAAGCAATGTTTGAAGAGTGTCTACACAGCTAGGGACTTGAAGTACATTTTACGGGTGAATTGGGACACAGGCTACAGAGCTCTCTCCCCCCCACACAAGCCTCATCTTCTCCCACCTTGCCTGCCTTGAAGTTCAAGGCCTGTGATTCTTAGATGTCATTACTGGGGGTGGTGAGGAGGGCGCCCCCGCCTTTGAAGCCACCTCGTTAACCACACTGGCTGTTCCTGCCTCTTTCCCACAGCTCCTGCAGGGGGTTGCCTGGTCTCACGGGGGGATGTGTGTGTGCCGGGCGGGTTCTGAGTGTGTGCTGCAGGTGCGGGCTTGTTGGGCAAAGAGAGGCAGGAGGGGTGGGTGTGGCAGGGTGGGGACCGAGGCTGGCACGCGCGAGCAGGCGGGGGAACGTTTGGTGGGTCTGCGAGTTCTTGGAACTGCCTCCCCCGCAGAATACTTGTGTTGTTTTTTTCTTCACAGGATGAGTATTAAGCAGGCTGCAGCTGTGGGAACCAGACCTGCAAAGGAACAGGTCCATGAAATGGCTTGTTTTGACATTTTGATGCCAAAGTCGGTGGTGGGACCATTCTAAGCCTGGGTGTAATTGGGCAGCGTCCCAACCCCCCACCCCCCCACCACCTGCAGAGGCCTTGCCTCCCGGGGTGTAATTCTTCTCAGAAAACAGACTCAGGGCAGCAAGGAAGACCAGGCCTGAGGGGGCCCTGAGGTAACCTCTCCCTCCCGGCTGGTGGGTGCGGGGAGGGAGACGACGCTGAGGAACCAGAAAAAGGAGGGAAGAGAGCGGAGGGCAGGGCAGGGCAGGCTCCTCTGAGCTCCAACCCGTGCTGTGCCCAGTGACTCAAGTGAGGTGATGCAAGGCCTCCTCTGCCGACTTCCTGCTGCTGTAAGTCTGTGTGAGTAATTCTGGTAATGACCCTTTACTCAGCTGGGGTGGCTTCCAGATAAGCTGACTGGTGTCAGCTTATGTGCGGGGCGCTCTCGGCTGTCATCTGACATGATATCACACACTGCGGTGACTGACACTGCCCCGTGGGGCCCGGGCCCGGGGAGGAACGATGAGACAAGGCCTGTCGGGGTGGGGAGAGGACCCAGCGGCATGCCAGGGCCTGTCTCCTTCCTCTGGGCTCCGGGGACTGAGGCCCTGTGGGCAGCACTGGGCCTGCTAGTGGGCACAGGGCGCCAGGGGCAAGCTGGGTGGACGGAAGCCCCAGTCTTGAGGTGAGAGAGTTCCAGGTTGTCTTTCTTGCCAGGGGCCTTGTTCATACAAGGGATCGTGGTGGTCACAGCAAGGAAGTGGGGCTGCGGCTTCTCTGTCACAGAGGGGCACCAAGTGCCCCCTGCCCCACACACGGTGACTCTGTGCCACCCTTCCCAACACTGCTTTCCTCCCTGTTGGTAAAAGTCTGACCAAGGTCTTTGGGGAGCTGCCTCCCCTCCCTGCTCAGCCCATGTGTTCGGGGGACTCTGCCCACCCTTCTGGCCCCAGGGGGAGCAGGTAGCTCCGCACTGGCCCGTGAGAGAGGTGCCCCGCCCAGCGCAGGGCCTGGTTAGGGCGCCTGCCATCAGGGACACTCCCGGGACTGCTGTCACCCTGCCGGGAGAGTTGCAAAATGAGTAGGATTTATCAAGCATGACTGGGGGCACTTCTGTCATCCTGGGAGGAGAGGCTGACCAGGAATAAAAGCAACACAGGCTAAAGCCAGGCAGAACAGAGAGAAGGAGGGAGACGAGACAGACAGGGAGAAACTGTCTCCAGCATCCACCCAAGCATTCAGACCCAGCATGGATGGCAACTGAACAGAGCTGTGTTGAAACCCCATTATTTTCAGGCTTATAAACCAATAAATTCTCAATCTTTCTCTCTCTCCTCCGGTTGGTTTCCGTCATCTGCACCTGACAGAACCATGAGCAAAATGCAAAGTTTTTTGCCTCCAAAGGTGTAGCAGAGTCTGCCTGGTCTCCCCAGGGCCCGGCTCTGCTCTCTGGGACAAGCGGAGGGCGTGCCCCCTCTCTCAGAGGGGCCAGTGGATCCGAGTCTGCCGCTACACTCCCGCTCATCTCTCTCTTCCCCTGATATTCTACTTTCTTCTTCTTTCCTTTTCCCCTCTCTCTCTCTTAATTTTACCCAGGATTTGAAAAGGTGCTGAACATTTTGTGTTGCCAGCAAGTAAACAAGGGCTGTAAAAATGATGGGGCAAAAAGACGGAGCAGCAACTGGCAGAGGCTCTCAGTGGCCAATTCTGGAACAATCTGAGCAGCAAAATAGTGGAGGACAGTGGTGAATTATAGACCATTGGAAACTAGGGCTCTGAATCCACACCAATAATAAGGAGATCAATGAATGAATGAGTCAATGAATGAGAAGGAAGGGCTTTCACCACAGCAGGAAGTCAAGTGCATGTGCTAAGTTGCTTCAGTCATGTCTGTTTGCGACCCTATGGTCTCGCAGAGTAGCCCACCAGGCTCCTCTATCCGTGGGATTCTCCAGGCAAGAATACTGGAGTGGGTTGGCATGCCCTTCTCCAGGGAACCTTTCTGACCCAGGGATCAAATTTGCTTTTCCTGTGGCTCCTGCATTGCAGGGGGATTCTTTACTGCTGAGCCACAGAGGAAGCCCATAAAGTCAAGTACTAGTCAATAAATGTGAAAGAATTCATGGGTGAAAATGTATGAAAAGTTTTCATGTTGAAAAAGCATCATTTTTGAGGCATCATAAAAAAAACTTAGGTAGTCAAGGATGGATATATGGATGCTAACTTCAGGGGAAGTTTTGCTGAGAAGCAGCATGTTTTCATAGTCTCAGAGTATTTCCCCACAGATTGCCTATCAGCTGCCAAGAAAGGTGGAGTAACTACCCAGTGGAGAAATAAGACCACGTCTTCATTAAAACTAACATCGGCGTTGAGAGCCAGGTGGATACCACATGCCTCCAGGACGCCCTGAGGAGAAGACAACTTTGGGAGTCCCCCCAGCTTCCCCGCATAGACAGATTCTAATCGTGAGGAATCTTCTGACAAACCCCAAAGGGCGGCTGTTTTGGTTGTTTAGCTATTTAGTTGTGGTAAAAAACACTAACATAAGATTCACCCTTTTAACCATTTTAAAGTGTGCAGTGCAGTAGTATCAACTACACACACATTGTGTAACAGGTCTCTAGAACTCGTCGTCTGTATTTATCACTGGGGGACTCTCCTGCTCCCCTCCCTCAAAGCCTCTGGCAACTACCATTCTGCTGGCTGTTTCTGAGTTTGACCTCCTTGCATACTTCATATGAATGGAATTATGCAGCATTTGCCAGTATTCTTGCCTGGAAAATCCCATGGACGGAGGAGTCTGGTAGGCTGCAGTCCATGGGGTCACTAAGAGTCGGACATGACTGAGCGCCTTCATTTTCACTTTTCACTTTCATGCATTGGAGAAGGAAATGGCAACCCACTCCAGTGTTCTTGCCTGGAGAATCCCAGGGACGGGGGAGCCTGGTGGGCTGCCGTCTCTGGGGTTGCACAGAGTCGGACACGACTGAGACGACTTAGCAGCAGCAGCAGCAGCCCTTTTATGACTGGCTTATTTCACTTAGCACAACGTCCTCAAAGTTTGCCCATTCTCTAGCATGTGTCAGAATTTCTTTCCTTTTAAAGGCTGAACACTATTCCATTGTACATATATGTATATGCTTCATTTTCTTTATCCATTCATGGCTGTTGATGGACATTTAAGTTGTTTCAACATTTTGGCTATTGTGAATAATGCTGCTATGGACATGGGTGTGCGACTATTTTTTCAGGATCCTGTTTTCAATTTTTTGGTTCTATCTGCAGAAGAGGGATTGCTGGATCATATGGTAGTTCTATTTTTAATTTTTTGAGGAAACTCCATCTGTTTTCCATAGTGGCTGCATCCTGGGGCCACCCCAGTGTTTATATCCCCCAACACTGCATGAGAATTTCCTTTTCTCCGCCTCCTCTCCAACATTTGTTGCTTTCTGGCTGTATGGGGGTTTCCGTTTTGTTTTGCTTGTTTGTTTTTTGATAGTGACCATCTTCATGGTATGAGGTGATACCTCATCGTGGTTTTGATTTGCATTTCCCTTATGTTTAGTATTGTTGACCACCTTTTCATATGCGTATTGACCATTTGTATATCTTCTTTGTAGAAATGTTTATTCAAGCCTTGTTCATTTTTTAATTGAATTTTTGTTTTTTATTGTTCAATTTTATGAGTTCTTTATATATTCTGGATATTAGCCATTTACCAGTTATATGGTTTATAAATATTTTCTCCTTTTTTGTAGCTTGCCTCGTTCATGCTTTGATTGTTTGGTTTCCTTTGCAGTGCGAAAGTTTTAAAGTTTGATGTAGTCCCATTTGTCTGTTTTTGTTGCCTCTACTTTTGGTGTCATATCCAAGAAATCATTGCTAAATCCAATGTCATGAAGCTTTCATGTTTTCTTTTAAGAGTTTCATGACTTCAGCTCTTATATATGGTCTACAATTCATTGTGAGTTAATTTTTGTATATGGTGTAAGGTAAGGGTCCAACTTCATTCTTTTGAATGTGAATATCCAGCTTTCCTGACACCATTTGTTGAAGATACTGTCTGTCTCCATTGTGTAGCCATAGCACACTTGTGGAAGGCCGGTTGACCATATATAGGTCATTTCTGGGCTTTCTATTCTATTTCATTGGTCTATATATCTGGCTTTATGCCAGTGCTATAGAGTTTTGATTCCTGTATTTTGTAATATGCTTTCAGAAATTAGCCTTATTTTTCTTTCTTAAGATTCTTTTGGCTATTTGGGGTCCTTGAGATTCCACATGAATTTCAAGGTTTTTTTTTTTTTCTATTTCTGCAAAAAACAAAAAACCATTGAGATTTTGATAGGGATTTTACTGACTCTGTAGATTGCTTTGACTACTATAGACATTTTTACCAATGAGTCTTCCCATTCATGAGTATTAAATGTTTTGCCATTTACTTGTGTCTTTAATTTCTCTAAACAATGTTTTGTTGTTTTCAGTGTCTTTCTTCTCCTTGGTAAAACCTCCTTGGTTAAGTTTACTTCTAAGTATTTTATTCTTTTTGAATGCTATTGTAAATGGGATTGTTTTCTTAATTTCCTTTTCACATTATTCATTGTTAGTGTATAGAAACAACTGATTTTTGTGTGTTGACTTTGTATCCTGCAACTTTCCTGAATTAATTTATGCTAAGTTTTTTGTGGAATATTTAGGGTCTTCGACCTACAAACATTTTATTATTTAGATAGAAACTGTATTCCTTAAACACATTGATATTATAAAAGATGAAGAAAAATTGTGGAATAAAGGAGACTAAATCAACATAAGAACTAAAAGCAATCCCTAATTCTAGATTGCATCTATAATGGAGGGGAAATGCTATAAACAACATGACCGGGCCAATTCACAAAACTGGAGAACAAATGGCTGATTAGGTGAGAGAATCATATCAATGTTTAATTTAGTGAAGTTGATAACTCAGCTGTTGAATTTTATGCACAAAAGCAACATTATTATTATGAAATACACATTGAAGTATTCTCTCCAAATAGTTCAGGAAAAAAAAAAATAGAGAATGACCACGGTTAATAGAAAGGGCAAAAAGGTAAATCTAATGAAATGAAAAGAAATTAAATGACACTTGCTCCTTGGAAAAAAAGCTATGATCAACCTAGACAGCATATTAAAAAGCAGAGATATTACTTTGCTGACAAAGGTCCATCTAGTCAAACCTATGGTTTTTCCAGTAGACATGTATGGATGTGAGAATTGGACCATAAAGAAGGCTGAGCGCTGACGAATTGATGCTTTTGAACTGTGGTGTTGGAGAAGACTCTTGAGAGTCCCTTGGACAGCAGGGAGATCAAACCAGTCCATCCTAAAGGAAATCAGTCCTGAATATTCACTGGAAGGACTGATGCTGAAGTTGAAACTCCAGTA
>NW_011494718.1:3676198-3691240 GCF_000754665.1 Bison bison bison
TTGAGAGTCCCTTGGACAGCAGGGAGATCAAACCAGTCCATCCTAAAGGAAATCAGTCCTGAATATTCACTGGAAGGACTGATGCTGAAGTTGAAACTCCAGTACTTTAGTCACCTGATGAACTGATTCCTTGGAAAAGACCCTGATGCTGGGAAAGATCAAAGGCAGGAGGAAAAGGGGATGACAGAGGATGAGATAATTTGATGGCATCACCGACTCGGTGGACATGAATTTGAGAAAACTCCAGGAGTTGGTAATGGATAGGGAAGCCTGGCATGCTGCAGTCCATGGGGTCGCAAAGAGTTGTACATGACTGAGCAACTGAACTGAATGAAATGCTATATGGGAGAATTGTTGTTGTTGCTTAGTTGCTAGGTTGTATCCAACTCTTCTGTGATCCCATGAACTATAGCCCGCCAGCCTCCTCTATCCATGGGATTTCACTATCCATGAATGAATAGTGGAGTGGGTTGCCATTTTCTTCTGCAGGGGATCTTCCCAACCTAGGAATCAAGCTCAAGTCTCCTGCGTTGACAGGTAGGTTCTTTACCACTGAGCCCATTTTGAAAACTTCTCTGTGGGCTTGGGATTATTTCCAGACTGCTGTTGGTTTTAGGATGCTGGCGCCTGGTGCGGGCTGTCTTGCCTGCTTGGGGACGAGGCCCCCACCAGCCAAGCCCTTGGCTGGATCACTTTGCTGGATGACCCCTGTGTCCCACCAGGCCCTTTTGAAACTACAAGAGCAGCACATGAGACATCTTTCCACATGGGTTGGTAGTTTTGTCAAGTGGAACGTAATCCTTCCAAATCAAGAGGATTATTTTGGATAAGCCATTAAAATTATTAATTAAGATGTTAGTGTCTGATTGCCTTTATTCTTGTTTAGAAGAATTTTCTCAGAGCCTGGGTACATTGACCTCCCTCTCCTGGCTCCCCTGTTGAATCGGTGTCACTCTCCATTTCTGCCTGTACCAAAGTGAAGTCGCTCAGTCGTGTCCGAGTTTTTGTGACCCCATGGGCTGTAGCCCACCAGGCTCCTCCATCCATGGAATTTTCTAGGCAAGAGTACTGGAGTGGGTTGCCATTTCCTTCTGCAGGGGATCTTCCCGACCCAGGGAGAACCAGGTTCTCCCGCATTGTGGGTAGACGCTTTACCATGTGAGCCACCAGGGAATCAACGCCTGTACCAAAGGAACCCTCTAAAGGAGGCCATGAGGTTTAAGAGAAGAGACATTTTAAGGCATCCTTGGAGTTAGTGAGGTGAAAGTTGCTCAGTCATGTCCAACTCTTTGCTCAGAGTTAAGAGGACACCAACTGTTTTGGACTGAATATTTTTGGAGCCTTGATGAGCCTGGTAGGCTGCAGTCCATGGGGTCGCTGAGGGTCAGATACAACTGAGCGACTTCACTTTCACTTTCCAATTTCATGCATTGGAGAAGGAAATGGCAACCCACTCCAGTGTTCTTGCTTGGAGAATCCCAGGGACGGGGGAGTCTGGTGGGCTGCTGTCTATGGGGTCGCAGAGAGTTGGACAAGATTGAAGTGACTTAGCAGCAGCAGCAGTGTGTGCAAGGCGACTTGGTGAGATGTCTAAGATAAGAAAGCAAGAGAACACAGAAAGTCAGGTAATCGTAGAAGTTCCCCACATGACAATCTATTAGGCAGTGGAGATTAATTGATTCATTAAGGGAAAACTGTAAGGACTCTGAATATTCAGAAAAGAAAAGGATACTTGTTGGTCAGAGTCACGGAGACTGTACAGAATGAAGAGATGGACTGAGATGGAAGGATGGGTAGGATCTGAATAAAGGAGAAGAGTGGTTTCCAAGAGAGAGCCCCAGTACAGCCTGTGGAGCTGAGAATGCTCAGGATGGTTTGAAGCAGTGACTGGACCCATCTGTCAGAAGTTGAGGGTTTGGAATTAAAGATAAGTTTCTTTCAGTAAAATAGCTCCCTGGTGGCTCAGTCAGTAAAGAGTCTGCCTGCAATGCAGGAGACCTGGGTTCAACCCCTGGGTCAGGAAGACCCCCTGGAGAAGGAAATGGCAATCCACTTCAGCATTCTTGCCTGGAGAATTCCATGGACAGAGGAGCCTGGTGGGCTACAGTCCATGGGGTCACAAAGAGTTAGACATGACTGAGTGACTAACACCAACAATTCTTTCAGTAAATTGGTAATCAATCTCCAGAGCTCTGAATCCCAGCAACTTGGACTTTGCGGTGATGGAGAATCAAAGAAAAAGGCTTTGGAGCAGAGCCTGGAGGTAGGAAGCACCCTTCAGAAGTGACTGACTATGAGAGTTCACTTGTTGAGCACCCACTGTATTTCAGGTCCTTTCTGAACTTGTCTTTGAGCCTTACAGAAACTCTGCAAGGTGGATAGAATCACACTCGCAGGAAGAGCCACAGTTCCTGGGAAAAGGCGATTACTCTGCCTGGGTACAGATACCGGTGGAAAAGGGCAGAGCCTGGGGTCAACTCAAAGAGTATCAGACTTCAGAGTGAGCTCTCTCCTTGACAGCCTTTCCCCTCCCTGTCATTGAAATAAGAGCATGAGGCCTTAAAGTGTGAACAGGCAGTAGCAATGTACATGAAAGGAAAAGGAAAGATGTGGAGGAAAATGTGAAGGAAATGCTGACAAGACTGGGTGAACAATTAAGCTTAGGAGGTGAGAGAAATGGAACTGAAATCAATTTTCATTTTTTATTTCTTTTTTCAATGTGAGATTTTAGGTTCCAGACCAGGGATTGAACCTGCACTCCTGCAGTGGAAGTATGGAATCTTAACCACTGGACCTCCAGAAAAGTCCCGTTTTGTTTTTAAAGTGAGAACTGACTGTTACTGCTCTGCCAGCTATTTGGAGAAAGGGGAAAAATGATCACAATATCACCTCTGTACTGAAAAACATTAAGGTCTAGTATAAGATGTTCTAAATGTATATAAATATGTATAATATGGGGAAGAGTTGGATAAATGCTATATGGGGAAAAGTTACAAAGTGCAGTGGATGGTTAGAAGGGAGAAAAACCTAGGCAGTAACATCAAGTATTCATTGAAGAGAATATATTTGATCTAGACTTTAAGAAAGTTGGTGATGGACAGGGAAGCCTGGCATGCTGCAGTCCATGGAGTTGCAAAGAGTCAGACACAACTGAGTGAATGAACTTAGACTTTAAGAATGGATACAGCTTTCCCTGGCCCAGGGAAGCGAAAGTGAGGTTATTCCAGATTGGGGTTTCTCAGCCTCGGCACTATTCACATTTTGAGTCTGGGTAATTCTTTGCTGTCGGGGCTGTCCTGCACTGGTAGGAAGTTTAAGAGCATCTCTGGTTTCCATCCACTGGATATCCCTCCCAGTGGTGACAACCAAAATATCTCTAGATACTGCTGCACTTCTCCTGGAGGGCAAAGTCGACTTTGGTGAGAATCACTATTCTAAGAGAATGATGTTAGGAAGAGAGTATGTTTGGGGAATAAAGGAGCATCTGTATCAGCCTGTTTAAAATGTGTTCCTGGGAACATTAGTGTCTAGTGAGATAAGTGATGGTCCCTTAAATAGGGTTCATGGTCAAACAGCATTGAGAAATAGCACATACTTTCCCCCTCAATTGGAAATTCACAGTGTATATTAGAATAGTAAAGGCTTTGAGAATTGTGTAGGAAAGCTCTTTGACATTGGTTACACTTAATTACCAAAGAACTTAAAAAAAAAATCAACAAACAAGTATTAACCTCCTGAAGGGTACTATTGTATTGTAGGACACAGCTTGAAAAATGATAGGATATTTGACTGAAACATACAGGATATGAAAGATTTACAGCTGGAAAAGATTTAGAGCTGATGCTGGGAAAGACTGAAGGCAGGAGGAGAAGGGGACAACAGAGGATGAGATGCTTGGATGGCATCACTGACTCGATGGACGTGAGTTTGAGTAAGCTTTGGGAGTTGGTGATGGACAGGGAAGCCCGGTATGCTACAGTCCATGGGGTCGCAAAGAATCGGACGTGACTGAGCGACTGAACTGAACTGAACTGAGAGCTGGAAAAATAGAGATAGATTCTAGAACCAGATTCAAAGAGTCTGGAACTCAGGTTAAGGTGTCTGAATTTCATTTAGTCAACAATAGGGAGGTAACCACCAGGAAGCATAATTAAATCTGTGCTTCAGTTATTCATTTAACATGTATTAAGCAACATTAGTCTAGTGGCAGCAAGCCGGCTGGACAAGATGTAGAAACAGGAATTAAAGAACATTAAGTTATTGCAAAAGTAATAACTTAGTGTGGTGATGACAGAAGGAAGGGGCGTTTTGGAAAGTAACAGAATGTAGTGTCTGATTTGTTGGAGGATGGAACAAGAAGATGAAGGAGCCAATGATGACTATAGAATTTTAGTTCTGAGTTACTAGAAGCTTCTTGGTACCTTTAACAGAGAGAGGATAGTCAAGAAAAAGATTTGAGAAGAAGCTACCTTATTTTGGACATGCTGAATTTGAGGGGTTGGTAGGACATCCAGGGGCAAACATTCAGTAAGTAGCAGGAATTAAAAGTCAAGGGTAAAAATGGAACTGGAAATAAATTGGGGGGAAGTCATCGTAAGGCAATTTAAAAAGTCATGAATGTGAATGGGACAGTGAAAGGGGGAAAGAGTGGAGAGAGAAGGAAAGAAGGAGATAACTTAGAACAGAGACATGGCGAACGTCTATAGAGGATGGGAGGAGAATGCAAGGGGCATGGAAGGATCTGTCAGAGAAACAGGAGACGCAAGAAAAAATGTCAGAGAAGCCAAAAAGAATCATGAAGCACTCGATCACATTACAGAGAAGTAAAGAAGATGAACACTGGGGTGAGGCCATTGAACTTCGGATTTAGGTCAAAGGAGGCTATTAAAAAGAGTTTCTGTAGAGTGATGACGACAGGAACTAAATTGTAAGGAGTGAATCAGTGCTGAGGAAGCTGAGACAAGATTGTTTGAACAGTTTGCCATTCTGATCGCTTAGAAGTAGGAGCCAATCAAAGCCAACAGGATTGAAGCAAGAATTGTTTGTTTTGGGATGGGAAGATTTGAGTGAATTCAATGACAAAAAATAAGAAACCAGAGGAGATGAAGAGATTCAGGAAAAGAAGAGTAACTATTGGTAGGCAAGGCTTAGAAGGGCTTCCCTGGTGGCTCAGTGGTAAAGAATCTGCCTGCAGTGTGGAAACTCGGGTTCTATCCCTGGGTTGGGAAGATCCCTTGGAGAAGGGAATGGCAACACACTCCAGTATTCTTGCCTGGAAAATCCTATAGATAGAGGAGCCTGGCGGACCACAGTCCATGGGGTCACAAAGAGTTGGACACGACAGAGCAACTAACTTCACTTCAAGGCTTAGGAGGAGTCAGTTGAGCTAAGATTTTGTCAGAGATTCTTTGACTAAAGAGGAGAGACGTGTCTTCTTCTGAGTCGGGAGTAAAGGAGGAAAAGGAAAAGATAGATAAGACAGACAAGTCTTGAGGTGGAGACATCAATGAATTCAAACCTTAATACATTCAGAGATCTAGGTCATCAGCTATAATGAGGTAGGCAGGAATAGGGTTGAAAATTTGCAAAGATAGGAAATAGCAGTAATGCAGAATATGAACGAGCTAAAAAGAAATGGCTAAAATGTTATCCAAGCTAGAATGAGATCTAAAATTTGCTACAAGGACTTACAGATGACCCAGTTAGTATAATTTAGTGACTTTCTTCAGGAATGCTCAGAAACAAAGTTAATAGAGCAGGAGATCAGTAACAAAAAATAGACAATTCCTCAATATGACCATATTCCAAGAGGCAATCTCAATGGAATTGGAAAATATTTTAGCTCAATGATAATGAAAATATTACATAATAAAACATGTGGAATGCAGTTAAAGTCATTTTTAGGGAAAAATGTATCATCTTTAAAGAGTAGCTTAGAAGATAATATCTGAAGAGTAAAGAAGACTGCAGATTAGTGATCTATCCAGATTTATAGATCAACTTCTCAAATTAATAAGTAAATTAAGCAAATCTATTGGAAACAAGGTTAATACACAAAATAAATTATATTTCTAAATATCCACTATAAATAATTAGAAAATTAAATTTAAAACTTCATCTCATTTAAATAGAATTAAAAAATCAAATTATTGGAAATAATTCTAACAAAAGGCATGCAAGATGTCTATACAGAAACTATAAACATTATTTAGAGACAGCAAATAAAATCTAAATAAATGGAGGGATGTGCTATGTTTATGGATTGGAGCACATAATATTGTAAAGATATCAATTTCCCTGAAATCCATAGATTCAATATAAACCTTGAAAATATTCTGGAAGTTTTTTTAAGACATGGAATTTGGCAAGAATTTAAATTATATGTGGAAATACAAAGGGCCAAAGGCCAAGAATAGCCAGAACAATCTTGAAAAAGAGCAAAGCTGAAAAACTCACCCTGATAACACAAATTATAAGGCTAGGTAATTAAGACAGTGTGGTACTGGCATGAGAAAGAAAAAAAACAGAGGAAAAAACACAGATCAATGGACAGAATAGAGAAACTAGAAACAAACCAATACTTGATTTATAACAAAGATGATACTGTAGTACAGTGGTGGGAAAACCGTCTTTTTATAAGTGATTCTGGGTCAACGGATACCCTTATGGAGAAAACCTCTTCTTAATCTCTATCTCACATGATTAAAAAACCCACAAAATAGGAGCCCAGCTGGATTGTGGATCTAAATGTGAAAACTAAAACAATTATAGTTTTAGAAGATAACACAAGAGAATATTTTTGTGCTATTAAGATATGCTAAAATTTCTTAAATAGGACATGAAAGTCACTAGCCATAGATAAATTAGAGTACATGAAAATAAAGAACTTCTGTTCATCAAAAGATACCATTTGAAGGAGTGAAAAGGCAAGCCACAGACTGAAAAAAGAAATGCAATATATATTTTTAACAAAGGGCTCATTCAGAATGAATAAAGATGTCCTTTAAGTTACTGAGGGAAAAAAAATGAAGAAAATGCTGCAGAAAAATGGGCAAAGGACTTAGCATGTATATCACAAGAGAATATCCAAATGGCTAATACACATCTGAAAAGTTGGTTAACCTCATTATTCATCAGGGAAATGCAAATTTAAACCATAATTAGATACCCCTTTTTACTCACCAGAATGGTTAGGTTAAACAACTAAATGTCAGTGAGGATACGGAGCAGCTAGAGAGATCTCATACACTGCTGCTAAGTCGCTTCAGTCGTGTCCGACTCTGTGCGACCCAATAGAAGGCAGCCCACCAGGCTCCCCCGTCCCTGGGATTCTCCAGGCAAGAACACTGGAGTGGGTTGCCATTTCCTTCTCCAATGCATGAAAGTGAAAAGTGAAAGTGAAGTCGCTCAGTCGTGTCCGACTCTAAGCGACCCCATGGATGTAGCCTACCAGGCTCTTCCCATGGGATTTTCCAGGCAAGAGTACTGGAGTGGGGTGCCATTGCCTTCTCCACTGTTAGCAGGTGTGCAAATTAGTACAACTTCAGAAAACTGGCAGCATCTACCAAAGCTGAATACGTGGGTACATTATGACCCAGAAATTCCACTCCTAGGTGTATATTTAACAGCCATACATGTATGTGTGCACATAAAAACATTAAAAAGTTTCATGGCAGTAGTAGTCATAGTAATAAGCAAATAAAAACAATTCAAAGTCCCTCAGCATTAGACCGGATAAACCATAGGATATTATAAAACTGAAAATTAATTAAATATTGTTCAATGCAATAACATGGATGATACAAAAATAATATTACATGTATGATATATAACCAGATGTCAGACACAAAATGATATGTATTTAATGGTTCAATTTATGTAAAGTTCAAAACAAAGGCAACCACTTCACAGCCATTAAGGTGACTGCTATATTTTTTTAAAAAGCAGAAAAATACAGGTGTTGGAGAAGATGTGAAGAAATTTAGACCTCTCATTCACTCCTGGTGGGTGGAAAGATAATGCAGTCTCTATGGGAAATGTGGTGGTGGTTCTTCAAAAAATTGAAAATTGTATTGCTATATGCTCCTTGGAAGAAAAGCTATGACAAACCTTCACAGCATATTAAAGAGCAGAGATGTTACTTTGCCAACAAAGGTCCTCTAGTCAAAGTTATGGTTTTTCCAGTATTCGTGTATGGATGTGAGAGTTGGACCATAAAGAAAGCTGAGTTAAAGAATTGATGCTTTTGAACTGTGGTGTTGGAGAAGACTCCTGAGAGGCCCCTTGGACTGCAAGGAGATCCAACCAGTCCATCCTAAAGGAAATCAGTCCTGCATATTCATTGGAAGGACTGATGCTGAAGCTGAAGCTCCAATATTTTGGCCACCTGATGCGAAGAGCTGACTCATGGAAGAGACCCTGATGCTGGCAAAGACTGAAGGCAGGAGGAGAAGGGGAAGACAGAGGATAGGATGGTTGGATGGCATCACCAACTTGATGGATATGAGTTTTAGTAAGCTCCAGGAGTTGGTGATGGACAGGGAAGCCTAGCGTGCTGCAGTCTATGGGGTCGCAAAGAGTCAGACATGACTGAGCGACCGAACTGAACTGAACTGATCACTATATGATGTAGCAATCCCACCTCTGGGAGAATTTAAAGGAAAGTGTCAAAGAAACATGTGTATACCCATGTTCAGAGCAGCATTATTTGCAATAATAAGTGGAGGCAACCCAAGAGTTCAACAGAAGAATGATAAACAAAGTGTGGTATATACGTAGAACGGAATATTATTCAGCAGTGCAAAGGAAGGAATTCTGACATGTGCTAAACCCGGTACAGGGCTAAATCTTGAAGACATTATGCTAAGTGAAGTAAGCCAGTAAATAATACAGATATGTATGATTCCACTTACGTGAGGTACCTAGGGTGGTCAAATCCACAGAGACAGGAAGTCTGCCAGGGACTATGGGCGGGGGGCAGAAAATGGAGAGCTATGGTCTAAAGGGTATAGAGTTTTAATTTTAAAAGATGAAAACGTTCTGGAGATTGATTGCACGATAATGTGATTCTGAGCACTAACATTAGTGAACTGTATACTTAAAAATGGCTAAAATGGTAAATTACATGCTATGTGTATTTTACCACAGTTTACAATTTTTTAAAATAAAAGTACAATGAATGTGGTGATTGAGATCGACACAGTGGTTACCTCTGGTGAACGACTAGAGACTAGAAGTCACGAGGGGGGGTGTGGGGGTTCTGGGATGCTCTGTCTCCTGATCTGGGTGGTAAGAACACGAATGTTTTCACTCTTGAGAATCAATCAAATTATATAACTTGACTTGTGTACCTTTCTATATGCTTCGATCAAATCAACAACAAGAGTTACTTTAAAAATAAGTCAAAGCAGAAGACCTAAGAAGAGTCAAAAATTTGGGGGGAAAGGATGGATAATGACTGGGTACTTACCTAATATCAAAATATATTATAAAACTATTAAAACAATGTGGTTACTGGCACATAAGTAAGTAATCAAACATATAAGAAGATAGTCTAAAAACAGTCCCATGCAACAAATGAAAATTTAATATATAATAAAGGAGGCATTTCAAATCAAAAAGGGAAAAGATGAATCATTTGTAAATGATATGGAAGCAATCGGCAATTTATTTGTGTGTCAAGGAACTAGATCCTTACCTAAAAGAACAAAATTACATAAGAGAAAAACTTTTGGTAGAACAAAGATTTATGTTTTTATTAGGAACCATACATACACTATAATAACAATCAAATCATGGTTATAATATTTTAAATCACTTCTTCAAAATATTAGTAAATTTTACCTCATTAAAAACAGCTTCTGTAACTACCAAAACCAAAAGACAAATTATTCTCTTTCTAAAACATTCTAAAAACATATGACAGCAAATTTCTAAGACATAAAGAGTTTTTACAATTGAAAAAAAAAAGTAATAATAACCTTTTAGAAAAATGAACATGGGGAGCTATTTCATTTTAAAAAGGACATTGGGAGCTATTTCATTTAAAAAAAGCAAGTGGGCAGTAAACACATAAAAAGGTATTCAGTATCATAAGTTAGCAAAGAAATGCTATTTTATATATTCATATATATATGCTGCTGCTGCTGCTAAGTCGCTTCAGTCGTGTCTGACTCTGTGCGACCCCATAGACGGCAGCCCACCAGGCTCCCCCGTCCCTGGGATTCTCCAGGCAAGAACACTGGAGTGGGTTGCCATTTCCTTCTCCAATGCATGAAAGTGAAAAGTGAAAGTGAAGTCGCTCAGTCATGTCCGACTCTTAGTGTCCCCATGGACTGCAGCCCACCAGGCTCCTCCATCCATGGGATTTTCCAGGCAAGAGTACTGGAGTGGGGTGCCATTGCCTTTTCCGTCATATATATATACATACATATATATATGGGTTCATCAGACTGGCAAAGTTTAAAAAGTATCTCAGAACCTGCTGTTGGTAAGTGTATGAGGAAATGGGCACCACTGTATTCTGATGAGATTCTAAACTGCAGGGCAGAATAATAAACTGTATCAAACTTTGATATAAACTTTTCCTTTGATCCAGTAAAATAATTTCTAGAAATTCACCTTTAAGTAAATAATCAGCCAAATATCCAAAAGATGTCCATGGCAGTGTAACATATAATAGTGAAACACTAGAAGAAACATAAGTGTATATCAAATTGTTGTTGGCTAATAAATTGTGATACAGCGCACAGTGGAATACAGTCAGCCCTCCATATCCATGGGTTCCACATCCATGGACTCAATCATCTGGGATCAAAAATACTCAGGAAAAAAAGTTTCAAAAAGTTCCAAAGAGCAAAACTTGAATTTGCTGTGAACCAGGAACTGTTTACATGGCACTTACATTGCATTGGGTAGTAAAAGTAATCTGTGTGTGTGTGTGTGTGTGTGCATGTGTTCTGTGTTCAGAGTAGTGTCCAGCTCTTCGCGACCCCATGGACTGAAGCTCACCAGCCTCCTCTGTCCTTGGGATTTCCCAGGCAAGAACACTGGAGCGGGTTGTCATTTACTTCTCCAAGGGATCTGCCCAGCCCAGGGGTCAGACCTGCATCTCTTGTGTCCTGTGCCTCCTGCACTGGCAGGAGGATTCCTTACCACTGTGGCACCTGGGAAGCCCTTTATAAGTAATCTAGAGATACTTAAAAGTATACGGGAAGATGCACTTAAGTTATATGCAAAATCTACAAGGTTCTATATAAGGAACTTGAGCATTGGGGGATTTTGGTATCCTGAGGGCAGGAGTGTCTTGGAATCAAGGGACAACACTGTCGAGTAGTCTTGATAAATAGTTATATTTATTGTTGATCGCTAAAAAAGGCAGTTACATAAAAACAAGCATATTATCCCCTTGAGTAAATTTATTTCTAGGTGTACAAACACACACAAAGTTCTCAGAAAAATGGTCACCAAATTGTAACAGCTGTTATCTCAGGGTGATAAGAGTTCAGCTTTCATTTTGAATAGTTCTCTCAATGTTTGAATTTGTTCAGTGAGTAATACATTATTTGTAATGATAAGAAAAACTATGCTTTTCTCTTTTGAAAAATAAAAGGTCAAGGGACACTAATCTGGTCTGTCTTAGTCACAGGCACCACTTTGACATTCTTGGGCTGCTTGCCTGTCTCCCCACTTGTCCTACTAACCTCCCATTGAAACTGCAAATCAGACTGAGAACTAAAGGCTGGGAGGAGCTCTTTGGAGTGTCACATCTATGCTTGACTCACAGTGATTGGCACTGGAAGGCCTCTGCACCAAGTACATAGCAAAGATCAAGGTGCCTTGCTTGTACTGAAATGCGTGCCTTCTGCCAGCAGCTGGCGGCTGGGCCTCTTCCCCAGCCCACTCTGGAGCAGGAAATAATGCCTGGAGGTTCCCTAGGCCCCACTTGCTTTTTCTATGTTCCCGCGAGTTGAGGGGTGGCTGGGAGATTTGCATTTCTATAGGCCTTTCACTAGGGATCTAAGAGCCTGGTGCCCTTAACTGTGATCTGCAAACTCTGGTGGCCCGCGGAGGCCAGGGAGTGACGAGCTGGTTTGGATTTTAGGGGAGCTGTATGTCCTACCAATGACAGATAGGGCATCCCACCAAATGAAGTTTGAAATGTTGAGTCCTGTCTATAATCTCTCTGCCATCATGTTTACTAACCATACAGAAATAGTTATAATTTTTATTTTAATCGACAGCTGGGAGATGGTAACTCCTAGCAAGCAAGAGAAGAAAGGAAACATTTAGGATTTGGGCTGCACAGGGTGCTACTTCCAAGATCCATATAGTTCCTATTCAGGATTGAGCAGACCACTGAAAGAAGAATTTAAATAACTGGAAAACTTGACTTTTTTCTCAAGTAGCTCCTGCTAGTATACACGTTTCAGTGACATGCTGAATATCTGGGATGTTTTCAAAGGGCAAAGTGTGATAAAATTTCTACCTTTCGTGATTACAGTTTTGAGAACTCGAGCTGCTCAAAGTATTGGCCCAGCGCCTCAAAAATGGGCACTAGAATCCACCTGCCAGCAGCTTGCTTCTGTGACCTGCAAATAAACACCTTTCTAGGGGGTGACCAGGAAGCCTGACAGGGTCACGTGCATCACCCCATGCCAACTCCCCAATCTCCAGGGCACCTCCAGCTAATCTGAAAGCTTGATTATAAGCCAAGGGGAATGGTTATATAACTCTGAAAGTTTAAACTTGGGAACACACACACACACGTATCTAAACGAGTTCAATTAAAAGGAGAAAACCACAGCACTAGATCCCGTTTCTCTAGTTTACTGACCTGTAAAGAAATAAAGATGTATTAAGTGTTACATTTACCTGTCTTCCTGGCTACGCAATGGCCATGTCATCCAACTAATTAAAATCTATGTACTTGCTGCATCCCAGAGCCTTTCAAATGTCATCCCCTGCGTTCAAATAAAAACAAAAATTCTTGTAACTATCCACTGTGCTCATCTTTGCATTTCTTTCTCATGACTAGTTCTAATGCGTGCATCCCCCAGCCTAGGAGAATAAAGATGGCTCCTTCCCTGGAGTCCATGTGTCTGGTCAGCAGGAAGCACCCTTCCCACCATGCACGGAGGCTGGAGGCAGAGCGTTCAGTGATGGCCTGGACCAGAGACAAACGGAGAGAAGGGCCCAGGGCCATGCCACATGAGCCAGCCCCTAGAACCCAGCATGGGGCTCTGTGCTTCTGTTTCTGTCAGCTCTTTTCTGCCAGGAAGCGCCACAGGGAGCTGGGGGCCAGGTGGGCCAGGAGGCAGTCCAGCGGCTGCAGGGCCGACAAGGTTCCCAGGTGGTACAGAGAGAGGGAAAGGAAGCTCACGCTCAGTTCTGAGGAGGCAGACTAATCCCTGTGAGAACTGCTCACTGGGGGAGACAAGGGCAGGCGTCCAGGAGCCGGGGCCTGGTGCTGTCCCATGAGAGAGCTAATTCCACACCGCACTCTGCTCTGCTCTGTGAAAGGGGGCCGTGGGCCAGTTGGGAGGCAGCTGGGAACCAGGGTGGGGGCACGTGCCGGGGAGCACCCCACCTCTCTTCCTCCAGAAACAGCCGGCCACGGTCCCCAGCTGGCGCCAGGCCCTGGAAGGGCTGTCCCCCTGTGCCTGGGGTTCTGTCTATGGGACTCTGGAGGGAAGGCGTGGGGCTCAGCTCCGTGCTGATGGACAAATTTTGCTTTGACGTGAGAAAAATAAGGACAATGCCGTGAGATTTCCCAAAGCCTTAATGTATTCAATTTAAAGATTGTTCTTCTTCTAATGCAGGGTCCAGCTTTGTGTTCTGATTCACATTACTGATGGTGTCAGTATATGGTCAGTGTTGTTAATGTCCTTACTGGCTAACTTGTCCAGTTTTTACTTTGATTCTCCTGGCCAGTGAAAACCCAAACTTCAGAGGAAAAGAGCATCCCAGGGCATAGTATTGTTGTTGTTTTGTTTTTTGCCTGTTCCTTGTGTGAAGAAGAAACCTATATCTTATTTCATAGCATGAACACCTATCATTCATCTCATTTATAATAAGTATCTATATAAGTATCTATCAGATCAGATCAGTCGCTCAGTCATGTCCGACTCTCTGCAACCCCATGAATCGCAGCACGCCAGGCCTCCCTGTCCATCACCAACTCCCAGAGTTCACTCAGACTCACATCCATCAAGTCACTGATGCCATCCAGCCATCTCATCCTCTGTCGTTCCCTTCTCCTCTTGCCCCCAGTCCCTCCCAGCAACAGAGTCTTTTCCAATGAGTCAACTCTTCCCATGAGGTGGCCAAAGTACTGGAGTTTCAGCTTTAGCATCATTCCTTCCAAAGAAATCCCAGGGCTGATCTCCTTCAGAATGGACTGGTTGGATCTCCTTGCAGTCCAAGGGACTCTCAAGAGTCTTCTCCAGCACCACAGTTCAAAAGCATCAATTCTTCAGCGCTCAGCCTTCTTCACAGTCCAACTCTCACATCCATACATGACCACTGGAAAAACCATAGCCTTGACTAGACGGACTTTTGTTGGCAAAGTAATGTCTCTGCTTTTCAATATGCTATCTAGGTTGGTCATAACTTTCCTTCCAAGGAGTAAGCATCTTTTATTTTATTTTATTTTTTATTTTTGTGGTAGCGTCTTTTAATTTCATGGCTTCAGTCACCATGTGTAGTGATCTTGGAGCCCAGAAAAATAAAGTCTGACACTGTTTCCACTGTTTCCCCATCTATTTCCCATAAAGTGATGGGACCGGATGCCATGATCTTCGTTTTCTGAATGTTGAGCTTTAAGCCAACTTTTTCACTCTCCACTTTCACTTTCATCAAGAGGCTTTTTAGTTCCTCTTCACTTTCTGCCATAAGGGTGGTATCATCTGCATATCTGAGATTATTGATATTTCTCCTGGCAATCTTGATTTCAGCTTGTGTTTCTTCCAGCCCAGCGTTTCTCATGATGTACTCTGCATATAAGTTAAATAAACAGGGTGACAATATACAGCCTTGACGAAC
>NW_011494718.1:3691340-3700009 GCF_000754665.1 Bison bison bison
TTGTTCCATGTTCAGTTCTAACTGTTGCTTCCTGACCTGCATACAAATTTCTCAAGAGGCAGATCAGGTGGTCTGGTATTCCCATCTCTTGAAGAATTTTCCACAGTTTATTGTGATCCACACAGTCAAAGGCTTTGGCATAGTCAAGAAAGCAGAAATAGATATTTTTCTGGAACTCTCTTGCTTTTTCCATGATCCAGCAGATGTTGGCGATTTGATTTCTGGTTCATCTGCCCTTTCTAAAACCAGCTTGAACATCAGGAAGTTCACAGTTAAGTATCTATATTGGATACTTGTTATATATTGGAAATATATAATATATATTATATGGAATATATAATATATTCCAACATATATATTTTATGTTGGAAAGGGCTTCCCTGGTGGTTCAGATGGTAAAGAACCCTCCTGCAGTGCAGGGGATCTAGGTTTGATCCCTGCGTTGGGAGAATCCACTGAAGAAGCAAATGGCTCCCCACTCCAGTATTCTGGCCTGGAGAATCCCATGAACAGAGGAATCTAGTGGGCTACAGTCCATGGGTTTGCAAAGAGTTGGACATGACTGAGCGACTTGCACACACATACATATGTTGGAAAAGACTTTGTCAAGATACAGGATTTACTTATAGGGGATAAATTTTGAATATTTTAGAAATAACATGAAGCAAAAGTATTAAATGGTATCCTGTTTACTCACATTTAATCTCTGACACACTTAACCGAAGCTGAGCCGCTAACATTACACTAGCCAGCTACCATCAAGAGATTTTCTCTTTGATTATGAACTCTGGTTATTTTTCTTAGCAATATTATTACTTAAAAAGTCATACATTGAATCCTTCCCAACTTGAAGCGACCACAGCTGCTCTCATTGGCTCTCCTTTCAGTTGTCATCTAGATTTGCCATTCCACTTACCTAGCCTAGTTAATGGGGCGGACACTTCCAGAGACTGGATTTCAGGGCTCGTTTGTTACTGCAGTCTATCGTCACTCATACAGGGACTTACTAGGTTAAACCTCTTTCCTCTGAGTGCTGAGGGCTGACCTAATGCCTGGATGAAATAAGTTATTGCTTCTGAAGATTGATTTGCACATTTCTCACCTGAAAGTACCTCTCTCATTGTTGACTAAGTTTCTACCTAAAGTAATTTGACTTCAGACCTCTCCAGGCTTCCTTTTCCTCAGTTTCAGCGTGTCCTTTCTCTTAGCACTGTGGTGAAAAATACGTGATGTAACTGTGTAAATGGTAACAATGCATTGCCGATGTGACTGTGGTGGATCTGCGTTGCCTAGGGCTGCCTTCAGTAAGAACCACAAACTGGGCGGCTTCAAGCAATAGAGATGTATTGTCTCCCAGTGCTGGAGGCTGGGTCTGAAATGAAGGCATCTGCAGAGTTGGTTCCTTCTGATGCTCAGAGGAAAACCCCGGTTGGGGCTCTCTCCTAGCTTCTGGGGGTTTGCTGGCCGTCTTCGGCGATTCTGGGTTTGCAGCCACATCACTCCAGTCTGTCTTGGCCATCACACGGGTTCTCTCTGTGAACCTCTGTTATCACATGTCTCTTTCCTTGTAACACCACTCATCATGGGCCAGGGCCCACCTGACTCCAGTCTGACTTCATCTTAGCTTGATGACATTTTCAAGAGCTCTACTTTCAAATAAGATTCTGAGGTGCAATGGGTTAGGTCTTCAACATATCTTTGAGGGGGGACACAAATCAATCTATGACACTAGAGATAGGATTTTGTCTAGGATTATCATCATCACCAGCTGCATCTATTTTCTGCTGCCCACTAACCTGGTGCCATGTGTGGGGCACGCCAGTCACCCGATGCTGACCGGATGGCAGTTTCTGAAAGCAGTCCAGGCTCAGTCCGCCAACAGGGGCTTCCCTCATCTGTCTGCACCCTCCCTCTGCCGGAGCAAGATATCCTTTCTCTCTCCCCTGCCACCTCCAGCAGGATAAGTGCCCCGCACCTCGCCACTCTGCCTCTCTTCATCCTCTCCCTCTCCTGCCAGCCAAATCAGTTGAAAGGGACCACACCAATGGAAACAATCAGCTGCCTGCCTTCACAAATTTGCAGGCCGCCTAGAACATAAGGAGACTGGCCCTGTGAACCTCCAGGAAAGCGACTTGCCCGCTGAGCAGCCACTCTGCGCGAGGCGCCTAGCTCGCCTCATGCCCACCAGGCGCCCTGCCCACCAGAGGATGTCCGCCAGGGAGCCGGCCCTCCTGCAGGAATAACCAGCTTTTGCCATGCCTGGCTGTTCAAGGTGGCATGCCAATCAATCTTCTTCTATTTTTAATTTTCTTCTTTTCCAAATGGTACCCTATTCTAAATGTATTAGGGGAGTTTTACTCATTAAAGAAAACTTATCGTCTCTCCTGTTGACAACAGGATAAAATAATCACTCACTACTGCATTTTCAGCAGATCCAGATTTTCCTCTGCGGGGCTGGGTCTGCTTAAAGCGGGCGTGCTCCTCGGCGTGGCTCCACGGCTTAAAGATGGGGCGTGTCCGCCAGAGCGAGGCCGAGCGATGACAGGCGTACTGGGGCCATTACTCTGACTTCTGTCAGGGCCTGTCTTGAATGACCGTTTGGTAACTGGGATTCGATCTTTCCCTCCCTCCGGGCAGCCACGGTGGGCCTGTGACACCAGAGGTTGTCCCGCCGTGTCCCGCCGGGCCCGCCCCGGCGCTGGCGGACCCCCGGGGAAGCAGCGCAGCTCTGCATCTGGCAGCCCAGCCTTCACCCCGGACTGTTCGCCCCACAGCCTCCATCAGGAGCCGCTGCCTCAGGAGCTGAATTGCTGAGCCCTGCAGAATCTTCTGGACTACGTTTACCATGGCTTCCAGTGGAGGGGAATGAGAAGGGAAGTTCTCCTCCTCATTTTAGAATTGCCAGGGAGTTGCCTGCTGGTCTGGGTGTCAGGGTTCCCTGCTTTCACTGTTGTGGCCCAGATTCAGTCCCTGGTTGGAGAACTGAGACCCAGGAGCCCACAGTCCCACCAAAAGGAAAAAAAGCCAGATGCAGCTCATAAAAAACATAAGACACCCCGTTAAACCAGACTCTCACATAACATCAAATAATTTTTTAAACACTCCTAACTACTTTTAAGTATATAGTTCAGTTGTATTGAGTATATTCACATAACAACTAAACAATTTTTAATATGTTTGTCCTAGTCAATATTAAAATAAAAATAATTCATGGTTTATCTGAAATTCAAACTTCACTGGGCATCCTGCACTTTATCTGGCAACCCTACTGTATCTGCCCTGGTGTACTTTGCTAATTTGGTTGTATAACTGGTTCCTTGTCTCTGCAGAGAAAGGCTCCTCAGGGAACTGAGGCTGTCCTGCTCCATAACCTCACGGGTGAGAGGCTGCAGCCGGGACACATATACTCAGGGTATATGAAGAACAGAGGTATATGAGGTATGGAAGGTGATTTTGACCAGTGAAGACTTTGAATAAAGTCATAAAGCAGGGACCGGGAATCTGTGCACTTTCCCTTTCGCTATCGTGTCCACTCATCACCCTGTCCCACCCTGGGCAGCCATCTTCCAGGTTATTAACCCATCTAGCCAAGCACCAACTGATAAAGATACGGTGTTAGCTGCTGGTGTGCTTTAAGTGTGACCCCCTCTCAGCCACACTTACTTTTTCCTCAATGGACTCAAATGATCAAGAAAGAAGAGTGGTGACCAGACGGAGTGGCATCTGTTGCTTGTGTGGGGTGAGGCTGCCCAGCCCCTGGGGCATGGAGCCCAGGACGCCCATGACCCCTCATCTCTGCCAAGACCCCTCACATAGAAGATCTTCTAAGAGAAGACATTATTTGCAAGAAACTCTTCAAGGATGGTGTTCTACGTTTATGGTACCGGGACTCTCAGGATATTCAGGAAAGGAAAACCCTAAATGAGAAATCTGTAGAGAACAGAAGTGCATGCGTGCTAAGTCACTTCAGTCGTGTCCAACTCTGTGTGACCCAACGGACAGTAGCTTGCTAGGCTCCTCCGTCCACGGGATTCTCCAGGCAAGACTAGTGGAATGGGTTGCCATGCCCTCCTCCAGGGGATCTTCCCAACCTGAGGATCCCACGTCTCTTCTGTCCTCTGCATGGGCAGGTGGCGTCTTTACCACTAGCACCACCTAGGTCCAGCCTAACTTAGAGCAAACCACTTGTGGCCCCGGGGCATGAGACTAAAACCTTCTCCTTGTTGCTGTGCCTGGCACCCAGGTGAGAAAATACTTGCCCAGCTGGGTGGTTCCAGTGTACCCTGACACACATCTTGCTGGTGATGGGCAAGGGGTTAGGCAGGATTAAAATATACATGATGACCCACATGCTTAAAAAAGTGCTACCTTTCGGGACTTTTCTCTTGCAACTCACTGTAGTACTAACAAAGGAAATCATAGAAACGTCTCAATACGTCTCTAATGAAAATTCAGTTCAAAACACACTGGGGACTTCCCTGGTGGCCCAGTGGTTAAGACTTCGCTTCCCAACACAGGGGTGTGAATTCAACCCCTGGTCTGGGAGCTAAGACACCATATGCCTCTTGGCTGAAAAGACCAAAACATAAAACAGAAGCCCTATTGTAACAAAGTTCAATAAAGACTATAAAATGGTCCACATTAAAAAACAAATTTAACTATGGTTGATCCATGTTGATGTATGGCAGACACCAAGACAATATTGTAAATACCCTTCAATTAAAAATAAACAAATTTTTTAAAACAACTTAAAACACCACACTGAGCACTGAGACATCCCAGTCCACGTGGGTCTGAGAACGTGTGACACACACGTTGCCATGGAGATGCGCATGGTCCAGTGGCAGACTGACCACAGGGCTGCATCACAGCACAGAGTGGTTTGTATGTGATGGAGGTGGGCGCAGAGGGCGGCTGTCACCCAACCCCGGCGTGGGGGGTTGTTGGGGGAGATGGGCAAAGAAGAAGAGGTCCATCAGAACAAGTGGCAGGTTAGACAAAGGTACCTTTCTTTGGCAGAGACTGTGCCCACCCAAATGAGGGCTGATGCTGGGCCATAGAGACCTGGCCAGCCCCTGCCTCTGACTCAGCTCTGTTGACTCCACTGTTCTATTCCAGAATTTCCTTTGAGTCTCCCTTGAGTGAGACCTACCAGCCGTGAGCAGACAGAAAAAGTGGAATCCCCTTTCTTAAGCTTGCTATTTATTCATTTCAGCCAAGCAGTTAATTAATTTGGGGAGATTCCCAGAGCGATTCTTGCACTTCCATCCAAACTTCAATTAGCGAAAAGCTCCTTGGAGGTTGTTCTCCAGAGCGTTCAGATGCATTCTTTCTTGTTTGAGCGCTGAATAGACTGCCTTTGAGACCCGCGGCTTAGGGGGCTGCTCAGTGGTTTGCTGGTTTCCACACTCAGCAGCTCAGCTGTAACTAAGGATTTTGACCACCAACTGGGCTTTCAACACCGCTTCAGCCCAAGGGCCTGGTCATAAGGACTGTTCTTGGCTCAATGAGGCTACATCCCAGCCGTTTCCTCTGACAATGCTGTCAGCTTTCATTCTGTTCACCCGCTTGATTTGCGCGGGGAGGGCATTGTCGTGTGTATGCTCAGTTGCTTAGTCACGTCCGCCTCTTTGTGACCCCATGGACTGTAGCCCACCAGGCTCCTCTGTCCCTGGGGCTTCCCAGGCAAGAAGACCAGAGTGGGTTACCATTTCCAGGGGATCTTCACGACCCAGGGATCAAACTCACATTTCCTGCAGCTCTTGCAGTGCAGGCAGATTCTTTACCCACTGAGCCACTGGGAAGCATTGCAACCAAATTAAAAATATCTGAAATTGACTCAGTTGTAAGATTTTTGGGGAGGTTCGCATAATAAAATTTCAGGAGCAAAGCGACTAAGGAGCAAAGTCAAGGAAGAGACGTGAATGCAGGAGTGTCTCAGTCCAAAGAGAGCAGATGGGAGCAACAATTATACGTGGATCCTGAGGATTCCTTTCAGACATGGGGACTCTGCAGGCATTGTACTGCTCCAAACGTCATCAGATCTATTTAGTTTGAGAAGGTTTGCTGTATGGATACAATGACTAGATACATAAAAAGGTAAGGAAAATGATTAAGAATAGCTTGGGGGCAGACAGAGAGTATCTTTAGATTGAGCGTATCTGCTGAGGCATGTAGCATTACAGTGTCTGTAGCTTCACGTAGGTTCAAATGTAATAAGTTCTGCACTTGCCTTCTTCAGCTAATCAGTCAATGTACTTACACCCTCTCCCCTTCTGCCCTGCCCTCTCTCCTCTTCATCTCTTTCCTCTTCCTCTCTCTCTCTCTTCACTTTTCTCTATCACTTACATAGGGCTTCCTCAGTGGCTGAGTGGTAAAGAATCTGCCTGCAATGCGGGAGACAAGGGAGACACGGGTTTGATCCCTGGGTCAGGAAGATCCCTGCAGGAGGAAATGGCAGCCCACTCCAGTATTCTTGCCTGGAGAACTCCATGGACAGAGGAACCCTTGGGGTCGCAAGAGTCAAATACGACTGGGCAATAGAGCACATCACTCACACGAGTCTCCATTTCTCCTCGCCCCTACTTCTACTCATCATGGAAATGGGTCACCTTGTGACAACCATGTGGCTTAGATATGACTGAATTTGATTTTGCCACATCTGATATGTTCTTGTCTACTTCACCAAGAAGCCAAGACCCAGAACCATAACTCTCAGGTTAAGGATGCCAAATTCAAACCAAGAGGCTAGAAGAGATCATAAAGAGAGTTTTGAGATGTCCATTTGGGCTGGAAAAACTTTTCATCAAATAAAAACCAAATGCTATCTTCCTATACAGGAAGGAAACAAAATTTGGATGACTAGAAGAATAGATGTCCTGCCAGATGGACAGAGAATCACTGATACTAGTCCAAGGTCTCCCTTGTTCTGAAAAACAAATCTTCACACAATGTTCCTTGAAGGGACCTCTGTAATTCTTTTCTTCCCACATGATCACACTTTCCAGATAGGAGCTCAAACTCTGCTGCTTCCATGTCCCCACCCGCATTCTCTCCTGAAATCTGATCAAATAGCAAGCTCAGGAGTCAGTCATTTCTAGATCCTGTGTTCACATCCTGTATTTCCTTTTTTGCTTTTGCTTAATAGCAACCAATGGCCATCAGCTTCTCTTTGATGCTGTCTCCTCTCTTGGCTGCTATGTCAAAATCATTCTCTGGCCCTGCTGCGACCTCTCTGATGTCACATCTCTACACAGATACACATGCGCTTTTATTCAATATGACATACTGGCTTGGCAGAGAAATATCCACTCATTTCAAATATAGAAAATTCTGGACTATTACCAGATTAAATACATATCTAATACATTGAAGTTTCCAGGAATAAAATGAGATTGTGTTCAAAGGCAGAATAGTAAGTAGGAGCTGACATAAAAATAGCTCATAGGGATGTTAGAATTGGATTTAAGCCTTAACCATTAGGAACTGAGGCTTTAGCTTTTGCACAGGGGGAAAGAGTCCAAGCCATATGCCCCATATGCAAAGGGAATTGGAACTGAGCTATTGGAATAAAATCGAGATTCAACAATGGCTGCTCATCATAAAAGAGACTAGAAGAACTCCACCCACTAGGGCAATATTGCAATATCAAGAGAACTTGTTTTCCACTTGGTCCTGTGGGTAGAAAAGTCATCATTCACAACATTTAGAACCCAGACACGTGCCAAGCAGGCTGTGATGTAAGGAGCCCAAACCAAGAGATTAGCATTAACAATTGCTTCAGTTCAGTCACTCAGTCGTGTCCGACTCTTTTCGACCCCGTGAATCGCAGCACGCCAGGCCTCCCTGTCCATCACCAACTCCTGGAGTTCACTCAAACTCGTGTCCATCGAGTCGGTGATGCCATCCAGCCATCTCATCCTCTGTCGTCCCCTTCTCCTCCTGCCCCCAATCCCTCCCAGCATCAGAGTCTTTTCCAATGAGTCAACTCTTCGCATGAGGTGGCCAAAGTACTGGAGTTTCAGCTTCAGCATCATTCCTTCCAAAGAAATGTGGTTTGAACTGTGGTGTTGAATCTTCTTGCAGTCCAAGGGACTCTCAAGAGTCTCCTCCAACACCACAGTTCAAAGGCATCAATTCTTTGGCGCTCAGGTTTCTTCACAGTCCAACTCTCACGTCCATACATGACCACTGGAAAAACCATAGTCTTGACTAGACGGACCTTTGTTGGCAAAGTAATATCTCTGCTTTTGAATATGTTATCTAGGTTGGTCACAACTTTCCTTCCAAGGAGTAAGCGTCTTTTAATTTCATGTATGCGGTCACCATCTGCAGTGATTTTGGAGCCCCCAAAAAAATAAAGTCTGACACTGTTTCCACTGTTTCCCCATCTAATTCCCATGAAGTGATGGGACCAGATGTCATGATCTTCATTTTCTGAATGTTGAGTTTTAAGCCAACTTTTTCACTCTCCTCTTTCAAGAGGCTTTTTAGTTCCTCTTCACTTTCTGCCATAAGGGTGGTGTCATCTGCATATCTGAGGTGATTGATATTTCTCCCGGCAATCTTGATTCCAGCTTGTGCTTCAGCCAGCCCAGCGTTTCTCATGATGTACTCTGCATATAAGTTAAATAAGCAGGGTGACAATGTACAGCCTTGACACAGTCCTT
>NW_011494718.1:3701767-3702167 GCF_000754665.1 Bison bison bison
ATTATATTATATTAAAATTATATAATTATATATGTAATATATATAATTGATATATATATATAAATTGATATATATATTGATATATATATTATATATATATAAAGGAGGAGGTGGAAAGAGACTATAAAATGTATTGACATATTTCTTTAAAAATTAATCATCTTAAACCATAATTATTGATACTGAAACATCAGTGGATACCATGGGATGTAAATAGTCAAAGAGAGAATCATTTTGAAGATAAATCTCAGGATATTACCTAGAATACAGCACAGAGATGGAGATGAAAAATGTGGAAGAAAATTTAAAAGACCAAGTGTCTGTGATAAAAAGCCCTGCTGCTGCTGCTGCTGCTGCTGCTGCTAAGTCACTTCAGTCGTGTCCGACTCTGTGCGACCCC
>NW_011494718.1:3702267-3706319 GCF_000754665.1 Bison bison bison
ATAATATATAGATAAATATATAATATATATTAATATTAACATATATTAAAATTCTATAATTATATATGTAATGTATATAATTGATATATATATATAAATTGATATATATATTATATATATATAAAGGAGGAGGTGGAGAGAGACTATAAAATTTATTGACATATTTCTTTAAAAATTAATCATCTTAAACCATAATTATTGATACTGAAACATCAGTGGATACCATGGGATGTAAATAGTCAAAGAGAGAATCATTTTGAAGATAAATCTCAGGATATTACCTAGAATACAGCACAGAGACGGAGATGAAAAATGTGGAAGAAAATTTAAAAGACCAAGTGTCTGTGATAAAAAGCCCTGCTGCTGCTGCTGCTGCTGCTGCTGCTAAGTCACTTCAGTCGTGTCCGACTCTGTGCGACCCCATGGACTGCAGCTCACCAGGCTTCTCCGTCCATGAGATTCTCCAGGCAAGAACACTGGAGTGGGTTGCCATTTCCTTCTCCAATGCATGAAAGTGGAAAGTGAAAGTGAAGTTTCTCGGTCGTGTCCGACTCTTCACGATCCCATGGACTACAGCCTACCAGGCTCCTCCATCCATGGGATTTTCCGGGCAACAGTACTGGAGTGGGGTGCCATTGCCTTCTCCCATGAAAAGCCCTCAGATCAGATCAGTTGCTCAGTCGTGTCCGACTCTTTGCGACCCCATGAATCGCAGCACGCCAGGCCTCCCTGTCCATCACAAACTCCCGGAGTTCACTCAGACTCATGTCCATCGAGTCACTGATGCCATCCAGCCATCTCATCCTCTGTCATCCCCTCTCCTCCTGCCCCCAATCCCTCCCAGCATCAGAGTCTTTTCCAATGAGTCAACTCGTCGCATAAGGTGGCCAAAATACTGGAGTTTCAGCTTCAGCATCATTCCTTCCAAAGACATCCCAGGGCTGATCTCCTTCAGAATGGACTGGTTGGATCTCCTTGCAGTCCAAGGGACTCTCAAGAGTCTTCTCCAACACCACAGTTCAAAAGCATCAATTCTTCAGCGCTCAGCTCTAGCAAGCTCCAAAAGGAAAGTGTGGAAGACAGATAGTATTCAATTAGCTGTGAATATTGCAGAATTGAAAAATTACAAATATTGTTAAGTTGAAACAGTAGCTGTATTATGAGTTGGATAAATAAAAAGAAATCTCTCATGTAGACATATACTACCAAAAGCTCAGAACACACAGAAAAATTATAAACGATACTAAAGAGTTAAGGCTGTAATTAAAAAAAAAAAAGAATGGTAGTTGGCTTTTCATCAGTGATAATGGATTCAATAGAACATGAAAATTTTATCTTCAAAAAAAAGGAGAAAAAATATTTGTCCAAATAGAATTCTATAGTAGCTAAAGTATCATTCAAGGCTGAGACATTCAGACATTCAGAGATTTAGAAACTTTACTAGCTGTGATTAGCAAAGGACTACTAAACGATGCACATCAGCAAGAAAGGAACTGGAAGCAGAAGATGACACAGGATGTGAAAATTAATGATGGGAAATAAATTTAATATGTTTGTTGGAGAATCTAAATGAGACTCTAAAACGTAAAAAAGGAGGAGGGTGGAGAGAGTGAGCATTACATGAATTCAGGGGAAAGGTACAAAATTCCAGTTATACAAATAAGTGCCAGGGCGATAATGCCATTTGCAGCAACACGGATGCAATTTGAGATTATCGAACGCAATGAAGGAAGTCAGAAAGAGAAAGACAGACACCATAGGGTATCACCTGCATGTGGGATCTAAAGTATGGCTCAGATGAACCTGCCTGTGAAACAGAAACGGACTCACAGGCAACAGACGTGTGGTTGCCAGCGGGGAGAAGGGGCGGGAGACGGATGGACTGGGAATTTGGGGTTGATAAATGCAAACTACTCCCTTTAGAATGGATAAACAACAAGGTCCCAATGTATAGCACAGGAAACTATATTCAACATCCTGTGCTAAACCGATGGAATAGACTATAAACAAGAATGCATATGTCTCAGTCATTTGCTGTACAACAGAGATTGGCGCAACACTGTAAATCAACTATACTTCAACTTTTAAAAAATTGAACAAAAGGGAAAAAAAAGTATGTGAATGTTCATTACAGCATTATTTACAATAGCCAAGATATGGAAGCAACCTAAATGTCTATTGACAGATGATAGATGAATGGATAAAGAAGGTGTGACATCTATCTATCTATCTATCCACATATACAAATATTAATGTATATATGGCCAAAAAAAAAGTTCATTTGAGTGTTCCATAAGATGGTGCAGAAAATCTGAATGAACTTTTTGACCAACCCAACATACACACAGGATGGAATACTACTCAGCCATAAAAAGAAGGAAATTTTGCCATTTGAAACAGTATGGATGGAGCTAGAGAGCATTATGCTAGGTGAGGTAAGTCAGAGAGAGAAATAGTGTATGATTTCACTTATGTGTAGAATCTGACAAACAAAACAAAGAAAACAGAATGAAAAGAGACTCGTAGACACAGAGAACAGAGGAGAGACGGTGGTAGCCAGTGGGAGGGGGATAAGAGGTCGAAACAGGTGAACAGCATTAAGAGGCACAAATCTCCAGTTATAAACTAGATAGGCCACAGATGGCTATTAGCATTATTATAAATGATATTATGATCATCTCATAATATATGCAAATGTCAAACAACTATGTAGTACGCCTGAAACTAAATAATACTACACATTATAATACTGAAGCCACATTTCAATACAAAGAAACAATTCACGAAAAAGATACAGCAAACACAGCCTATTTGGACCTAACAACGTAACTTTGAAAATTTAGAAAGTAGAAATCAACCAGACTACAAGGGAAAAAAAAAGACTCTCTCAAAAACTGCTAGACTAAGGTAAAAGAGCATGATACCTGCAACTTACTCTCAATTGATTCAGAGAATAATTAGATCTTAATCTAAATCTAGATATAGGCATAAAAATAAATATAGATGTAGAAATAAATAATAAAACAAATGTGATAGAATGTAAACAGCTTATGAAAAAGGAAATGTAAACATCTTATGAAATACGGGCATTTTTTGTACTATTTTTGCAACTCTTTGGTAAGACTGAAATCAAGTTTTAAAGTTTTACCAAATGCCCTTGCTGGTGCTGCAACTGATTTCACTCATTCGAAGTCCTGACTTCATAGGGATGAGGTTCCAGGAACAACATTTATTCAAAGCTGCTAGGTGATTCTAATGTTTGGGGGAAAAAACCTCTGATAAATCAAGGATACAGAAAATAATTAAATACAGAGACGATTTGAACGCACAGTTATCACGCATAATCTGATAGGTATTAGCAGACAGGAAAAGGGGCACATAAATGCGCACTTTATGAAAAGGGTAATGTGTAATAAACATATGAAAAGCGCTCAGTCTTATTGCTTGCTAAGTCGCTTCAGTCGTGTCCAGCTCTGTGCGACCCCATAGACGGCAGCCCACCAGGCTCCCCCGACCCTGGGATTCTCCAGGCAAGAATACTGGAGTGGGTTGCCATTTCCTTCTCCTTATTAGCCAACTAATAATAATCAATTTTATTAGCCAACTGCTAAACACAAACTGAAACCACAACAAGATACCACTGCATCCCCATAATAATGGCTAAAATAAAAAAACAATGTGAAGTGTTGGGAAAGAGTTGGGACAACTAGAACTGTGAAGCATTACTTGAGAGGGAGGGAGTGTAGAAAGCGGCTTGGCGGTATTTGCGAAAGCTGGTTATGTACATACCTTATACGCAACAGAAGAGCATGCACGTGTTCATCGAAACACACATACAGCAACCCTGATAGTAGCACCATTCATAGTAGCCCGAAACTGGGGGAAGTAGATGGACTACATGTTCAACAGTGGAGTGGGTTTAAAAATCATGATAAATTTATGCAATATCAATTATATCAATGATGATAAATAACCTACAGCTACACACAGCAATATGGATGAAGCTCACAAATAGAAAGTCGAATAAAAGATGGCAGACACACGCAAACAAG
>NW_011494718.1:3706451-3712666 GCF_000754665.1 Bison bison bison
TATAGAAAGTTCAAAACCCAGCAGAATCAATCAACAGTGTGAGAAGTCAGGCGCAGGAGAGGAAGGAGGGGGTAGTGCGAATAATGACCTGGGTGCTGACACGTGAGTGCTTCCGTTCCGTGGAAGTTCCTGAGGCTGTACCTTTAGGATGTACGTTCTTCTCTCCAGACAGCATATGTCAACAAAATGTTCACTTAAAAGTTAAAGTACAAATCATTTGACTTTAAAACTCTTTATTTATTTACTTTTAGCTGTGCTGGGTCTTCGTCCTTGTGCGCTTTCTCTCTCGCAGCCGAGAGCGGGGCTACTCTCCGCTCCTCTTGCCGAGGTTCGCAGGCGCCTGGGCTTCAGCAGTTGCAGCACAGAGTCTTGGTAACTGCAAGGTAACAGTTGGTAACTCCCGGGCTCTAGCGCACAGGCTCCACAGCGGCTCCACCAGCCTAGCTGTTCTGCGGCAAGTGGGATCTCCCGGCTCAGGGATCAAACCCAGGTCTCCAGCACCGGCAGGCGGATTCTTTACCACTAAACCACCAGGGAAGGCCTATTTTTACTTTTTTAAATTACTATTTCAAAAAGGGATGCAAAGTTATCCAACTTAAAAATGTAACTAAAACATATTATAGAGGAAAGGATATTAATCACTACTGACCATAATGTCATTAATATATGGTTATTGTAGAAAATTTAGAAAATACAGAAAATAAAGCAAAAAATATAAATTAAAGTTTCCTACACTTTCATAATCCAGACATTCTCACTCAATATTTTAGTGCACATATTTCTTATTTTATCTATTTTAACATGGTTGAGTTCATTCTGTAAATAACCTTACCTTTTCTTTCCTCTTTAAAATGATGGATGGCTGTAGTGGATTATCATGGAGATTGCCCAGAGAACAAAGGGCTAAGGTGTTATGTTCCACTTTACATTGAGGACTAGGGACTCCCCACCAGAGGATAAATCCTTTGAGCACGTTCTGAACTGTTTACCGCTGTAAACAACGATCACAAGCACTGTGGTTCCCAGTTTACACTCAGGGCCCTGTAACTGCCCTTGAGTGACTTACCATTTATTTAGGATAACAGTGTTCTTTTTCAGCTCTCCAACCTTCAACCGTCCCTCCCTCCCCTTTAAGAAGAGCTCCTTGCTTACCTTCAGGAGAGTCCTCATGCTATACAATTCAGGTGGGAGATCATTCGTGCCCCTTCCCACACCCATCTCCCAGTGCAAAAACCAAAGCAGCCAGATTCTCACATAATTCCACCTTGGCTCAGACGACCCGCTCTTCTGGAACGTTCATTCTTGAGCAAGTTGCACCAGGACAGAGGAGCAGTTGGTGGATGTTCTTCCCACGCACCCACACCAGCCTGTGGACCAAGCTCCTGCCGAGAGACCGCACTGGGCTTCTCGTGAACCAGTTTTCCAAGCAAGTGATGTCTGCCCATTTCAGCCCCTAGCCCTGCAGCCTCCCATTGGTCCTATGAGCCCCCATGTCCTTCTGGTAAAATGTCTTTTCACTTAAGCTAGCTTGCAGACAAACATCCAGTCTGAAATCAGACTGTAAGTAAATAACAAAATGAACTCAGTCTGGGGGGATGAGAAAGTGGCAAAGTCAGAGCAGGACAGTTGGATGGAGAGCTGTGGGGAGGCCTGAAGGACTCTCTAATCTACGGAAACCCAGGACACAGCAGGCAATGAGGAGGACTGTGATGTCAGACAAACGCTACCAATGGGGCCTCTAGACATCTTTGAGGTCTATCATCAATAGGCTGGAAATGGAATTTGATTTGCAATAGCTTTTGCATTGCTGCTGCTGCTGCAGCTGCTAAGTCGCTTCAATCGTGTCCGACTCTGTGCGACCCCATAGAAGGCAGCCCACCAGGCTCCCCCATCCCTGGGATTCTCCAGGCAAGAACACTGGAGTGGGCTGCCATTTCCTTCTCCAGTTTGCATTGCTACTCCTACCTAATAAAAAGGAAAGAAGTATGCTACGTAAAAAGATAAATTTTTTTAAATTTTTTTTCCACATTGAAAATAATAAAATATTACTGAAAGTATTAGCCACTCAGTCACATCTAAATCTTTGTGACCCTTTGGACTGTAGCCTGCCAGGCTCTTCTGTCCATAGAATTCTCCAGGCAAGAATACTGGAGAAGAGCAATGTTCTTCTCCAGGGGATCTTCCTGATGCAGGGATCAAACCTGGGTCTCCCAAATTGTAGGCAGATTCTTTACCATCTGAGGCAATAGGGAAGCCCCACTGAGAGAACTAACATCCAAAAAAGATGTCCGTCTCATTATAGGGGACTGAAATGCAAAAGTAGGAAGTCAAGAAACACCTGGGGTAACAGGCAAATTTGGCCTTGGAGTACAGAATGAAGCAGGGCAAAGCATAACAGAGTTTTGCGAAGAGAATGCACTGGTCATAGCAAACAGCCTCTTCCAACAACAGAAGAGAAGATTCTACATGTGGACATCACCAGATGGTCAACACCGAAATCAGATTGATTATATTCTTTGCAGTCAAAGATGGAGAAGCTCTGTACAGTCAGCAAAAACAAGACTGGGAGCTGACTGTGGCTCAGATTATGAACTCCTTATTGCCAAATTCTGACTTAAATAGAAGAAAGTAGGGAAAACCACTAGACCGTTCAGGTATGACCTAAATCAAATTTCTTACAATTATACAGTGGAAGTGAAAAATAGATTCAAGGGATTAGATCTGATAGATAGAGTCCCTGAAGAACTATGGACGGAGGTTTGTGACATTGACAGGAGGCAGGGATCAAAAAGAAATGCAAAAAAGCAAAATGGCTGTCTGAGGAGGCCTTAAAAATAGCTGTGAAAAAAAGAAAAGGAAAGATATACCCATTTGAATGCAGAGTTCCAAAGAATAGCAAGGATATAAGAAAGCCTTCCTCAGTGATCAGTGCAAAGAAATAGAGGAAAGCAATAGAATGGGAAAGACTAGAGATCTCTTCAAGAAAATTGGAGATACCAAGGGAACATTTCATGCAAAGATGGACTCAATAAAGGACAGAAATGGTAGGGACCTAACAGAAGCAGAAGATATTAAGAAGAGGTGGCAAGAATACACAGAAGAACAATACAAAAAAGATCTTCATGATCCAGATAACCATGAAGGTATGATCACTCACCTAGAGTCAGACATCCTGGAATGCAAAGTCAAATAGACCTTAGGAAGCATCACTATGAACAAAGCTAGTGGAGGTGATGGAATTCCAGTTGAGCTATTTCAAATCCTAAAAGATGATGCTGTGAAAGTGTTGCACTCAATATGCCAGCAAATTTGGAAAACTCAGCAGTGGCCACAGGACTGGAAAAGGTCAGTTTTCATTCCAATCCCAAAGAAAGGCAATGCCAAAGAATGCTCAAACGACTGCACAATTGCACTCATCTCACATGGTAGCAAATAATGCTCAAAATTCTCCAAGCCAGGCTTCAACAGTACATGAACTGTGAACTTCCAGATGTTCAAGCTGGTTTTAGATAAGGCAGAAGAACCAGAAATCAAATTGCCAACATCCATTGGATTATCAAAAAAGCAAGAGAGTTCCAGAAAAATATCTACTTCTGCTTTATTAACTATGCTAAAGCCTTTGACTGTGTGGATCACCAGAAATTGTGGAAAATTCTTAAAGAGATGGGAATACCAGACCACCTGACTTGCCTCTTGAGAAACCTCTATGCAGGTCAGGAAGCAACAGTTAGAACTGGACATGGAACAACAGACTGGTTCCAAATTGGGAAAGGAATACATCAAGGCTGCATATTGTCACCCTGCTTATTTAACTTATATGCAGAGTACATCATGAGAAACACTAGGCTGGAAAAAACGGAAGGCAGGAGGAGGAGGGGATGACAGAGGATGAAATGGTTGGATGGCATCACCGACTCAATGGACATGAGTTTGAGTATACTCTGGGAGTTGGTGATGGACAAGGAGGCCTGGCATGCTGCAGTCCATGGGGTGGCAAAGAGTCAGACACAACTGATTGACTGAACAGAACTGAACAGAGAGAAACTAAAGACCTAAACAGTGGGACATATATCATCTCAATATTTGTCAGTTTTATCCACAAATGATTTATAGATTTAATGAAATCTCAATCAAGTGGCAAGAGAGAGTGAAAGACTTGGCAAGCTGCTTCTAAAATTGACATAGCTATCTGGAATACCCAGCACAATCTTGAAGGATAACACTGGAAGATTTTCACTATCAGACGTCTGCTCAGTTGCTCAGTTGTGTCCGGCTTGTTGCCATCTCATCTGTGGCCCACCAGGCTCCTCTGCCCATGGGATTTTCACTAGAAGATATCAAGATTTATTATTAATGCTACAGTAATCAGGGAAGCATTATTTTGGCACAAAGATAGTCAAGTAAATTCATGGAACAGAATTGGGATCCCAGGAACAGACCTACACATAAAGAATTTCTTTATTTATGATGAGAGCACTCCGTCAATTCAGTGAGGGAAATGGTCCTTACACTAAATAGCCCTGGATTGATTGATTTCTGTATAAGAAAAATAGAGTTTGACTCCCTACTTAACAATTCAAAATACATTATAGATCTTAATGTGAAAAGTAAAGTAATGAAGTTTCCAGAATAAAAAACAGAATATTTTATCACCTTAGGGATAGTCTAAGATTTCTTATCTGGGCCACATGAGCCACTAACCATTAAAAAGATGGGTGATCAGTTGAACTACAGTGAAATTAGGAAGCTTGTCTTCACTAAAGGATGCCACTGAGAGAGTGAAGAGGGAAACCACAGACTGACTGATGTTCGCAGTATACTTATCTGACAAAGCACTAGTGTCCAGAATATGTAAAGAGTTTCTGTGAATAGAAAAGGATAATCCAATTTGTAAATGGGCAAAAGATTTGAACAAGTATTTTGCAAAACAGAGTATCCAAATAGCCAGTAAGCATATAAAGGCTACCTTGTGTCAGTACCACTTCAGGAGATGCCAATTAAAATCACAATAAAATGCGATTGCACACCCGCAGGAATGACTAAAATTAATAGACCAATAAGGCAAGGTGTTGACAAGGACACTGAGCTACTAGTACACTCATATTTCACTACTGAGAATGTAAATGACTATCACCATTTTGAAAAACTATTTGGCCATCTCTACTTTAGCTAAACTAAGCGTATCCTAGGCTCCACAATTCCTCTACAGTCAAGAGGAATGAGCTTGCCCAATAAAAGATATATATAAGAATTTCCACAGCAGTTAAATTCAAAATAATCAAAACCTGGAAATAACTCAAACTTCCATCAGTAGTGGAATGGAGAGATTACGGAACATTTGTACCATAGAAAAGCACACATAAGTTAAAAATAACTGGGATCAGCGAAAAAGCAAGAGAGTTCCAGAAAAACATCTATTTCTGCTTTACTGACTACACCAAAGCCTTTGACTGTGTGGGTCACAATAAACTGTGGAAAATTCTGAAAGAGATGGGAATACCAGACCACCTGACCTGCCTCTTGAGAAACCTATATGCAGGTCAGGAAGCAGCAGTTAGAACTGGACATGGAACAACAGACTGGTTCCAAATAGGAAAAGGAGTACATCAAGGCTGTATATTGTCACCCTGCTTATTTTACTTATATGCAGAGTACATCATTAGAAACCCTTGGCTGGAAGAAGCACAAGCTGGAATCAAGGTTTCCAAGAGAAATATCAATAACCTCAGATATGCAGATGACACCACCCTTATGGCAGAAAGTGAAGAACTAAAGAGCCTCTTGATGAAAGTGAAAGATGAGAGTGAAAAAGTTGGCTTAAAGCTCAATATTCAGAAAACTAAGATCATGGCATCTGGTCCCATCACTTCATGACAAATAGATGGGGAAACAGTGGAAACAGTGGCTGACTTTATTTTGGGGGCTCCAAAATCACTGCAGATGGTGATTGCAGCCATGAATTAAAAGATGCTTAGTCCTTGGAAGGAAAATTATGACCAATCTGGACAGCATATTAAAAAGCAGAGGCATTACTTTGTCAACAAAGGTCCGTCTAGTCAAGGCTATGGTTTTTCCAGTGGTCATGTATGGATGTGAGAGTTGGGCTATAAAGAAAGCTGAGCACTGAAGAATTGATGCTTTTGAACTGTGGTGCTGGAGAAGACTCTTGAGAGTCCCTTGGACTGCAAGGAGATCCAACCAGTCCATCCTCTGTC
>NW_011494718.1:3712766-3714609 GCF_000754665.1 Bison bison bison
CTCCAATAATTTGGCCACCTGATGTGAAGAGCTGACTCATTTGAAAAGACCCTGATGCTGGGAAAGATTGAGGGCAGGAAGAGGAGGGGATGACAGAGGATAAGATGGTTGGATGGCATCACTGACTCAATCATGGGTTTGGGTGGACTCCAGGAGTTGGTGATGGATGGGGAGGCCTGGCATGCTACGGTTCATGGGTCGCAAAGAGTCAGACATGACTGAGCAACTGAACTGAACTGAAAGGGTGCATGTTGGACAAATGAATTTCACAAACAGGCAAAACTAATCCACAGTGATAGAAACCATTAAAATCATTTCATCTGGCAGCAGTTGGTATTAACAGGAAGCAGCATCAGGAAACATTAGAGAGCTTCTGGAATGTTGAAAATATCTCATATCTTGACCTAGGAGGTCAGATATGTACATATCTGTGTTATGCAAAAATTCTCCAGGTTACCCAATTGAAATCTGTCCTCTTCACTGTGTGAGTACATACATACACACACACACATTTATATATACATACATATATACAATATTTCAAGAAAAACCTCCTTAAGATAGGAATCTATTACACCTCAATTGATAGCAAGGATAATACTTGTCTGCTGCTGCGGCTGCTAAGTCGCTTCAGTCGTGTCCGACTCTGTGCGACCCCATAGACAGCAGCCCATCAGGCTCCCCCATCCCTGGGATTCTCCAGGCAAGAACACTGGAGTGGGTCACCATTTCCTTCTCCAATGCATGAAAGTGAAAAGTGAAAGTGAAGTTGCTCAGTCGTGTCCAACTCTTAGCAACCCCATGGACTGCAGCCTACCAGGCTCCTCCATCCATGGGATTTTTCCAGGCAAGAGTACTGGAGTGGGGTGCCATTGCCTTCTAGATCTAGATAAAGGGAAGGGAAATGGAAAACTTTTCAGGGAAAAATATGCTGGACGCAGGAACTGCCAAAAGTTCACTTTTAACTTAGCTCATGAGAATTGTCTCTGGCAAACTTCTACAGAAGCCCCAGAATTTGCAGTGAACATTTGTAAACTATCCATAGTTAAGTGAGTGAAGTCGTTCAGTCGTGTCCGACTCTTTGCGACCCCGTGGACTGTAGCCCACCAGGCTCTTCCATCCATGGGATTTTCCAGGCAAGAATACTGGAGTAGGTTGCCATTTCCTTCTCCAGGGGATCTTCCTGACCCAGGGATAGGACCCGGGTCTCCTGCATTGCAGGCAGATGCTTTAACCTCTGAGCCACCAGGGAAGCCCAAAACTATCCATGGATGGGTACAAAACAGATCCATAGTGAAACTCCAGCTCAAGGAGGACAACTTAGTTTCAAAAGGAAAATGAGCCTCTGCAGAAAAAAAGTTGTTGGGAAATAAAGGAAGTGGTCAAACTTCAACAGAATTCTTGAATTGGGATGGGAATGGTTTGTGGTTGGAGGGAAGGAAGTCTTCCAGGATGCTCCATCCTTTCTGAGATCTGAGCTCCCCAATCTCCACTGTTGGAGCCAAGGCTGAGGCTGGAGGCACTGAACTTGGGCATTCCAAGGGAGTCAGGGGAAGAATTCCTCCTCTTGCAGTGACAGGTGCATTTGAGCCATAGAAAGAAAGGAAACACATGGCAAGACAGTAAGAGTTGTGTTAAATTCTGTGAATCAGTGGGAGAAATGACTTGTTGCTCCCTGCAACTAGGATGTCAGTTAGGATGCCAAGATATGATCATAGAGTATGTTCTAGCATGGATGAAGTTCCCCAAGAGAGGGAAGAGAAAGAGGATCCAGTCTAGAGCCAAGACAGGGTTCTCTCCTGGCTGCTGCTGCTGCTTCTGCTAAGTCACTTCAGTCATGTCC
>NW_011494718.1:3714709-3718432 GCF_000754665.1 Bison bison bison
TTCCTTCTCCAATGCATGAAAGTGAAAAGTGAAAATGAAGTTGCTCAGTCGTGCCCGACTCTTAGTGACCCCATGGACTGCAGCCTACCAGGCTCCTCCGTCCATGGTATTTTCCAGGCAAGAGTACTGGAGTGGGGTGCCATTGCCTTCTCCGTCTCTCCTGGCTACTCTTGGCTAAAGTCCCTCAAAATACTCCAGGGGAATGAGATTTGGAGTTATCATCATCACCATCACCACCATCTATAGCTTACTGTGCTAAATGTTTTACATACATTTCTCATTTAATCTGCATTAGTCCTACACAAATGAAGTAGTACCATTATAATCCTGTTTTACAGATGAGGAAACAGGCTTAGAGAGGTGAAGTAATTTGTTCTAGGTTAACACAGCTGGCTAACACCAGAACCCCCTCCTGGTTAGACCTGCCTGGCCTGTCACCACACCCCACTAGCAGACGCTGGTCCAACCTGGTGGGGGTGTGGACTCCTCTGAGGTTCTTGCCAGTCAGGACAGAGGCTCTGAAGCAGGAAGGTAACAGAGTTGGAAGGTAAAGGCAAGATCATGTCCAGGACTTGAGGTGCCTACAGTCCTGCCTATGGAAGGTGACCTGGCCAGTTAGTGGCAGAGCTGTGCTAGGATTTCTCTATTGCTGTGTCCTGGGCTTTTATCAAAGAATGAAAGTAAGTGGAGACTTGGCACCTAAGGATGGATTTCAAGCTGACTGCCTGTGCAGTAAGTTCAGAGAGGGGCCTGGGCAAAGGACATCCCGGGGGTTTGGGGAAGAAGATATCTAGCACGGGAAGTGACCCTGTGGGTGGAGGAAACTTTCCAACAGATGCTGCCTCAAGTTAGCTGATTACACTTCAAACATTAAACAGTACTGATGAGAAGGTTTTGTGATAAAAGGAAGAGATGGCATAGAATCAAACACTGCAGTTCCAGAAAAAAAAAAAAAAAACACATTTTTATCTAAGAAAAAGGCTGGGGAAGGTGAAGGAGGACAAGACCATTTCCTCAAAGTAAATGGATCAACTGCACATTCTCGGCCTCCCCAGCTCTCTGCCTTTAGCCTGGGAAACTACAGCGTCCCTCTTTGTCCCTCCCCAAATCCTCTCTCCAAACTCCAGATGATGTGGGGAAAACCAAAATATGGATTTATGGTGGCTTCCAAGTTAAACAGAATAGTGTTTCTAAATGTTTACCAGTCGCCTGTTGTCAAACACTCAGCTCCAAAGCAGAACTACTTTGTCTTCCAAAGTATGAATGGAAAGCCACGTTCCAATACAAAAATAGTTTAATTTTTTAACATGTGTATCTTGGAGGAAAATGCATCCCTAACCTTATCTTAAAGTGAAGGTCAGCAGAAGTAATGATTCTTACTGATATATATATAATTTTTTAAAATTATGTACAGTTTATTAACTTCCAACACTAACCAGCCCCATGTGAAGGGTCTCCCTATGGAATTACAACAGTCTGGATTGGAAGTGAGTAGACCCCGAAAGGCATCACATTCCTGCCTTCACCAGGCCCCTTCCTCCCTCCCCAGCTAAATCCCACCCTTTCCTCCTGGCCCGACTCCATCCCCACCACCTTTGTGGGGCTTCCCCAGGACGGAAATTCAGTCATTGCCTCTGCAGTGAGGCCACTGACCCAGCAATGAAAGATGGGAGAGAAAGTTGAACAGACGGTCTGTGATGGATTTGGGAAAGAGTGTACCTCTCTGCATGAATTTTGTTATGATTTTTTTTAAAGTTAACTGTGATCATATTAACTCATCAGTTAATATGGTGAAGCTTTGATTGCAAACACAAAAGCAGACACAGGCTCTACAATCCCGTCATATTTCTGTTCTAAACAGCTGTCAGATAATCCAAACCTTTCAAAGCCCTCCTAGAGGGCTTCCCTGGTGGTACAGCGGTAAGAATCTGCCTGCCGATGTAGGGGACATGTGTTTGATCCTGGTCTGGGAAGACTCCACATGTCTTGGAACATCTAAGCCCATGTGCCACAACTACTGAACCTGGGCTCTTCAGCCCATGCTCCACAACACAAGAGAAGCCACTGCAATGAGAAGTCTGCACGCCACCGCCAAAAGTAGACTCAGCTTACTGCAACGAGAGAAAGCCTGCGCTCAGCAGCAAAACCCAGTGCAACCAAAAATAAGCAAGTAAATAAAAATAACAAAAACAAAGTCCTCCTGGAATGTATGGATTCCTAAATGTCCTTGCAGACTTCTCAGGGGTCTATGGCCGATAATTTGAAAAACACTGCCCTGGATCACATTTTTAAAATGCCACTGGGACTGAGGATTACCATAGAGCTCAGTGGAGTTCTAGTTTTCCGTACGTGGACACAGACGTGTGACAGGTGCGTCAGGAGCTGTGCGAGCATGGTCTGACCATCCCGCTGGAACCCTCCCCATCTGAGAGCCAGGTGTCTTCCTAGGGTGGCATCTCCCCACACAGGCCTCCCCCTTCCTTCAAACTGGAACAAACACTCCCATCTAATTCCACACGAGGAAGTGAAAACAGGCCAAGGCCACATCCATGGTCATGTGGGCCCGATTAGAGCTAGGCTTGTCTCACCTTCAAGCTTAGAGTCTTCCTTGTGGTAATAAAAGCAATTTGATCTCCTCCGGGCATTTCATTTCTCAATGTTAGGCCTCTCAGGAGGAAAGTCAACCAAAAGAAAAAGCGTTTCTTCCTGCATTAACGCTGGCTTTCCACCTCCAGCCTTAGCTCACTGAGTGTCCGCCAAGGAACATGGAAGGGGAAGCTGGCAAAGATGAGGGTTCACCCCTTTCACCCACCTAGTTTCTGGGTGATTCAGGAATCCATCGTCGGCCAGTCTGCACACTTCATTGCTCGGGAGGGGAGGAAACTCCTGTCCTGAGAAACATGTCTGCTGGTTAACACAATGGAGGCTCAGCCAGACCCTGTAACCACGGCTACTGATTCCTTTAGTATCAACACAAACATCTTCACTGTTCTGTGTGACTACACGGATACACACACATATGCATACATATGCACACATACGCACTCACAGACTAAGTCACACTTCATAGTTCAGTTCAGTTGTTCAGTCGTGTCTGACTATTTGCGACGCCATGAACTGCAGCACGCCAGGCCTCCCTGTCCATCACCAACTCCAGAGTCCACCCAAATCCATGTCCATTGAGTCGGTGATGCCATCCAACTGTTTTATCCTCTGTTGTCCCCTTCTCCTCCTGCCCTCAATCTTTCCCAGCATCAGGGTCTTTTCCAATGAGTCAATTCTTCGCATCAGGTGGCCAAAGTACTGGAGTTTCAGCTTCAGCATCAGTCCTTCCAATGAACACCCAGGACTGATATCCTTTAGGATGGATTGGTTAGATCTCCTTGCAGTCCAAGGGACTCTCAAGAGTCTTCTCCAACACCACAGTTCAAAAGCATCAATTCTTCAGCACTAAGCTTTCTTTATAGTCCAACTCTCACATCCATACATGACCACTGGAAAAACCATAGCCTTGACTAGATGGACCTTTGTTGACAAAGTAATGTCTCTGCTTTTTAATATGCTGTCTAGGCTGGTCATGACTTTCCTTCCAAGAAGTAAGTGTCTTTTAATTTCATGGCTGCAATCACCATCTGCAGTGATTTTGGAGCCCAGAAAAATGAAGTCTGACACTGTTTCCACTGTTTCCCCATCTATTTGCCATGAAGTGATGGGACCAGATGC
>NW_011494718.1:3718532-3722706 GCF_000754665.1 Bison bison bison
AGGTGATTGATATTTCTCCCGGCAATCTTGATTCCAGCTTGTGCTTCTTCCAGCCCAGTGTTTAGCATGATGTACTCTGCACAGAAGTTAAATAAGCAGGGTGACAATATACAGCCTTGACGTACTCCTTTTCCTATTTGGAACCAGTCTGTTGTTCCATGTCCAGTTCTAACTGTTGCTTCCTGACCTGTATACAAATTTCTCAAGAGGCAGGTCAGGTGGTCTGGTATTCCCATCTCTTTCAGAATTTCCCACAGTTTCTTGTGACCCACGCAGTCAAAGGCTTTGGCACAGTCAATAAAGCAGAAATAGATGTTTTTCTGGAACTCTCTTGCTTTTTCCATGATCCAGCGGATGCTGGCAATTTGATCTCTGGTTCCTCTGCCTTTTCTAAAACCAGCTTGAACATCTGGAAGTTCACGGTTCACATTTTGCTGAAGCCTGGCTTGGAGAACTTTGAGCATCACTTTACTAGCGTGTGAGATGACTGCAATTGTGCGGTAGTTTGAACATTCTTTGGCATTGCTTTTCTTTGGGATTGGAATGAAAACTGACCTTTTCCAGTCCTGTGGCCACTGCTGAGTTTTCCAAATTTGCTGGCATATTGAGTGCAACACTTTCACAGCATCATCTTTTAGGATTTGAAATAGCTCAACTGGAATTCCATCACCTCCACTAGCTTTGTTCGTAGTGATGCCTTCTAAGGCCCACTTGACTTCACATTCCAATGTCTGACTCTAGGTCAGTGATCACACCATCATGATTATCTGGGTTGTGAAGATCTTTTTTGTATAGTTCTTCTGTGTATTCTTAATATATTCTGCTTCTGTTAGGTCCATACCATTTCTGTCCTTTATCGAGCCCATCTTTGCATGAAATGTTCCCTTGGTATCTCTGATTTTCTTGAAGAGATCTTTATTCTTTCCCATTCTGTTGTTTTCCTCTATTTCTTTGCATTGATCGCTGAGGAAGGCTTTCTTATATCCTTGCTATTCTTTGGAACTCTGCATTCAAATGGGTATATCTTTCCTTTTCTCCTTTGCTTTTTGCGTCCCTTCTTTTCACAGCTATTTGTAAGGCCTCCTCAGACAGCCATTTTGCTTTTTGCATTTCTTTTTCTTGGGGATGGTCTTGATTCCTGTCTCCTGTACAATGTCACAAACCTCCGTCCATAGTTCATCAGGCACTCTACTAGTCCCTTAAGTCTATTTCTTACTTCCAGTGTATAATCATAAGGGATTTGGTTTAGGTCATACCTGAATGGTCTAGTGGTTTTTCCTACTTTCTTCAGTTTCAGTCTGAATTTTGCAGTTAGGAGTTCATGATCTGAGCCACAGTCAGCTCCCGATCTTGTTTTTGCTGACTCTATAGAGCTTCTCCACCTTTGGCTGCAAAGAATATAATCAATCTGATTTTGGTGTCAACCATCTGTGATGTCCACGTGTAGAGTTTTCTCTTGTGTTGTTGGAAGAGGGTGTTTGCTATGACCAGTGCATTCTCTTGGCAGAACTCTATTAGCCTTTGCCCTGCTTCATTCTGTACTCCAAGGCCAAGTCTGCCTTTTACTCTGGGTGTTTCTTGACTTCCTACTTTTGCATTCTAGTCCCCTATAATGAAAAGGACATCTTTTTTGGATGTTAGTTCTAAAAGGTCTTGTAGGAGGTCTTCATAGAACCGTTCCGCTTCAGCTTCTTCAGCGTTACTGGTCAGAGCATAGACTTGGATTACCGTGATACTGAATGGTTTGCCTTGGAAACTAACAGAGATCATTCTGTTGTTTTTGAGATTGCATCCAAGTACTGCATTTCAAAATCTTTTGTTGACTATGATGGCTGCCGCTGCTGCTGCTAAGCTGCTAAGTTGCGTCAGTCGTGTCCGACTCTGTGTGACCTCATAGACGGCAGCCCACCAGGCTCCCCCATCCCTGGGATTCTCCAGACAAGAACACTGGAGTGGGTTGCCATTTCCTTCTCCAATGCATGAAAGTGAAAAGTGAAAGTGAAGTCGCTCAGTCGTGTCTGACTCTAGCGACCCCATGGACTACAGCCTACCAGGCTCCTCCATCCATGGGATTTTCCAGGCAAGAGTACTTCAGTGGGTTAGGGTTAGGGTTAAGGTTAGGGTCCATTTCTTCTAAGGGTTTCCTGCCCACAATAGTAAATATAATGGTCATCTGAGTTAAATCCACCCATTCCAGTCCATCTTAGTTTGCTGATTCCTAAAATGTCAATGTTCACTCTTGTCATCTCCTGTTTGACCACTTCCAATTTGCCTTGATCCATTCACACTTCATAAGATACCCTCTTTTCCAAGATCTCTTTTCAATGACCTGGATGATTGAGGTACTTGAGTCATTACAGTAAACTAAATCATGTTTTGGGTGCCATTAAGGAAGTCTTCTATCCTTTGTAATGTCATCACGAAGACTTTCCGTAAAAGGTGTTTCAGGCCTTCAATATACTTCATGAGTCATAACTCCTTGGGACGTCTTGGCTCTCAACATAAGTCTTGGTTCTCAACATAAGTGGCCTAACACACCGTGATGGTGCCCATGGCAGTGGAGTCTGGGGTAACGATGGCAGAACAGGAAGATGACAACACAGCAAGGAAACCAACTCCTTGGCAGGAAGGGAGCAGGGCCAGGCAGGTGCCTTCAGATAATGTTGCAGGCCCAGGGACTTCCCTGGTAGTCCAGTGGCTAAGACTCCATCCTCCCAAGGCAGGGGGCCTGGGTTTGATCCCTGGTTGGGGAACTCAATTCCACATGCCACAACTAAGTGTTTGCAGGCCTCCACTAAAGATACAACACACCACAGTGAAGCGTGAGGATCCTGCGTGCTGCAACTAAGACTCAGTGCAGCCAAACACTTAAAAAAAAAAAGAATGTCCCAGGTCCATTTGGGGAGAAGGAAGGGAAAGAAAGAAGCAGATGCATCCCTGCCTTGGAAAATCAGGAAAGGGAATCTCTGGTTCAAGATAAAAGCGGCAGAACAGAAACCCTGCGGGGCGACGGTTGTAGAGAGCAGCTCGGCTGCCCTGTTGCCATTGCAGAGGAAGCCTGTGCAACTGGCTCCAAGACTAGTCTAAATTCTGGTGATGGGAAGCCAAGAAGAAGACTCCAGTTGAGGGGCTGGGTGTGGGAGCTGCCGAGCTCAAAAGAAGATCTGTATTTCTACCCTTTATGTGCCCCCAAGCTGAACAGGAATTAGGTGACCAAGTGGTCTACATGCGGATGGATGGCCTCAGGCTCTATAGTTTTGGTTTTTTAGATAGATTTTCAGTCTGTGGTAAGAGCCTTCAAAGAGACTGTGAATTGAAGAACAGACTGTGGACTAAGTGCTCACATAACAGTGTTTTTCATGTTTTTTTGTTTTTTTCTCATCATAAAATGAATTCACAAGAAACTGGGTAATAAGAAAAATTTTAAAAGATAGCACCAGTTCCTTAGCTTCTGCATGTCCTGCTCCCCGACTGACCTGGCTGTGTCCTGCAGCATGGCCTAGGGGTTCCAGCAACCACCAAGCTGATCTCACAGGTCCCAGACCGAGGGGTCTGGTCATGAGACACTTGTTTCTGCCATTAGAGCCAAGTCGGAGCCCTGCCCAGGCCTGCCTTCCCCACCACAAGCTGGGCCCTGAATTGTGGCCCAGGACTCTCCCTCCTCTTTCCTCACTCCCTTGACTTCTTCGTCTCTCCCTCATTCATCTTTTAAATCATGCTATGTTGAGTGAGAGGGATTTCTCATTCCCCAAACCCTCCTTGGTGTATCTCCAGAAGAGAGGTGACCTGGGGCAGACTGGTAAACAGGTTGGAGCATGGGCAGTGGAGTCACAAGGATCAGAATTTAAACCGAACTTTGCTGTGTAAACTTGGGCAAATCCCTTAACTTCTCTGAGTCTTTGTTTTCCTAGTGGTTCAGTTCAGTTCAGTTCATTTCAGTTGCTCAGTCGGTTCCAACTCTTTGCGACCCCATGAATTGCAGCACGCCAGGCCTCCCTGTCCATCACCAACTCCTGGAGTTCACCCAAACTCATGTCCATTGAGTCGGTGATGCCATCCAGCCATCTCATCCTCTGTCGTCCCCTTCTCCTCCTGTCCCCAATCCCTCCCAGCATCAGGGTCTTTTCCAATGAGTCAACTCTTCGCATGAGGTGGCCAAAGTTTTGGAGTTTCA
>NW_011494718.1:3722806-3724419 GCF_000754665.1 Bison bison bison
CTTCTCCAACACCACAGTTCAAAAGCATCAATTCTTCAGCACTCAGCTTTCTTTATAGTCCAACTCTCATATGCATACATGACCACTGGAAAAACCATAGCCTTGACTAGATGGACCTTTGTTGGCAAAGTAATGTCTCTGCTTTTGAATATGCTATCTAGGTTGGTCATAACTTTCCTTCCAAGGAGTAAGCATCTTTTAATTTCATGGCTGCAATCACCATCTGCAGTGATTTTGGAGCCCCCCAAAATAAAGTCAGCCACTGTTTCCACTGTTTCCCCATCTATTTGCCATGAAGTGATGGGACCGGATGCCATGATCTTAGTTTTCTGAATGTTGAGCTTTAAGCCAACTTTTTCACTCTCCTCTTTCACTTTCATCAAGAGGCTTTTTAGTTCCTCTTTACTTCCTGCCATAAGGGTGGTGTCATCTGCATATCTGAGGTTATTGATATTTCTCCCAGCAATCTTGATTCCAGCTTGTGCTTCATCCAGCCCAGCGTTTCTCCTGATGTACTCTGCATATAAGTTAAATGAGCAGGTTGACTCAGGGCAAATCATTGTAAGCTAAGATGTGTTCAGAGCTTAGCAGTTTTTCAGCACTTAATGAATGGGCTTCAAGGAATAGTAGTTAATTAAAGCAAAACAGGAATAACAAATGGTTCCTTGGTATCCCTGAACCCTTCAGCTTTGAGCCTAGGTGGTGTTTCTCAGCTTTGGTTGTACGTTAGAATCATCTGGAAAGCTTTGAAAAATCCCGACGTCCAGGCTTCACACTGGCCCCTTACATCAGAATCTCTGAGGGTGAGACCCAGGTATTGCCCAGGTATTACACAGTGTTTGGGCCAGGAGAGGAATCACGGGGAATGAAGCTAAGGATAAAGCCATGTAGGGCACCTTCTCAGTTTGCTGCGGTAAAGACACTCAGAGAGAAGCACCCTTACCGCCAGGGATCCATCCCCCAGACGCTAAGGACAGAGGTGCATCATAAGCCCAGAGCCTAGATGCCCCAGGGCCAGGCAGCTGGAGGTCAACGAGAGCATTTCCGCTGCAGAGGGGCTCGGCCCTTCCTGGGGGCGGGCAACCTTTGCGCGGCTGCGGGACTCCCCTGACAAGCGGAAGCGGCTGCTGCCTCCGCCCTAGTGGGCGGGCTCTGGTCCGCTCTTCTGCGGCGGCCACAGCTGTCCGTCTGACAAGGAGCACGCCAGCCCTGCCCCACCCACCTCTGGATGCCTCACAGCGCGGATGTTTCTGTTTCCAGAGCGGCACACTGCATGCATAAATAACCCGTGGGAGATACTCAGTAGGTCCCAGTGCTGTTTACCTTTCCGCTCGGGAAACAGACAAGGAGCTCGACAGACCAATATCCGCTAGTCACCAAGGGCTAATTGTACAGATGACACATCTTAAGAAGAAAAAACAAAACAGGTTGCACTCGGTCCAACAGGGAGCTCCGGGGCTGGGGGGATTTTCCAGAGGCCAACCGCAACCTGCCCTCTCCTGCTTTTCTGATGGTGGGGGTTTTGCTCTGGCTCTGTGAATCCACAGGGAGTGTAGGTTCTTGGACTCTGGGGACCTTCCTCAATTTCCTGTGGGGGGTGTGTGGGGGTGGAG
>NW_011494718.1:3724618-3744932 GCF_000754665.1 Bison bison bison
ACCCCATGAATCGCAGCCTTTAGAATGAATCAAAAAAGGAAAAGTGGGAAGAAAAGGGGGAAAGAAGATGGGACAGAAAACTTTTTTTGTTGCTTTAGTCACTGAGTATTAGGACAAATGAGAAAATTGTTTTTCAATCAAAAATTATTTAATGAACATAGGTATCTTGACAACAAGAACAAAAAACACTCAGCTTGAAAAAAGCATGATAACTTCAGGTCCAGATTATTAATGGGTACACCCACTTTGGAAGAGTGTGGCTGCCCACACAGTTCAATTTAGCAGTTCCAAATTTAGGCGTAACTGGAGGCACAGATGTTCACCGAACACATGGATAAGAATGTTTGGGGCCTTCCCTGGTGGTCTACTGGTTAAGAACACATCTTCCAATGCAGGGGATGCAGGTTGGATCCCTGGTTAGGGAACTAAGATCCCACACGCTGTGAGGCAACTAAGCCCGTGTGCACAGCTAGAGAAGCCTGCCTGCCACAACTAAGACCCTATGCAGCCAAATAAACATATTTTTTAAAAAAGAATGTTTATAAAGACACCATTCATTACAGCCACAACTCCAAAATGCCCCCAAATGTCTGTTAGCAGGACAATTGATGTTACAGCATGTGATGGACCAAACAGAAATGAAAGAATGCACCACAGCACAACCAACAAGGCTATTACAGAAAAAGACAGTCATGTTATTTTTACAAACACCCCTCCCCCCAAAAAGAAAAATATTTAGTGATAATCACATGTGATAAAACTATATGAAAACTGCAAAATTCATGATAGTGGTTATTGCCCCTGGGAGGAGGGACAAGGGAAGGGTTACAACTGAAATGTCCTATTTTTTAAACTGATACTATGTTTAATTTATTGACCTTCTTTAGGTCATGCCTATGTATTAAATACCCTCTTTTTATATGTGATACAGTTTATGACAAAGAATCTAAGGGAGTAAAATGATGAAGTAGCAAGGATAACAAGGAGTAGGACAGCGAGGAATGAATGTGAGAAAGGAAATGATGAAGAGGAGAAAGCCATTCTGGTGAAAAGGTAGAGATCACACTTTGTCTGAGATGCAAAAACATACTGAATAGTTAGAACCTGAATGCCATTGCGTCAGAAGATGGTGTTCCCATGTTTCATCCTCCATGATGCTCTTCCCTAGCTACATACTCTCCATGGTGGATTTAAGTACTCTCTTGGTTTGACAACCACTGATTTGCTAATGACAACCAAAATTTTACCTCTAAACAAGTCATTCTCATGGAGCCCTAGACTCCTGCTATAGAATGAATGTTTTTGTGCCTCCCAAATTCGTATGTTGAAGCCTAATCCCCAATATGATGGTTTTGGGGGTGGGATCTTTGGGAGGTGATTAGGTCATGAGGGTGGAGCCCTCATGAATGGGGTTAGTGCCCTCATAAAAGAGACCCCAGAAAGCTCCTTCTCCCCTCCCACCATGTGAGGACACAGCCAGAAGACTATGAACTAGGGAGTGGGCCCTCACCAGAATCAGGCACTTTCCTGCTACAGCCACCCAACCAGACTAAGGCAGCGCCCATAGCTAACTGCCTGTTGCATGTCTCTGCATGGCCGCCCACTCACCCAAACTCACAGGCCTGGGAGTGGACATCAGCTTCCCCTCTGTACTGTTTCCGTCTGTGATCTCCTCCTAGCCTAAGGACACCACCCACCCCAAGCTTAGCATCCTAGGAGGTCCCCTCCTCTCCTTCTTCATCCTTACGCTTCATAGGATGTAAAACCCTGAACTTTTTCTATGCTCCTTTACATCTCTCAAGTATTTTCTGTATTTTTTCCATCCCCACAGTCACTACCAGAACTCAAGCTACTCTGTGTCTTTCTTAAGTCATTATACAGCTTCTCTACTTATCTTCCAGTCTTCAGGCTGGGTGTCTTCAACTTCTCCCTTCACTTGCCATTAGGATGATCTGGTTGGAACAGAAATCAGACAGTGTGACTCACCTACTTAAAACCCTGCTTATCATTTGCAGGATGAATTTCAAACTCTTTAACACCACAAGCAAAGCCTGCCAAAATCTGACCCATTTGGGCCTCTTCAACCTTGGGTTTACTCCTTTTGACTCAAATTCTACACTCCTACCTCAGGGAACCACTTGCAGTTCACACCCCCCACCCCCCACCCCCACACACACCTTCTTTTCTTATACCACTTCCTCTGTCTCTAATGCCCACCTTCCAAATAGTGGCCCAAGTTACCAACTATTGTATTTTTTCTAAAGAGAAATCAGAAATCTTGGTTTTCATGAGAAAACATTTTACCCATTTTCTCTTGAAATTTCCCAAATGTCTCAACATTGACGCATTTTTGCAAACATTTTAGAGAGTCAAACAAACAAACAAAAAAACCCTCTGGACTCCAAATTTGGGCTGTGAGCACCATTTTGTAAATTTGGTCAAGGTGTTTCACACTATGTTATCCAGACTTGCTTTTTAATAATCCACCTAATCAACATCTATTCTTACTTCTCAAGGAATAAAGTTCAGGGCTCCATACAGATTTCTCAGCAGATTGCTCAAAACAGCTGAGGTCAGATCTAAAAACATTTTTAGAAGAAAATTGATATACTGTTAGAGCCTAATGATTTAATGTTTAGAAATACACTGAATGTAGTGGCATATTTTATCTGTGATAAAATATTAATGAATGTTTTCAAACCATGAAAAGTTTAATTGTTCGTGAAAGGAGAAATAAAACTTAACTCAAGTATTTTTTACTTTCTGTTCATCCCCTGTGTTTTGGGAATTCGAGTCGCATTTCTCTCTTCTTTCTGCATAATCCCTTGGAACAGCGCTCCCACTGCATCTACAACATTGTTCTCCATTTGTCTAAGTACTCGTCTCCGTCAGAAGACTACAAACTCTTGGCAGAGATAAACGAATCCTTGCAGCATACAGTTGTTAGGAAATTAAATGATGGAATATGATAAAGGATCCATAATAGTGTCTGACATCCAGTAAGGCATGTACAGGTCTCATTTTAAAAATTATTTTTGATAGCCTATTTTATGATAGCTAACTGTTCAATTAGTGAAAGGAATAAATGAGTGAAGTCAACTTGAGCTATTGGAAAAAAAAAAAAAAACAACTTGAGCTATTGGGTTGGCTGAAAGTTCGTTCGGTTTTTCCGTAGGATGTCATGGAAAAACCAGGATGAGCTTTTTGGCCAACCCAATAAAAATCTAGTTGCTATGATACGTATATACCTCCTGGTAATGGCCACAAATCATAGTGAAATCTTCTGTTCATATATTCAGGGATTCCCAAACATGAGTCAAATCTTATTATAACAAACCTGAGAACTGGGTAATTGTTGTTGTAAGTAGGCCACCAGCTGGGGTTTGGAAATGCTTTATTATATAGAGTGTTTATTACTGTCGTTATCATACTTATAAGTGCTGTAATTGAATTTAACTTAGATCTCTCCTAAAGCATTAGTATACTCACAAAACCCATGAGGATTTAAAGAAAATACAGAGGATAATAATCTTGGATCCAAGTTTTTCTATCAAAAGAACTGCAATGCATGCAGCGATTTCTAAGATGCTTTGTGGGACTGGAACCTTTGGCTTCTGACTGGCATGACACCAAAAAGACAATTTCTGCTGTAAAAAACTGTCCTTCTGGGAACTTCTCTGGTGATCCAGTGGTTAAGACACTGTGTTTCCGCTGCAGGGGGCCCAGGTTTGATTCCTGGTTGGGGAGCTAAGATCTATGCATGCCAGTTGGTAAGGCCAAAAAATAGGTAAAACAAGCAAAGAGACAAAAACTGTCCTTCTAAATTATTTCCAGCTCTATAGCACACTAGCCTACTCATGTGCCTGAAGTGAGGTCCTAAAGGAAGAGAGAGGCAAGGCATTTTGAAACATGATATTGATCCTGGAAGTCCTTTTGCTTGACAAATTAACTAAAATAAATTAGGAAATTCAGAAAAGCCACATCAGGCACAACTGAATTTTCCCCTGTATGGACTCCCAAGACATTTTCTGTAAAACTCTAGAACAGCCTGGAATGACAAGTCCCTATGTTAACTAACAATGGGTCAATGTCTAGCCAGCTAAACGTGATTCATTAAATTGACAACTGACTGAGCACTAATTCTGCAAGACTTAAGGTTCTGACAGGAGGGATGGCAGGTATTGACTGAGGCAAGCCCTACCTAGGGAGAAGTCAGCATGGAACAGCCTCTTACCCTGCGCGGTACATCCATACGCACACCATACGCATCCTCAGGGACACACTGGAGGGTGCAAAGCAGTAGTGAGTTTCTGTGTGTGAGTGTGTGTGCTCAGTTGTGTCTGACTCTTCATGACCCCGTGAACTGTAGCCCACCGGACTCCTATAGTTGTGAGTAAAAACCTATCAGGACTGTCCAAGTCTTTCACAGCTAATCTCTTCTCAGACTTTCCCAGAGTACTTATGAATAAGATGCAAACCCTTTGCTAAAAAAACAGAACCAAACAAAAAACCACACCTACCATCTCTTACTGAGATGTCTTCCCAGATTTGAGTTGGTGACTGTTTACTGCTTCAAAGCAAACAGATTTGAAAGCTTGCCATGATTTCCCCTATTCAGATGAGTCTGATCTTGTTTTTAATCCTTGCTTAGTTATTTGCTGTAATAATAACTTGTGGCAGTGAGTTCTCCTGGGTTACCATTCAGTGGGAAAGGGAAAGGATTCTTTGTTTCATTGGTTTAGATTCGTTGGGGAACCGTTATGCTGCTGTTAAGAGAAAAGCCAAGTATAAGCTGGTCAGCAGCTGCTAAAAGGGGCTATTCATTATTCTACTGGGGATGTGAATGGGGGAGAGGGTCATGAACCCCAGCACCTGCTCCTCATTCTGATTCCCTGTATAATTCATTTCAATCAATCACTCAACATCTTCAGCTATAAAAAGAGAGGGAAAGATCTTTTAAAAAGTGCTTATGTGCATGCAAGTGTGCTAAGTCAGTTCAGTTGCGTCTTACTTTCTGCGGACCTATGGACTGTAGCCTGCCAGGCTCCTCTCTCCATGGGATTCTCCAGGCAAGAATTCTACTCCCATGGAGTGGGTTGCCATTTTCTCCTCCAGGGGTTCCTCCCACCCCAGGAATTGAGCCCATGTGTCCTCCATCTCCTGCATTAGCAGGTGGGTTCTCTACCACTAGCACCACCTGGGAAACCCAAAAAGTGCTTGAAACGTCACCTATTAGGCTGGTGTACTGCAGAAAGCCCTTTCTCTTTGAAGACACATGATGATATCATGGCACACAGATAGATGGGCTCTGCACTGGGGAAGTGCCAGAGGCAAGGACCATGTGTTCTACAATATATGTATTTTCTATCTGACTTCTCCAGAGGAATATTTCTCCCACCTCTAATCACTTCATCTGCCCAGCCTCTGGGCAGTCTTTTGAACTAAAAGGTTTCAATATTCCATCATCAAATTGATATTTTTATTGGGCACTTGTATCAGGTCTCAGAATAAGAATGCTAGGGCGATAGTTCTCAAAGTGCCCTCCAGGAACCCCTGGTGGTCCTAGACACCTTTCAGGGCTCCAGAAAGCCAAAATTCAAACACGGTTCCTTCCAAGTGCAATACGGATAAATGGATTTTGAAGCAACAGAGAATGAAAAGTTCATCGACATAGTCTCAGATTCTGTATTACAGCTAATTAAAAATATTATCACTTGTCAACTTTTTGTGTAGTATTGGTATCAAAAAAGAGTATCCACAATTACTTGAAAGGCTACTAAAATATTCTTGTCTTTGGTAATTTAATATCAAAGTGGGACTGGCTTGTCTTCATATACTTCAACTAAAACATGTTGGAGGTGATAGATTGCAGAAGCATATATGAGAATCCAGCTGTCTTCAATTAAGCCAAACAGTAGAGAGATCTGAAAAATACAAAACTTTGCCACTTTCTACTTTTCCTTTGTTTTGAAAAAAATAATTCTCTCTCAAAATGTGCTATTTGTATTAATATGTATTAGTATGATGTTATTTTCAATGAAATGATATTTTTAAATGTCTGTTTTTGTTTTTAATATAAATATCAATAGATATAACCAACATAAGCAAACTCTTTGTCATCGTCATAATTTTTAAATTCAACTTTTAATTTAAGATTCATATACAGTTGTAAGAAGTAATACAGAATGCTCTCAGGTACATTTTACTCAGTATACTTGCAAAACTCTAGTGCAACCAGGATCTTGACGTTGATATAGTTAAGATACAGAACATTTCCGTCACCAATACTTTCCTCCCACTTCCACCCCTTGCCTTAACCACTGGCAACCACTTGTCTCTTCCCCATTTCTACAATTTTATCACTGCAAGAATGTTATAAAAATGGAATCATATAATATATAACCTTTTAAAATTGAATTTTTTCACTCAGCATAGTCTCTGGAGATTACTTCAGGTTTTTACATGTATTCATAGCTCATTCTCTCTTTTTTTTTTTTTTTGCTATACCATAGTCTGTTCAGCCATTCATTCATTCATTGGAGGACATCTGCGTTGCTTTCGGTTTGCGTCTACTACAAATAAATCTGCCATACACATTGTTGTACAGGTTTTTGTGTGAACCTGAGTTTTGTTTCTCTAGGATAAATGTCCAGGAGTATAATTGCTGGGTCATATGGTAGTCATATGTTTAGTTTCTAAAGAAACAGCCAAATTGTTTTAGAGAGAGGCAGTATCATTTTACACTCCCACTGGCCATGTATGAGTGATCCAGTTTCTCTGATCTGTCTCCCCATCAACATTTATTGCCATTGTATCTTTTTATTTAGGCATTCTGATATGTTTGTAGTGATGTCTCATTGTGGTATAGGTTTGCATTTTCCTGGTGGTTAATGATGTTGAACATTTTTTGATGCACCTGTTTGCTATCTTTATGTCTTTTTTGGTGAAATGTCTCTTCATATTTTTTGCCCCTGTGCTAATTAGATTGTCTGCTCTTTTACTGTTGAGTTTGGAGAGTACTTTTTTATATTCTAAATAATGGTCCTTTGTTGGATATGTGGTTTGCAAATATTTTCTCCCATTCTGATCTTTTTATCCTCTTAATGCAGTCTTCCTTAGAGCAATCTATATGCCATTTATCTCCTTTTGTCTCCTTGTCAGACTGGCTAGAATGTCCAGCACTGCACTTAATGAGCATGATACAAATACACAATCTTGCCTTGTTTCTGATCTTAGAAGGGAAGCGTTCAATCTTTTATCAGTAAGTATGATGTTGGTTATAGGTTCTTTTTCATAGATGCTGTTTATAAAGTTGAGGAAGTCCCCTTCTATTCCTATTTTTTCGAGTTTTTACCATGAATGAGTTTTTAATTTTGTCAAATGCTTTTGCTGCACTAATTGATATGATCAGGGGCTTCTTTGTAACATGAAGGATTACGTTAATTGATTTTCAAATATCAAACCAGATTTGCATCACTGGAATAAACCTCACTTGGTCATGGTGAGCAATTCTTTTTACATATTGTTAAATTCTATTTGATAATATTTTATAAAGAATTTTTTCATCTACATTCATGAGGGACATTGGTCTGAATTTTTTATACCCTCTTTGTCTGATTTCGAAATCAGGGTAATACTAGTTTCATGGAATGAATTTTGAATTGTTCGCTCTCCTATTTTCTAGACAAGATTGTATAGAATTAGTGTTAATTCTTTTTCAAATGAATGGTGAAATTCTCCATTTGGTGAATTTAAGCCTAGAGCTGTTTGCAAGTTATTTAATTACAAATTCAGTTTCCTTAATAATTATAGTATTATTCAAATGATTTATTTCATGTTGAGTGATTTATGATAGTTTCTGGTTTTTGAGAAAGTGGTTCATTTCATCAAAGTTGTCAAAGTTGATATACAGTTATTTACAATATTCTGTTATTTTCCTTTTGAGGTCTGTGGGAGTATAATGATATACTCTCTTTCATTCCTGATGTTGGTAATTTGTGTCTTCTTTTTGTCTTGCTTGAAGTTTACCATTTTATTATCTTTTCAGAAAGCCAACTGTTTCTTTTTTTTTTTTTCATTGATTTTTTTTATTTGGAAACATGTTTCTCTCTTTAAATTTTATTATTTTTGGCTCTGATTTTATTATTTTTTCTTTTGCTTGCTTTGGGTTTATAAAGATGGGCTCGATAAAGGACAGAAATGGTATGGACCTAACAGAAGCAGAAGATATTAAGAAGAGGTGGCAAGAATACACAGAAGAACTGTACAAAAAAGATCTTCATGATCCAGATAACCACGATGGTGTGATCACTCACCTAGAGCCAGACATCCTGGAATGTGAAGTGAAGTTGACCTTAGAAAACATCACTACGAACAAAGCTAGTGGAGGTGATGGAATTCCAGTTGAGCTATTTCAAATCCTGAAGGATGATGCTGTGAAAGTGCTGCACTCAATATGCCAGCAAATTTAGACAACTCAGCAGTGGCCACAGGACTGGAAAAGGTCAGTTTTCATTCCAATCCCAAAGAAAGGCAATGCCAAAGAATGCTCAAACTACCACACAATTGCACTCATCTCACATGCTAGTAAAGTAATGCTCAAAATTCTCCAAGCCAGACTTCAGCAATACGTGAACCATGAACTTCCAGATGTTCAAGCTGGATTTAGAAAAGGCAGAGGAACCAGAGATCAAATTGCCAAAACTGCTGGATCATTGAAAAAGCAAGAGAGTTCCAGAAAAATATCTATTTCTGCTTTCTTGACTATGACAAAGCCTTTGACTGTGTGGATCACAATAAACTGTGGAAAATTCTGAAAGAGATGGGAATACCAGACCACCTGATCTGCCTCTTGAGAAATTTGTATACAGGTCAGGAAGCAACAGTTAGAACTGGACATGGAACAACAGACTGGTTCCAAATAGGAAAAAGAGTATGTCAAGGCTGTATATTGTCACCCTGCTTATTTAACTTATATGCAGAGTACATCATGAGAAACGCTGGGCTGGAAGAAGCACAAGCTGGAATCAAGATTGCCAGGAGAAATATCAATAACCTCAGATATGCAGATGACACCACCTTTATGGCAGGAAATGAAGAGGAACTAAAAAGACTCTTAATGAAAGTGAGAGTGAAAAAGTTGGCTTAAAGCTCAACATTCAGAAAAAGAAGATCATGGCATCTGATCCCATCACTTCATGGGAAATAGATGGGGAAACAGTGGAAACAGTGTCAGACTTTATTTTGGGGGGCTCCAAAATCACTGAAGATGGTGAGTGCAGCCATGAAATTAAAAGATGCTTACTTCTTAGAAGGAAAGTTATGACCAACCTAGATAGCATATTCAAAAGCAGAGACATTACTTTGCCAACAAAGGTCCATCTAGGCAAGGCTATGGTTTTTCCTGTGGTCATGTATGGATGTGAGAGTTGGACTGTGAAGAAAGCTGAGCGCTGAAGAATTGATGCTTTTGAACTGTGGTATTGGAGAAGACTCCTGAGAGTCCCTTGGACTGCAAGGAGATCCAACCAGTCCATCCTAAAGGAGATCAGCCCTGGGTGTTCTTTGGAAGGAATGATGCTAAAGCTGAATCTCCAGTACCTTGGCCACCTCATGCGAAGAGTTGACTCATTGGAAAAGATTCTGATGCTGGGAGGGATTGGGGGCAGGAGGAGAAGGGGATGACAGAGGATGAGATGGCTGGATGGCATCATGGACTCGATGGACATGAGTCTGAGTGAACTCCGGGAGTTGGTGATGGACAGGGAGGCCTGGTGTGCTGCAATTCATGGGTTCATAAAGAGACAGACATGACTGAGCGACTGAACTGAACTGAATTGAAGTTCTTAAAGTGGAAGCTCAAATTATTGCTTTCTTTTCCTCTTTTTTAATATATGTATTTAGTGCTACAAATTTCATTCTGAGCACTATTTTATTTATATACCACAAATTTTGATATATTGTATTTTCATTTCCATTCTTTTCCTTGTATTAAGCAATTTATTTTATGGTTACCTCTTTGACCCATGAATTATTCAGAAATGTGTTGCTCAGTTTCCAAATGTTTGGAGATTTTCATGTTATCTTTTTGATATTGATTTGCAGTTTATTTCCGTTGTGGTAAGAGAATACACTTTATATGATTTAAATTCTTTCAAATTCCTTTTTTAATGTCCCAATATATAAGCCATCTTGGTCTATGCTCTATGGGAGCTTGAAAAGCCTGTGCATTCTGCTCTTGTTGGGTGGAGTGTTCTATAAATGTAGATTAATTCTGTGGATCGATGGCACTGTTGAGTTCTTCTATATCTTTGTTGACTTTGCCTCTACTTGGTCTATCAATTGTCGAGAAAGAGATGTTAAGATTTTTGCTTCAATCATTAAACATTATTTAGAAACTTTAATGGGAGAAGGAAAGCTTATGACATTTACCCATATTTTTGTTTTACTGTGATTTTTTTCCTTCTTGGTGTTTCAAAATTCTTGATTTTATCATTAACTTTTTTAAAGAGAATTTCCTTTAGCCCTTATTCTAGGTAAATTGGTTGATGACAAATTCTCTTGGTTATCCTTCATCTGATAATGTCTTTATTTCCCTGTCATTCCTGAAAGATAGTTTTGCTGGGTATAAAACTCTGGGTTGACAGTTCTTTTCTTTCAGTGCTAAAAAATATTGTGCTACTTCCTTCTGGCCTCCATGGTTTCTGATGAGAAATTTACTGTTATTCAAATTGTTTTTCCCCTATAGGTAAGATATTGTTTTCCTCTGGCTGATTTTAAGTTTATTTTTCTTTAGTTTTCAGAAGTTTAATTATGATGTGTCTTGGCATGGACTTGTTTGGGTTTATCGTCTTTGAAGTTTGTTCAACTTTCTACCAAATTTGGGATGTTTTCAGCCATTATTTTTCAATGACTTTTTCTTCCTCACAGTCTTCTTTCCTTTCACTAAGTCCTTTACATGAACATCAAATCGTGTTATAGTCTCATAGGTCCCTGTGGATCTGTCCTTTTTTTCCCCTATTTTCTCTCTTTTGTTCACATTGGGTAATTCCTAGTTACAGTCACACAACTGTCCCCACTCTCCCTTGTGCTGGTTCTCCACCCACATTTTCATACACACGTACACACCCATGAAACATGTATGTATATGACTCCAACTGTGTTACTCTCATGCCCTCAAACAATGAAGGAGCAGCTTTCGCTTGACACTTTTATGATTAGTGCATGCTCACCTCTCACACACTTTCTTAGGGTCAATGACTATATGTAACCACAACAAAATGACATAAACTTTGGTGAGTTAATGGGAAAGAGGAACTAAGTGAAGCCCTGGACTCTGACCAGCTTAGGATACCTGGCTTGACAGGCTGTTGGGAAGATACCCGGGCCAGCTGCACAGTCCATGGCTGTGCTGCCATGAATCCCCCACGTGGCTTCCTGGGATGACAGAATCATTTTCAGAAGAAACTGCATTGGTCCCCTCGGCCAATGGAGATGACTTGGTAGGGTGACCCTGGTATAAAAACGATGGCTCCTGATTTCTGAGGCCAGACGGGCTGAGGTGACACTGACAGGGCCAGCAGGCGGGCAGACTGTGAGGGTTTGTATGGGGTGAAGGGCCCTCTCGGCCTGTGGTGGCTGAGGGCCCAGCTGGGATGCTCCCCAGCTGCCTCCCCAGGCTCCTGCTCTACCCCAGGGTGGCTCTTTTAAGGGGCTTTGAGGTAAAACCTGTTCCCACCATGTGTAGGATTTAGAAACTTCCTGTGAGTGGCCAGCTCTGCCGTTTGCTTCTCTCTTGAGAAAGACACCACGAGGAGGTGGGGAGGAAAGTGGGAGGATGAACAACAATGAGGAAGGGAATGGGGAGAGAAGATCACGAGGAAAGGAGGGGACAGTGGAGCCAGGCTGCCCACCCGTGCTGCCAGGGCCACACCAGCCAGCCAGCCAGCCAGTAGGGAGCAGCCTGGACCCTGACGGGGGCCCACTGTGCAGGCAGGATGCTCCGCGCACCCAGCACCTACGCGTTTGCTTTTCCAGAACCTCCATGAGTTAGCAACCTGGAACATAAAACTGGCCACCCCTTTGCTGCCATCAGGAAATGTTGAGGCGATCAAAGAATGCACGTGTCTACGAAGGGCAGAGGCAGCAAGTGAGACAATGGGTCAGTGGGCTGAGAGGGGCACCAGGGCCCCCAGAGTCCCTGCATGAACCAGCCCTTAACTGGTGCTTCCTCTCTCTGTCTCATAAGCAAACACACACACTGGCGCACACACACACTGGCGCACACACACACACAGATACACACATGAACAGACACACAGAGACATACAGACAGGGAGACACATACACAGACATACAAGAAAACACACATACATGCAAACACACACATGCACACACACACTGACACACAGACGCTACCCTCACTTCAAACTAACACACTCTGTATACCCTTCCTGTGTGGAGGTCTCAGGTTAGATACTCAACTAAAAAACCCGCATCTTACCCAGCCTTTTAAAGACTTGGTCACACCCCTACCCCAGGGCAGCTGGTGGTGAAAACAGGCTGGAGTTTGTGCCCCCCAGTCTGGCCCCACGGGCCTGGTCTGAACTGGCCACCCTCAGGACAGTCGCCTTTGCTCTTTCTGCATGGACCATGGTTAGAGAATTTTGCTCTATTTACTTTATTTAACTATGATTGTGGGTGGCTCAAGTGTCTAAAGAAAAACAAAACAAAGTCTCTTTATGTGCTTTCCTCTTGTAAACATTTTATCCCCCAAAGGTAGGTGAGCTCTCGGGAGAGCTTTCCCAGCAGTGATGACACCTTGAGGAAAACAGCAGTGCTGTGTCTCAGTTTGCGGTGCCCGGGGAGTTGTTTCTTTTATGGCAGCCACACCCGCTGCTTGGTTCAGGCCTGGCACTGAGAAGCTCCCACCCGGCAGGCTGGGCTTCTCCTCAGCAGGTTCTGCTCTCCCCACCCTGCTGGGGGTGGCCCAGGTGGAAACAATGCCCTCTTTCACAGGAGGGCAGGTGGTTTTGTTGCAACATCCAGGGAGAAGAGGCTCAGCTGTGATAGGCTGTTCTGGAAATGGAAGGAAATCTGTTTCCAGAGGGAAGGGGCCAAGCCAGTGCCTGGATGTGCCCAGCACTCACCCCACCTAGGGCTGCGAGCAGCTGGTACACTCACTGGGGCACAGCCGAGCCTGGGGTTAGAGTACTGAGATGCTGCCCTGTGCGTCCCTGCTATCCCATCTTATTTTGCAAAGTCCAGGAACTTTCCCACAACCAAGCCTCTGAGGATACTCGCCAGGGCCCTGGGGAACTTGCTCCTCTCTCGCTGGTCAGCGTTGTTAGTTCTGACTATTTCACACTTTGAATCACCATCTTGCAGCACCTCCTTCATAAAACCCTCACCCACCCCTACCCAAATTGAAATTAATTGCCCTCTTGAGAAGCCAGGTGGCACAGTGCTTGCCTGTTGGGCAGTGGCCACATTCTTCAGTGTAATTTCTGTGTTGTGTGGTCATTTACAGGCATACCCCGTTTTACTGCACTGTGGAGGTCCTGCCGTTTTTACAAAGTGAAGGCGCAGCAATCCTGGGCTGTCACGGGATGATTAGACTTTATCAGTTCAGTTCAGTCGCTCAGTCGTGTCCAACTCTTTGAGACCCCATGAACTGCAACATACCAGGCCTCCCTGTCCATCACCAACTCCCGGAGTTCACTCAGACTCACGTCCATCGAGTCAGTGATGCCATCCAGCCATCTCATCCTCTGTCGTCCCTTTCTCCTCCTGCCCCCAATCCCTCCCAGCATCAGAGTCTTTTCCAGTGAGTCAGCTCTTCGCATGAGGTGGCCAAAGTACTGGAGTTTCAGCTTCAGCATCATTCCTTCCAAAGAAATCCCAGGGCTGATCTCCTTTAGGATGGACTGGTTGGATCTCCTTGCAGTCCAAGGGACTCTCAGGAGTCTTCTCCAATACCACAGTTCAAAAGCATCAATTCTTCGGCTCTCATCCTTCTTCACAGTCCAACTCTCACATCCATACATGACCACTGGGAAAACCATAGCCTTGACTAGACGGACCTTTGTTGGGAAAGTAATGTCTCTGCTTTTGAATATGCTATCTAGGTTGGTCATAACTTTCCTTCCAAGGAGTAAGCGTCTTTTAATTTCAGGGCTGCAGTCACCATCTGCAGTGATTTTGGAGCACTTTATAGTAGTGAGCTATTTAAAAATTTTTATTTTAAGTTGGAGTATACAAGGTTGTCAGTTTCAGGTATACAGCAAAGTACCCCTGAAAGTTCAGTTATACATACACACGTATCTACTCTTTCCCCATATAGATTATAAAAATAGAGTACTTGTCAATAAAGGTATGTACATTGTCTTGTAGACATAATGCCATTGCACCCTGAATGGACTACAGTATGGTATAAACATGACTTCTGCTTTTAATCACTCATTTATTCACTGGCTGCACTGGCTTTCTGCTGTTGTGTGGGCTCCATCCAGTTGCGGCAAGTGAAGGCCACTCTCTGCTTGTGCTGCCAAGGCTTGTCATTGCCGTGGCCTCTCTCCTTACAGAGCGTGGGCTCCAGAGCGAGGGCTCAGCATTTGTGGCGAACAGGCTGAGTTGCCCCTTGGCATACGGGATCTTCCTGAACCAGCAATCAAACTCATTTCCCCTGCATTGGCAGGTAGATTCTTAACCACTGGAGCACCAGGGAAGTCCTAAACATATCTTTTCCATAGACTGGGAAGCCAGAAAAATTTGTGTGACTTACTTTATTGCCATAGTTTGGAATGGAACCTGGCATGGCTCTGAGGTTTGCTGTATTTTTGGATCTGTCTCCTCCTTCCAGGCCTCTCTTGGTGGCTCAGTGGTGAAGAATTCACCTACTAATGCAGGAGATGCAGGTTTGATCCCAGGGTGGGGAAGATCCCCTGGAGGAGGAAATGGCAACCCACTCCAGTATTCTTACCTGGGAAATCCAATGGACAGAGGAGCCTGGCGGGCTACAGTCCCTGGGGTTACAAAAGAGTCGGACGAGACTGAGCTACTAAGCAAAATACAGGATCCTCAATCCCAGGGCCCACATGCCATTCACCCAGGATTCCCCACTGCTCAGCTCAGACTAAGCGCCAAGTGCATGTGGGTGATACTGGTTTGAATCGGGGTCGGCCTGGACATGGGCGATGGGATGAGAAAGCAGTTGTGTTGAGCCGGGGGATGGGTCATGGTGCCTGTGCCTGTAGGACCTGAGGGGCCACGCCCGCCACCCCTCTAATACAGACGTAGAGAAGGAAGACAGGGCTGAGGGGAGGCAGGGAGGCCTCGCAGCAGGGCAGCCTGCAAGGAGAGCAGTGAGTGACAGGCCTCTCTCTCCCCCGGGCTCAACTGTTCCATCAGGGCTGAGCTCTGTTCCATGGAGGCTGCCTGCTGTAAATGTGAGCTTTTGCCCACTGAGGTTTTGATGGAAGGTGGTTCTGAATCATTATCCAGGAGTGACTCTGAGAAGTGCTCCCATTCAGCCTTCTGCCCCCACGAACAGAACAACCTCACACTGGCCCCTCTTTCCAAAGCCTCCGGGGCTGGCGATGCCGTCTGTGGAATCAGGAGTGTCCGTGGACCCCACCGGGGCCTGCAGTCCACCCCGCCGAGGCTGTGCCCAGAGGGGTGGGAACAGAGGGACCAGGACACAGCCGGGGTCCATGGAGGATGACTCTTACGCTATAGATGACACCCTTTAAGAAAAGTTATCCAAAATTACAAACACACAGTGAGTTCCAGGACCTTGGAAAAGGGTTGAATCTCCTGCTTTTTGTTGTTGCTGTTCAGTTGCTAAGTCATGTCCCATGAACTACAGCACCCCAGGCTTCCCTGGCCTTCATCATCTCCCTGTGTTTGCTCAGACTCATGTCCTTCAAGTCGGTGATGGCATCCAACTCATCCTCTGTCATCTCCTTCTCCTCCTGCCTTCAGTCTTTCCCAGCATCAGGGTCTATTCTAATGAGTCAGCTCTTTGCATCAGATGGCCAAAGTATTAGAGATTCAGCTTCAGCATCAATCCTTCCAGTGAACACTCAGGACTGATCTCCTTTAGGATGGACTGGTTTGATTTCCTTGCAGTCCAAAGGACTCTCAGGAGTCTTCTCCAACACCACAGTTCAAAAGCATCAATTCTTCTGTGCTCAGCCTTCTTTATGGTCCAACTCTCCCATCTGTACATGACCACTGGAAAAACCATAGCCTTGCTTTACGGACTTATGCTGTGTATTTTGTCATATGTCACAGTGTTTTAGCTTCATGCTTTCTTAGCATCACAATAAATTCACCTCTGGCACAGCATCTCAAAAGCAAGAGGGGTGGGGACTTGTCTCCAAGGACTGCTGTCACCAAGTACCACAAACTGAGTGGGTTCAAACAACAGAAATGTGTTGTCTTCCAGTCCAGGAGGCACTGGCCAGAGACTGGAATCAAGGAGTCACAGGGCTCTGAGCCTGTCGAGGAATCCTTGCTTGCTCCTCTCCTGGCCTCTGATGCTCTGGGTATTTCTCAGCTTGTAGCTGTGTCCCTCCAATCTGTGCCTTGGTCATCACATGCCACTTTCCCTGCGTGTCTCTGTCTTCACATGGCCTTCTAAGGACATCAGCTATGTTGGATTCGAGATCCACCCTTCTCCAGTTTGACTCATCCCAGCTAATTACATCTGCAATGACCCTATTTCCAAATAAGGTCAGAAGCTGAGGTACTGAGGATTGGGGCCTCAACATACCTTTTGGGGGACACCATTCAACCCATAATAGATGGTGAGGAAGAGGGGCAGTAAGCAGTGGATGAAGCAGCTGGGGCCTTCTGGAACTCTAGGGCTGGCAAATTCCCTGGCTGCAGCTCCACTGAACTCTCTGGGTGGGAACTCATTCTCACCCCCTCCCCAGGCCACCTGCAGAAGACAGAGCCTCCAGATATCCATTAGTCTGAGCCCTGCTGCTTCATCCCCACCTTGGTGTTATGACACACTCATAGTATCTCTTTTCTAGTCCCAGAGACCCCCTGTGGTTTCTACCTACAACTATCCTACAGTCTCCATGGGTGTGGGTGGAGCCCACACCAGGAGCAGGCACAAGAGACACTCTACTGCTCATCCTTGAGAGTTTGCAGCCTAGGGGAAGATGGCAGACAAAGATTTTCCCACAAAGCACCAGGCCCATGTATCCACAGCCACAGGGTGACAAAGGCCAGGTCCCAGTGCTCACCCAGGTGAGCGAAGGGCGGATGCACCCGTGGTGAAAGCAGCAGGTAGTCTGGTCTGGGATACGTTGCTGTTTATGATTTTCTTTCCTCTAGGAGATTTGCGCTCTTACTTATGTTTTGCTTAATCTCTGAAATGCATTTATGTTTGCTGAGCACACTGCAAGGGGTTGGAGCCAGCCAAAGAGTTCTGGGCGGCAGGAAGAAGCCAGGCTGGGATTAAAAACAGACAAGTCATTACAAGATGGGTGAACCTCGGGCCTGTCCAGCAAGGTCAGCCATGGGCTGGCCTGCTTGGTTCAACATTCTAATCAACCAAAAGCCAAAGAGGTCATGCCATTTTCAAGGAGTCATGCTCCAGTGAAACACACCTGACATGAAAATGCTGCCCAGTGTGGCTTATCCATGCTGATCCAGTTGCCACCTAAGAATCAGTGTTGACTCCCCAGGTACGTCACTTCGAGTGTGAACGATCCATGGATGTAGTGCTGAGGTTCTGAGTGATGAGAGCCGGGGCTCCATCTCACCAGCTCTGTGATATAATGCAGAAGCTGCTTCCTGCTGACACAAGCCAAGGGTAGAAAAGAGTCTGGCTGTGTGAACTTGTGGTTGTTCGGATTCCGGATTATGAAGCAGTGTCACAGTGACGTCTGAGTGCATTTGTGTTTGAGGGCATGGCACAAGTGCACTGACTGACTGGTTGTGCTCAGAGCGTGTTTGATCTCGCTGGACAAGGAAAGGCAGGATGTGAGCTGACTCAGCTCCCTCCCACCCGCAGGAGAAGGGAAGCCCCCTGCCCCTCTGCTGGTGCCATCAACACCCTTCTGTGCCTCCTTGACTATCCTGTGGCCCACCCTGCTGCAGACTCTTGGGTTTTCACTGAAAGAATCAAACTTCCTTCCCTTCTGTCTCTTAGTTGCCCAGAACCTAAACCTTGAATTTCTCGTGGCTAACAGAGGTTCTCCTTCTCCCACACTTGTGCTCAACAGCTCCCCATCAGAAGGTATCACAGTGACCTCCTGGCAGGGCTGCTGTTAGCTCCAGCCCCCAGGGAAGCCCCACACAACAGCAGACCACAGATGTGTACACAGGTCTACTGCCCCCAAAAGAGTTAAGTGGGTCTGCCCTACAGCAAACCTTTCTCTGCAGCCATCACCATGCTGGTCATGCAATGGTGGCTGAAAGCTACTTTGCATCTGCTTTGTGAATGTCACTTAACTTTAGGGCTTTTATTTATACAGTTTGATGATCACCAAGGCACTGAAACCTGGAAACATCTCAAGAATTAATATGTGGTTCAGGACTTCCCTGGCACTTCCAATGCAGGAGGTACAGGTTCAATCCTTGGTCAGGGAACTAAGATCCCACATGCTGCATGGCATGGCCAAAAGGTAAAAAGAGAAAAAAAGAGAAAAAAAGAATGAATATGTGATCATTATGGACTGTGTTTATTTTTGGTTATTGTAACTGTTCTTGCCTGGAGAATCCCAGGGACGGGGGAGCCTAGTGGGCTGCCGTCTACGGGGTCACATGGAGTCGGACACAACTGAAGCGACTTAGCAGCAGTAGCAGCAACCCAGGGACTAACATAGTACCCAGCTCAGGGGAGGCTTTAAATAGGAGTTTTTAGGTGAATGAACAAATGAGTAAAACAACGAATGATATGTCAAATGGGGGTCAGGGCATGGGAAACAGGAGGGACCCAGGTGAACCAGAGCAATCAAGGAAGGCTCCTTGGAGGAATGAGACCTGTACCAGGCAGCCTAGAATGAGTTGAGATTTAATCAAGTCACAAGAGGGAGAAACCACAACCACTTCTGTCAAAGATCTTCCAGGTAGAAAAAGCCTTCTGCCACTAGGGATGTCGGGGGCTCAGTCAGACAACAACCATCGTTGTGGAGGCTCACGGTGAGTGTTTCCCTGTGGGACGAAGCTATATCCTGACATAGATGGTTTAGGAATTTGAGATCCTGCAGTGCGGGCACAGAAGCCATGATAGAGATGCAGGTGATGAATGTGAACTCACGTTCTGCCCAAGCAGAGGGGCCCTGAGTGGGTGGTGTGTTTCATACTCTGAAGGGGCGGGGTTAGGGAAAGTCAGCCTCTACCTCCCACTCCGTACCCTGGCCTGCTACCCACTGGCACGACAAGCTTTCCGCTCGAGCCTCTTGGACTCCCCCTAACGAAGCCTATCAACAGGCCCGCCTACTCCCAGTGTCTCATCCTGGTGCCTGCACAGACTCGTCCAGAGCACATGTCCTTACTGAGTACCCACCACGTGCCCAGAAATCTCCCCGTGATAGAAGAGAGGAGTGCAGGCCCAGTCCCTGGGATCGTGCAGGGAAGCAGGATGGACAATAAGCAAGTGACGAAATCAACGTGTTAGATCATCCCTGGTATGAAAGGCACAGTAAGGACCACCAACCGAGGTGATGGGCAAGAACAGTGACAAGGTGGACGGTGGCAACTTCAGGACCAGTGGCTGGTCACAGAAGGTACCTCTCGAGACGTGACATTTGAGCTGAAAGCTGTAGGTAAAGTAAACCCATGCCCCATGTTGATGAAAAAGAATAGGATATAACGTTTTGAAATGTATCTATTAGAAACGGAGATTAGTTACTTACTGTTAGTCGCTCAGTCATGTCCTCTTTGTGACCCCATGGACTGTAGCCCACCAGGCTTCTCTCTCCATTGAATTCTCCAGGCAAGAATACTGGAGTGGGATGCCATTTCCTTTGCCAGGGGATCTTCCCAACCCAGAGACTGAATCCAGGTCACCTGCACTGCAGGCAAATTCTTACCTGAGCCACCAGGGAAGCCCATTAGCAATGGAAATTCAGTTCAGTTCAGTTCAATCGCTCAGTCGTGGCTGACTCTTTGCGACCCCATGAATCGCAGCACACCAGGCCTCCCTGTCCATCACCAACTCCCGGAGTTCACTCAGACTCATGTCCATTGAGTCGGTGATGCCATCCAGCCATCTCATCCTCTGTCGTCCCCTTCTCCTCCTGCCCCCAATCCCTCCCAGCATCAAAGTCTTTTCCAGTGAGTCAACTCTTTGCGC
>NW_011494718.1:3745032-3745138 GCF_000754665.1 Bison bison bison
CTGCAGTGATTTTGGAGCCCAGAAAAATAAAGTCTGACACTGTTTCCCCATCTATTTGCCATGAAGTGATGGGACCAGAAGCCATGATCTTCTTTTTCTGAATGTT
>NW_011494718.1:3745926-3746508 GCF_000754665.1 Bison bison bison
GGTGTCATCTGCATATCTGAGGTGATTGATATTTCTCCCAGCAATCTTGATTCCAGCTTGTGCTTCATCCAGCCCAGCATTTCTCATGATGTACTCTGCATAGAGGTTAAATAAGCAGGGTGACAATATACAGCCTTGACGTACTCCTTCTCCTGTTTGGAACCAGTCTGTTGTTCCATGTCTAGTTCTAACTGTTGCTTCCTGACCTGCATATAGTTTTCTCAAGAGGCAGGTCAGGTGGTCTGGTATTCCCATCTCTTTCAGAATTTTCCACAGTTTCCTGTGATCCACACAGTCAAAGGCTTTGGCATAGTCAAGAAAGCAGAAATAGATATTTTTCTGGAACTCTCTTGCTTTTTCGATGATCCAGTGGATGTTGGCAATTTGATCCCTGGTTCCTCTGCCTTTTCTAAAACCAGCTTGAACATTTGGAAGTTCACGATTCATGTATTGCTGAAGCCTGGCTTGGAGAATTTTGAGCATTACTTTACTAGCGTGTGAGATGAGTGCAATTGTGCAGTAGTTTGAACATTCTTTGGCATTGCCTTTCTTTGGGATTGGAATGAAAACTGACCTTTTCCA